>NC_070582.1:13514345-13841176 GCF_027409825.1 Scomber japonicus
CTAAATAATAATAATAATGATAATATTAATAATAATACTGTTTCACTTTTATCCCTGAAATCCTTTATATCCCTGTAATACTGCAGCAACTACAATATGATATTCAACATGACCTCATATAAACATTCATACAAAACAAAAAAAGTACATCTTGATCTTGAAGTAGAAGGCGAGCTATTTGGATGAATTAACAAATGAAATAACTGTTTTGGGTTCATTTTAATATTTCAAAGAAAAAGCAGTGAGAAGAGAACATGCTGATGTTTTTGGCTATTTTTATTGGTATTATATAAAGTCATTGATAAAGGTCATGATTTTCTTTAATTACTACAAGTTCAAAACTGTAATTGACAATATTATGATAATTCATTAGCTTTTTGCTGTGTTTGAGCTGAAACTGAACTATTTTTTTCCACATATGTTTTTTTATTTCTTTTTTTTTTTAGTTTTTTTTAACCCTAACCCATATGGTGCATGTGTGTGTTTGTGTGTGGCCCCAGCAGGCTCTATATATAACTTTAACCCTGCAGCTCATCAGGCCTGGAAGAGAAGAGTCACAACAAACATGGGGGCGACTTCATACAAACATGAGTGAATTTCATGATGCTAAGAAGAATGCAAATACAAAAACGATCATTTCTGCAGCACCGACCTCTGTTAAATCTCTTAATGCATCTCAGCAGAAACAGTCTGCACAAACCTTTAAATAGTTTAAATAGTTTTTAGGCGCTGCCTGTAAAGTTTCCCTGAGCTTTCACTCACCCGAATGCCCTTCACAAAATGAACTCCTCCGCCTTCTCCATCCTCATCAATGAGGTGACTCTGGCTGTTTCCCCCCATCCACACCAGCTGCACAGCTTTCTCTCAGGACTGATAGTTCAATTATTTAATCCACACCAGCAGCAGCAGCGTGGCTCTGAGCTCAGTGAAATCAACTCCACACAGCTGCAACAATCTGCCCTTCCCACAGCTGACAGTCAATAACAGCAGCTGCCATTGGACGAGCAGCACACATGGCTCAATAACTCCTCCCCGGATTGGTCGGCTCGCATTGAACCAGTGTGCCGTGAGGGAACATTGTGTCCCAATATTAAAAAAATAAAAATAAAAACAAACAAAATCTACTTTGCTACATATAAAATCGACTTTTTAAAATGCCACTCATCAGTTTTTTACTGCTCTTTTGTCTGCTGTCTAAATGGAAACGTATGATGTTTTATCTCATTACCAGCTGTATTTCTTTTGTTTGTTTTACTTTTCTGGATGATTTAATTCTCTATATTGTTAATTTTAACATTGTGTCCCTGATTTAATGTTTCTCAATAAATAAATGCTTTAAATAATTTCATTTGGCTACAAAAAAAACATGCATTATTTCTTAAGATAAATTATTTAAGTTGCATGACTGTGCAGCTGTGAACTCTGAATCATCTATTTTTTGTAACCATTTTAATACACAGAGAGCACAGAGTGTAAAGATTTATTGTACTGCACTAAACAATACACCTGAGACAATTTGACAAGGAGGCATGATTTAAAAAAAACAAAAACAAACATGATAAATTATCTCAGTCTGTATCTCAGTGATCCTGGCTGCAACTTCTCTTCAGCATCAATTGTCCATTTAACATCACAGTACTCTGTGTAACACTACTGACGTTAATATGAGTGTTATCATTGAGCATATCAGCTGTTCACTTGTAGAAAATAAATAATTAAAAGCAAACATGAGAGAGAGAGTGGCACCATGATTCTGCATATATGGACCATAATGAGGTACTAATGTTAGAGGACAAGGTTGGCCATATTTATTTTTCTTATTAGCGACAAATCCCAAAAATTCAAAACCAACAACTGACTGTGGTTCATTTTGAGTCAGTGCCATATTATACCCTGCTGTTGTAAATACTTAGTAGTGTGCTAAATCCGCAGCTGAAAACACAATTTACTCCTTCTTAAGTTAAAAACTACAGTGTCCAACTGTGTATGCTGTTTTTCAAGATTTACATCACAGGCTGGCAAAGTCAGAAAGTACAAAGAAACTGACTGAAACACAGCTGTTATGGTCTTTTCATGAGATTTGTTGTCAATAACAAAAAGTACGGAATATCAGAATGGCTAACTGGTGTGTGTGTGTGTGTGTGTGTGTAAGTGAGGAGTTGTATATGGCCTATTATTTAAGATCATATATTAAAAACTAAACAACGTGACTGTGTATAAAAAAATTAAAATCGCTGCACAATAGTCGACCAAAGACAATCTCTAAAGTCCATGACCAACGCTGACACAGTGATCTTCTTTCAGTCCTGTCTTCTTCACTTTGCCTTCTTTTCCTTGACGTCAGATGGACGCAGAACCGCTTGCACGCTGCTCCACACTTCGGTGTACAGCAGAGTGCCCAGGAAGACCACGGCCGTGCCCAGCCAGTGCCAGGATGTGAAGGGGTTTTGGAAGTAAAGGATGGAGAAGATGAGGCTGAGGAACTTTCTCAGGGTCACCACCAGAGTGACAGTCAGCGAGGTGCACTCTGTGGTCAGGATGAAGACGCCACGGATGCACACGTATCTGAGGGGGTTGGTTAAAGTCAGCAACAAGACTGTGAGAATCTGTAAAAAAAAAAGTTTAAATTGAACGTAAACTAGACTGCCTGGGGTATCAATCGTTAGAGCTCTTAGCTTATGCTGCTATAGGCTTAGACTGCCAGGGGACTCCCATGATGCAGTGAGCTCCTCTCTCCTCCTCCCTCTCTCTCTCTCTATCCATCCATCTATATCCATTAACATTCATGTTCTATTAATTGCATTCAATATCCTAAACTTCTTCCCCAGAGTTGTCTGTGCTTTCTCGTCTCACAGATAATCTGGGCCTGTAGACGTCCGGATGACAGATTCCAGTCCCAGACCTTCTAGCTTCAATGTTGATTTTCAATGTGCTTCTCTCTCCTATCCTTCCTTTCTCTCCTCTCTACTCCAGCCACTCAAGGCAGATGGCCGCCCACTCTGAGTCTGGTTCTGCCTGAGGTTTCTTCCTGTTAAAAGGGAGTTTATTCTTTCCACTGTTGCCAAGTTAAAACCTGAAGAGTTCGGTTTAGAACCGGCTCTATGTGTAAAGTGCCTTGAGATAACTTTGTTGTGATTTGGCGCTATACAAATAAAGATATGTTATGCTCTGTGTGTTTGTTGATTTCTCTTGAGTAAAGAGATTTAATCTTTATTGAGTAGTATCGGGCTGCATACAACACATCCACTTAGTGACTATATATATATATATATATGATAGATTTAGTAGTACCTAACCTTTTTTGAGCTTGAGGCTGGGTCTAGACCTACTCTATGTGTAAAGTACCTTGATATGACTTTTGTTGTAATTTGGTGCTATGTAAATAAAGATAGATTGATTAATGACATTTTTCATACTGGTGTCATATGATACCAGAGTTTTGGCAGTGTTAATAAAAATGATAATTTTTTAATACTTTAATGTTGAGCATTATGTAAAAACAAGAGGAGTTCATACTTAATATGCCAAGAAAAAGATGTGTCAGAGTTAGTTTGATTGACTGAATTACTATTTTAGGATGGGTCTGAAAAATGGTGAACCTAACCTTCCACACAAGCAGCTTGACAAGGACTTTGATCAAATAATACACTCAATAAAATACTATATAAATCTGTTTTCTATCAGGGAAAGCAGCATCTGATCAAAGTGAACAAGACTAACTCTGAATTATGTGATGCTCTGTTAAGACATTGATATGTGTTGCGTCTCAGAACCAAAGTATTCAATACCAACTTTAAATACTTGATCATTGAGACGCACTTCAGTTGGCACTCAAAAAAGTAGTGTGACTGATTAAAATAAGTGCCTATACTGCTACAACTACACAGTGTTATCTTCTTATTCTCTTAATCATCTTGTGATCCTTCAGACTATTGTATCTTGTGAACCACTGTAAAGGTTATTAAGTGTTACAGTACATGAACAAATACAATCCAGTGTGATAAACCATTTTTTTGACAGGATACTGTGTGATGACGTTGATCAGCAGGTAGAGCCACAGTATCGGCATGGTCACTCCAACCATGGGAATGACTACAGGAGCTGCAAAGAAAAGATATTTATTTACACCTGTGATTGAAGTCACAAAACACAAGCTTTCCCACCACTACCTTTCCTGAGGGGTGTTTGCCCAAAACTGAGCAAGGACTTCATGAAACTAACTCAGAGCTGACATGATCAGACAAGATCAGACGTGGTTTAAGTCCTGGTTCTTCATGACTGTAAAACACAGGCTTTAGACAATATAGGTCAGATTTATTAAAAGCAGCTTCATGACACAGAATCTCCTGAGAAGAAGCCTTTCTTTATAAAACAACCCTCTGGATGATGGATGGTTCTGTAACCCCTTTTTCACTGCAGACATTTTAACTGTTCATAGCAGAAAAAAACACAGTTAAAGTTAATATTCACGCCCCTTTTAAACAGGGTAAACAAGGCGTGAATGCGGTGCTGTTATTCCACCTTGCTGTTCTGTATAAAAGGGTGTGGACATGGAGTGGGGGGTTGCAGAATTGCTCTGCCAATACGCCAGCTACAGAGGTCACAGAGCCTGATCAATGTCCATGTAAGAGGGACAGCCAGCACAGTGGGATAGGAAGCTGACACTGTCATGCCACTGAAACCAGAACGCTGGCATGCTATGTAGAAGCACACACCCATTATGCTGATTTTTGTCTGGTTCAGTGTAAAAAAGCAAATGCAGCTTAATGATGGATCTTCTTTATGGCTATAATGCATTGTTAATGATGATTTTCTTCCAGTTAAACCATTATTAATGATGTTAAATACATGTCAACATATCTGCTGAGAAAAAAAGTCAGTGGATGGAGCTCACCGCTGTGACTGAAGTGAACATAGTGGTTGTAGATGTCTGTGGAGAGGAGCAGGAAGCCTGGCAGAGGCAGACAGTGCTGTGAAAAACAAAATGAACTGTGTTAATCAACCTGCATTTGAGGAGTTTCAGTTCCCTGGAGAAAAAAAATCAACAGCAGTCATTTGAGCAATTAGTTATTACAAGTAGTTCAAGAAACTTTCCTGATATAATAAAGCTTAAATGAGGCTTGAATCCCAGATGTAAACTCACATTATAGAAAAGAGCTTCTTTGGAGTGTTTTCCATATTGTTTGTACAGTGTCTCCTGGAAGATACCCATCCTCGCTGACATCAGCAGAGCAAACGTCAACATGCCGATACCTGAATCAACAGAAAACCACCAAAAAAAATCAGCTATATGACCTTCAGCATCTTTATTATGATGATTGCTCACTTTATCTTTTGCAATACCAGACAATGAGAGATCTCTGCCTACAGAAGTTTGGAGTTTTCTAAATGTGTGGTAGTCGCTTCAACAGCTGCTAACAAACCTATGTACCTTACATTTTTGTGAAGGACAAGCCCTACCGGAAATGATCCTCTCCCCCATTTTCCACCCAGTTTTGAGGACTAAACCTGGGAGATTGTCCTAAGTCTCCATTACCACAGTATTTAGAGACTGGTCTGTGGGTCTAAGGTAAATCATATACTGAAGACAGACAATAATAATAACACTACATTTTAGTTATAGAGCACTTTTTAGTTAACAGGATCCTAAAAAATACAAATTAGTGTAAAAAAGTGTTGTTTTTAAAAAATCTGTCTGTCTGTAACTCACCTATAAGCCAGTGCATGAAGGCATAAAAGCCTTGTTCTTCTGATCCATCGCTGGCCACGTTCTGCAGAGACAAAAGCATTATAAATAACACACTGCTGCACTCCATGACAACCAACAACAATGTGTACAAACTGCAACAGGACCTGCAGAGGACTCACCACTTGTCTGGCAGACATGATGGTGCAGATGAAGATGCCTGCTGAAATGAGAGCTATTGACAAATATTTGCTTGCTGAGTATCTGCAGAGAGAGAAGATGAGATAAACAAAACAACAATCAAACTGTGACGCTGCAGATGGGAAAATGTCTGCTTTGATAGAAGGAGGCATTATGAGTTTTTCGTGTCAGAGGAGGGGAGGATACCTTTTCTTCAGAATGATAATGCCCAGGATCATGTTAGCGATTAACGATCCCTGCAAAGATACAAGAGAGCAGGTCAACCACAGGAGATCAGTGATGATGAGAAACATTCAGCAGTGAAGATGAAAAGCATTCTCACCGATCTGAAGATCATGTGCAGCGGCATGGCGATGTTGAAGTTGAGAGCATAGTTGTTGATCACGCTGACAGTGAAGAACATCGTTACCATGATCACATAGTTGCTGGGCGAAGAAAATAGGAAAAAAAAGTTCAGAATCAGTTGTGGTTGTACCATCGTCTCAGAAATTAGAGTTTATCTATATCATTTCAAGATCTCAAAACCAAGACCCATCAAATATTTTTGTTCAGTTTTTTTTATATAAATTTTTTCGGCCCATGATATTTTTTATTCTCACCTTAAGGTCAGAAAGGTCTTATCTGGGAAGCCATGTTTTTTAAAATGTATGTTTAAATAGCTTTCTGTTCAGTCATTTAGTGCCTGATTTACTAAAGGTTTGTGTGTGTAAAAATGTGTGTAAACTTGATATCACCCGCAAAATAATGTGCAAGCTGATCATGTACAAAGTGTCACTGGTGGTCGAGACCTCAAAACGAACAAAATTAATGAAAGATTGTATTTGCAAAAAAAAAAAAAAAAAAGGGTTTATTATACCCTCAGTATCACTCTCATTTAGGAATCTTAATGGTTCAAGCATCTTATAAAGTTTTTAGGATATAAAACAATTAAAGAATATGTTACAGGACTTGATTTTAGGACCCATTCGTGACAGAGATAAGATTTGAATAAAATAAAATGGTGCTGCAACAACCTTATCTGATTTTACACAGAATGAACCTTGTACTCATTTACTGAAGCAGGGAAATGTCTTTCTTTCTTTTTACCTGATAGGTATTGCTGGTTTCTTCCTCCCTAAGTTTGTTTCAAAGATGAAGCCTTCCAGTGCGATGAACACAAACTGAGCAAAGGTGACGATGTTGCCGCATCCTGGAAACTCTCTGCAGAACAAACAGATGAGACATTAAAGAGCTGAGCCGTATCAAAGAATAAAGACTTATTCACCAGTTTATCTTTCTTTTCTTGGTGAAAACTGGATCCACCTTGTTCTTTATATTGCTCTGCTTTCTGAATAAATCTGAATCTTGACAGTTTTTCTTTATCATCCCCAAATAAATCTTTTATTTGATTCATTGATTCACAGAGCTTCAACTTCAAGACCTTCAAGAAAAACAACTGAGATTTTACATTTTAACGTATAGAATTAGTAGAATTGCTGATTTTAAAATGTGCTGGAATAAGACCATTAAATACCTATTTAATAACAATAATATGAAATCTAATAGTTACTTTCCACCCTTAAAAAACACCAGTGTTGGGGAGTAACTAGTTACATGTAATGGCATTATGTATTATGTTGAATTACAAAAATGTGTAATTAAATTACAGTTATTTATGAAAATGTTGATGATTACGAAAAGGCTTACATCTGAAGCAAGACCTTTAAGATTTTGCTCTGGAGGGTTTTATCCTCATTCTTTAAATATTTAACTAACTAACTATTTAATGTTACTGAGTACATGTATTGCTGTATTTATTTATTTAATATTTTGTAAATAAATCATGACAAGGATTTGGAGCACACATGGACTTCAATGGTGTCACAGTACCAATTAAACCTTTTGATTTTCTTCATGAATATCTTTATTTTATATTCCAAAATCTACATGAACTGATGAATACATTTTCAAATGAGAGATACATCTTGCTTTATAAGAAATGATCTCCCTTATACATCATGCCAGAATGCATGAAGAAGACCTGAACTTATATTTTGGTGCTTAATGGAAACACTTACCCTAACAGTTTAAAACATTCATTAGAACATTAGAAAAGTAATGCAATGTAATAAGTTACATTACTTTGATTAAGTCATTGAAATAGTTACATTACTATTACATTATAAATAGGGTTACTAGTAATCTGTAACCTTCCCAACCCTGAGTGAAAACACACAGTATCACTCAATGGCCATATTTAGTGTTAGGATGGAGCCATAAATACTCATGCAGAGCAACAAAAGTCCAGAAACAAACAAAGCAAAACACACAAACAAAAGTCCATTACCAGCTCAAGTTTGTGACTGACCTTACAAGCAGCTCCAGAGAGACAACATTACTGCAGCAGCCCACAAAAACCAGAAGAACAGCAGCAACAGGACCCATGTTGGCTCTGAGCTGAAGAAGATCTACTGGAGTTAGTCTGATGAATTCATGCTGGTAAAATAATCAGCAGTGTGTGTTTGAGGTCTTCGGCTTCAACACAAACTCCTGTTTAACACGTCTGAATGTGAATCTGAGCTCCTTCCTGATCCACGTGGGCTCATGGGAGTTGTAGTTTACTTTTGAGATCAAGAAAAAAAAGTACGCAGTAACATTAACGCACTCTGTTTCTGCTTCAGCATGAAACCTTAAATATAGATATTAGCTTGTGAATAAAAGTAAGAATTAATATTTGTGAAATATCTAAAAAATCAGCATTAGAAAGCCGAAAATAAGATTAAAGGCGCAATCTCTGCGCAGCCGTGACACGCGTTTATACCCAATCGCGCATGCGCAGACCATTTGCGCCTGAATCCAAACATGAAGAGCTCTCACTCTGCTCTGATCTCTGCTCACCAGAAACTTCACTGAAACACACAAAGCAGAAAACTGAAACACTACAGTGCTCACTGGCGGGCTGTAAATTACCTCCTCAGACTATTTCTGTTTTGTCTCATATTAATAAATGATGCCACTTGAGTTATTTGGGGAGAAACTGTCAAATCAATTGTTCCATTAACTCAGAATTTTGAACAAACATACATTTGGATATAGAATAGAATAGAATAAAACTTTATTGCCCACCATGGTGGAAGATTGTCTTTGGCTCACCAATAATAGACATACAATAGACAGAAATTACATAAAAACCATAGAATCTATAAACTTCATAAAATCATACTTAAAATACATAAATACATAAAATGTGTATATAAGTATAAAAATACAAGTGCATATCAGTTCCTGTGTGCATATGGTGTATTGATCATTTGGAAGTGTTTAACATATGAATTGCACTCGGTATGTCTCCTTCTGAGCCCCAGAGGCCTGTCCCAAAATATATTTTAGTACTTGACAGTCAACCTGGGACCTTGAATGAAAGAAGTAGGCTAATAGATGGCAAGGCATAACAAATGTATCAGTTTACCTTTGACCACTACTTCTATCTGACAGCTACAGTCGCTTGTTACTTTTGTCATTAAAGCTTCTAAATTACAGGGATATCCTTTGACTGGGTACCCAAGTATATCGAAATGTCTCCTGTCAAACGATACCTGCAATCGATCCTTTTTGCACCCAGAGCTAGTAGTATACTAGTAGTATATAACACACACATACATCGCGCTTGAGTTACTTTTATTTGAGTATGTCTATGCACATACACACATCCATGGACTTATCAGTTTGTGTGATGTAGGCTATGCTGTGACCCACATGCTGATTTTGTGCATTTTGTATTTAATAAATATCAATAATTTGAAGACTTTCAAAATGCATTTGTGTAAAAATCTAATATTTTTACATTTAATAACATTTTAGCTGGTATCAGTATCACTGTAAGGGTACTTGTAATTGGTCCTGGTATCATATTTTTTTAAACAATACCCAGCACTAGGATATCCCTTCTAAAATATTATTTTACATCATAAGACAAGCACATATAAAATACATACAGTAGTTAAAGTATATTTACCTTAATCAGCTGTAACATTAAAACACTGCCTGTACTTATTTTTTAAATGATGTTTTAAATGACTATCTTAAAGTTGTTTTCGTAAATCCCTTTTTATAATTCCCCTTTTTAATTGTACAATTACTTATTAATTAATGAAATGCTTTAATCAAAGTTGGTTACATCTAAAGTCAGACATTTGGATTTTGCTCAGGAGGAGGTTTTTTCCCTCACTTTTAAAATATTCAATAATAGTTGTAAACATTCATTCAAAAATGAATCAAAAAATATTCAAAATGTAATAAGTTACATTACTTTGATTAAGTAATTTAAATAGTTACATTAATTATTGCATTTTAGAGTAACTAGTAATCTGTAACCTATTACATTTGCAAAGTACCCCCCCCCCCAATAATTATTTTAATTATCAATTAATCTGTGGTGTCTGTTCTCTGTCCATCATTCACTGATTGGAGTTTCAGGAATAGACACGTCATCAATAGACGATCTTTGTGAATGAATGCGTGGCTCCGGAAGTTGTGACGTACCGGTCCGCTAGCTTCGCCTCGGCGCTGCGTCTTTTTGTATCAACAGTTTAGTTACAATCTGCGTGTTTTAATCGTCCGGAGCTTCGTGAGAACAGATTTACCCTCCTGCAGCCGCCACGATGATCTCTCTCACGGACTCACAGAGTAAGAGCCGCCTGCGTTTATCTGCTGTTCTTCATCTTTGTGTCTTTTTCTGTAAAAACCCGGTTTTAGCCGTGAATGTATGAGATGTTAGCAACTCAAACGCTATTGGCTGAGAGCACGGTGACGTCACATAGCAGGAGGAAAGTAAAGGTTCATTTCAACATTTTCACGTGACGCTTCCTCATTGATACACCTTTTAAAGCTGTTTTAGTTAATTTAACATGTATGCAATTTACTCAACGATTAAAATGACTACTATTTGATCGACTAAATAAATTAAAGCTGATTAGATTTGTTCAGTACGGTGTATGGGAGAGTATCTGCACCTTTATTCAAATGGATATGAATTCTGCAAAATGGCAATTCAATGTGCAATTTAGTCATGCAGTTTGAAAAAATGTTGTGCAATATGTAATTAAATATGCAAAGTAGCAATGCTACCCTCAGTACAGTTTAAAAAAACTTATGAATGAAAAATGTATGAATTAAATTCCATATTGCCATGGTATTCTTGTACCTTTATTCAAATGGAAATTCATTTTGCAAAATGGCAATTCAATGTGCAATTTTATTGTCATTCAGCATAGCATCCAAGATGCACAGAGAACGTATTTATGAGCAAAGCTCTGTTAAAAATGCATAAAATGAACTGAAATAGATATATAACTAACAAATAACTTAAATCATTAATTTCTGGACAGGTATGAAGTGTGGAGGATGTAACAGGCACATAAATAAATAATGCATATTTTCATAACAGTTGATTATGGATGAGAGAGCAAAGCATAGTCACTGGTGTGTCATTTTGTTTAGCAGCCTGATAGCAGCCGGGTAGAAACTGTTATAATGCTGGCTGCTGTACACTTCCTCTCATTTATCATTTTTTTAAGCTGTATTAGTTCATTTAACATGTATGCAATTTACTAAACAATATAGTTTAGGACTGTATGTGATGGTTATTTTCATGATCTATTAAATAATATAATGGTTGATCTATAAAATGTCCAAAGAGAAACTGAAAATGAAAGTCTGCAGAGTCCAATGTTCAAACTGCTATTTGGTGTGATCAGCAGCCTACAATCTAAATATATTTAATTTAACACTTATTTAAAAGAGAAAATCATTCATTTCTCATACTTGAGACATCAAAATTGTAAATATTTTAGCATTTCTGTTGGTTTTAGCTATTAATTATAAAAAAGGTTAATTACTTTCCTCTCAATCAATCAATCAATTGTGATCCTGCTATTATTTTTTTTTTCTTTTAATTGTGAGAAAACTTATTTTGCAGTTACCTTCATCTGCACTTTTCCTTATTAATATTCTGCAGTGTTTAGCTAATTTTTGGATGTATAGATTTCTAGGTACCTCAGTATGTTAATCTGTGCTCTCTGTCGTACACTATCAGGGTCTGCAGCTGCTCGGTTTCTTCGAGGTTCATGAAGTTTTATCTTAACAACATTGTTCTTTATAATTGACAGAGATTGGCATGGGGCTGACAGGCTTCGGCGTGTTCTTCCTCTTCTTTGGGATGATGCTGTTTTTTGATAAAGCTCTCCTCGCTATTGGAAATGTGAGTGGATCAGTAACGCCTCCACACTGTGTGTCAGTCAATCATTTCTTTCATCCGGTCTCATCAGAAACATGTCAGAGTTGTGATTGTTTTGTGCGTCTGTGCTTTTCCTACAGATTCTGTTTGTCTCGGGCTTGTCCTTCGTCATCGGCCTGGAGCGAACGTTCAGATTCTTCTTCCAGAGGCACAAAGCCAAAGCCACCAGCTTCTTCCTGGGAGGAGTGTTTGTGGTTCTGATCGGCTGGCCGATCATCGGAGTCGTTCTGGAGATCTATGGTTTCTTCCTCTTATTCAGGTCAGCTCAGACAGAAAGAAAATAATCTCTCTGTTGTTATATTGTCACGTCTGATATTATTCTGCATTCATGTGGGATTTTTGGTCTCTTAGAGTATCATTCAAGCCCTGAGTACCAACACTAGTACCCTTAAGGTGACATCAATACCAATAGAATACTTTACTCGACACCCATCATGTGACTGGAAGCATTCAGTTGTAAAATATCATCACTTCTCTCCATCCAAATGATTTTTACACAATATATTTTGAAAGTGTTCAAGTTATTGAAATATCTATTGACTTACTGTACAAAACTGTAGAATAAAGTATAACAATAAACAATGCACACTGTGTGGGTTGTAGCTGCTGCAGTAGTGGGCCAGTAACATTATACTTGCAGTGATTGTAGCAAAATCTTAAAAATAGTCATTTATTTCTAGATCCGGGTACAAAATGAATGAAATGCAGATATTGTTTGACTGGAGAAGTGTCGATACCACTTGTTACTTACTTGGTTATTTCAGTTGACTGATACTCAGCCCTAGTGTCACGTCTTGCTCTCTCATTAACAGGGGATTCTTCCCGGTGGCAGTAGGCTTCATCAGACGAGTACCTGTGCTCGGGTCTTTGCTCAGCTTACCGGGGATCAGTACTGTAAGTATCATGATGAGGATCAACGTTTACATTACTTTTGTTAATGATTAAACTGTTGATTTACTCCATTAAGTGATTTGGTCTTTAAAATGTCCGAAAACAGTGAAAAATGTTGATCATTGTTTCCCAAAGCCCAAGATGCAACCTCAAATGTCTTACTCTGTCCTGAGCAACAGTCCACAACACAGATATTTTCAGTTAACTGTTAACTCTTAAAGGACTAAAGAAACTAAAATATTCACATTTAAGAAGCTGGAACAGAAGAATTATGCAGCTCAACAGCAGCAATAGATCAATAAAGCGTGAATTGCAAACCACAGACTGAACTTCTCTTGTTCACTTCATTACCAAAAACAGTGACAGCAGGAATACTGTGATCGATTTGATTAGATTAGATTAGATTGTACTTTATTAATACCACAATGGGAAAAATTCACTTGTTACGGATCACAATCAACATTCAAGTCTCCAGAAGTTGATCTTGATGTGTTTGCTCAGAAAGTAGGAAATAAATTAAAAAAAAATTGATAATCTTGTGAACATGGTGGACAATTCTGCAAATAATACAGTTTTGGGCTGAACAGCTTGTTTCTTGACAAAATAATCATAACTCAGAGAACTCAACTGTCTTTTTTCAGAGATTACAGCAGAGCCAGAAAGAGTTTGCAGCACACACTGTTGAAACCTCTGCAGAAAACTACTGAATGAACTGTGTTTCCATTATTCTGTCAAATCAATATGGTCTTTTCAAATATTTGGAAAAATTAGCTACAAAAGATGATAAAGAGTCTTTTACTACAATGTGAAAGCTGACAGTCTTATCCTGAGACCTCAGCACTTTGTCTGGCCTGAACACAGTGCCTCTGTTGTACTGAACATGGCCTTGTGGGACTTTCCACTTATAGTCTGTTGTCTGTGAGGTCTTTGTCAGCTTATGAAGACTGTCAGTGTCCAAGATCAAATATCTGTGAGGATTTCCTTTAATGTAGTATCTGGTGATTGTGGTGGACTGTATTATAGCTCAGTTATTTGTGTTATAATGAACTCCTGTTAAATCATTTTACATTATTACATTACATTTTACAAATCTGATGCTTTGTTGCATTTAATATATAAAAACTGATTTGAATATTTAGTGAAAACCTTCTATATATCAGCTGTGTGTGTCAGCAAGGGCTGCAACTATCCATTATTTTCATTATCAATTCATCTTTAGGTTATTTCAATCAATCAATCTCAATCAATCTTTATTTGTATAGCGCCAAATCACAACAAAGTTATCTCAAGGCACTTTACACATAGAGCAGGTTCTAAACCAAACTCTTCAGGTTTTAACTTTAAAGAGACCCAACATTCCCACATGAGCAACAGTGGCGAGAAAAAACTCCCTTTTAACAGGAAGAAACCTCAGGCAGAACCAGACTCAGAAGTGGGCGGACATCTGCCTCGACCGGTTGGGGTTGAGAGGAGAGAAAGGAAGGATAGAGGAGAGAGGCACAATGAAAATCAACAATGGAGCCAGATGGTCCGGGACTGGAATCCGTCATCCGGTCGTCTACAGGCCCAGATTACCTGTAGGACGAGAAAGCAGAGCCAGAAACCAGAAACCAGAAAGACAACTTCCGGGGAAGAAGTTTAGGTTATTGAATGCATTTGATATATCAATTAGTCGTTAGAAAATAGTGAAAAACATTGATCACTCACTGACAGCCTAAAGGGATGTCCTGAAAATGTCTTATATTGTCATAGAAGACTAATGAAAGAAAGACTAAAATATTCACATTTGAGAAGCTTAAATCATAGAATCTGGACTTTTTTCTTCTTTAAAAAATGACACCAAATGATTCATTAATTTAACAGTTGGGAACAGTTCAATGAAACCAAAAATTGTTGGCGGTCGTGTCTGGCTTTTTTTTTTTACGTTTGCATCCAAATACAGAACAAAAACACCCCTAATATGCTTTTTTCACTGCATTAAAGCGATTGAACCATTCTTCATGAAAAACTCTTGTTCTCTTTTTGTCTTTCAGCTGGTGGACAAAATTGGCGAGAGCAACACCATGGTATAACAGCTGGCTGCTTCTGCATTAGAGGAGGATTTAAGTATTTATCATAGCATTTAATACTGACTGTATCTTTTGGTCATTGCCACTCCAGAACTGTGAAGCCAAACTTTATTTTTTCTGCACAAAGACACAAGTTTATCTGTGGACATCTTGAAATTTCTTCTGTCAGGAGGAAGTAGTTTTGTGTCTGACTGCCACTGGACAACATTACCACAGAACTGTTTATTTTTAAGGCTGGAGTCTCTCTTTTTTTATCATTCCTGTCTGATATTTATGGACTAATAACTTGGGACCACTGGATCAACTCAGCTGAGAGGCACAAGCCCTTTACAGCATCCACTCCTCCAGATTGTGTGCCTGAACAGTCACTGAGAGCATTATTTTGGGTTCCTCTATGAAGTGTTACTGATATTTTGTACATTAAAAATAAATAAGGTTGAGCTAAATGTTACCAGGGCAAAGAAACCTGAACTATTGTGGAAAAACGAAGCTTACCTGGCTCGTGGTCGAAATACGTTTCTGTATGTTACTGTAACTTTTGTAAGTGCATACTTGAAATAAAGTGTGTCTTTTATAAATCTGTTTCATATTTTTCCTGCAGATAAAACAGTTTTATATGTGATTTTGGTTCTGGACTTAGAAGTTATCCACTAATCACAGGCAGTGGTGGAAATTAATCAAGTACATTTACTCAAGTACTGTACTTAAGAACAACTTTAAGGTACTTTTAATTTACTTTTTTAATTTACTAATTTCCATTTGATGTTACTTTATATTTCCACTCCACTACATTTCAGGGGGAAATATTGTACTTTCTACATATATTTGACACTTATTTGTCAGCTTTTACTTTTCAGATGAAGATTTGACTTTTACTGAAGTCCAGGATGTGAATACTTCTTCCACTGATCATGAAGTTGATTTTCGGCTCCTCTTGTTCACACCAAAGTCTCTGTGGGCAAGATGTTGATTCCCAAATGTATCCCAATGCTTCGGTCAGGTGTGTGTCTGTGTTAAAGGGTGAATGAGAGGCACATTGTAAAGCACTTTGATTACAAGAGTTGTATAATACGCCACCCAAACATGTAGAAACTCCCATTGCTTCAGGGTACGAGTGACCTACTTAGCAAATGTCTGAAATGACTGATAGTTTCAGCTCACCCTACATTTTGATTAAAGATTGTCTTTGATAATTAAAATGTAGGTGTATCAATTCTCCTCACTATTTCTCACTTGAATTACTAGTGACATTAAGTCAATAGATAACTTAACCCTTAACACTATACGCTACACTACACGCTATAATCATATATAATGAGATATAATCTGTACAGTTACATTTAAGGGTGTATACACATGTACAGATGAAGAAGAGAGAAGTTTAAGTGGGTCTTATTTAATTTAAATATAAGTTAGTAATGCATGTAATTATTAAGTCAGTATTAATAGCTATAA
Source organism: Scomber japonicus (assembly GCF_027409825.1). Taxonomy (NCBI): domain Eukaryota; kingdom Metazoa; phylum Chordata; class Actinopteri; order Scombriformes; family Scombridae; genus Scomber; species Scomber japonicus. Next base: position 13,530,922 of record NC_070582.1, read on the forward strand.
ACCACAACTTCATTATCAGTCGCTTATCTTAGCTTAGCTTAGCTTAGCGTAAAGATGGGAATAGTTAGCCTAGCTCTGTGTGCAACTCTTAAGCTTATTAATTAACAAGATATCTCCCTTGTTTAATTCTAACAAGAATACAACTGTAAAAAATACAATTTGTGGTTTTAAGCGGTGGTTTATGTGTCTAATTCTTGGTTGAGAGCAGTGACTTCCTGGAGCATTATCACCATGGTGACATTGCCAGGCAACCATCTGGCGCTCAGCAACAAAGCAAATTAGCATTATTTCACGAAGTGTCAAACAAAAATTAACAACTGAAAATAAGTTAAACAGGAAAACACATTGTTTTTGTAACTAACTCTGTATCATGATGTCAGACGCAGCTTTTTATAGAAACTCGTTCACCAACTTGCTATTTTCATACCTCATTCATGAAAAACATCACCAGTGTCATCATGTGGTGACCCTGTGAAGAGACTCTGCTGTTAATGAGAGTCCTCAAAGTTTGAGCTTCTCTCTGGTGTGGGATTAATGAGCAGCGACAGTTTTAACAGCACCTGTCAGTCTCATCCATTGAAATATTACACGTGATGTAATTAAATGACCCTCTCTGATCACTGAGGCTGTTTAAAGATGTGATTACATTTGTGTTTTTAATACACATGTGACGGCAGTGACAGAGGAGAGCACACAACCAGCGCTGAAACACAAGCTGCAGACAGCAGGACAGCACAAGCACTGGTAAGAGGTAGGTATTAAAAGGTATTATTATTGTTATTGTTTAATTATTGTTATAATTGTTATTCTTAATATTATTATTGTTAGTAGTAGTAGTAGTAGTGGTAGTAGTAGTAGTAGTCGTAGTATTAGTTGTAGTTGTAGTAGCATCTGCATCATTTGAATCTACTATAATTAAAACTCAGTGTGTTAACTGTTATATGTGTTTTGGAAAATGAAGCAGTCACCTTGATTCAGTGGGGGAGGAAGTAGTCAGACCATTTACATAAGTAAAGTACACCAATACAGGTGAAAGACCTGAATCCAAAATGTTCCTCAGTAAAGTACAGAAGTATAATTAATAATTTGTAGCTTACTTATGGAATCAGGAGTAAAAGTAGGCTACTTATTATGCAGACTAGCTTTTTTCTGTTATTATTAGTATATTATATTGTTTTTTTTTAATGTTAATCAATGGCCAATTTTATTAATACTTTGGGTAGGGTGAATCATATTATAAATATGTATCATGTGTTCTATCTATTATAACACTGCTTTTTATTGATAATGCAATTTAAATATAGATATAATATTAAAATATATAATGTAATTAAAGTAAAAGTGCCACTGCCTTGATTAGCTGAGACGCCCTCCACTTCTTCAGTGTATATTAGCAGATAAAATGGACTGTGCAAATACTAATCATCATAGTCATTTTTAAAAGTCCTAAAAACGTGTCTGTCCAGGAAGACTTTTCATCTTTCATCATTTTATTAGTTTCTTTATGTTGTACACCTTCAATGCTGTTGCACTTTGAGTTTTATTATTTCAATTAATTGTACTTTTGATATATATCCAATATAGCAAGAAAGACTATCCTAAAATATTCCCACTTAGTACCAACATCATAGAAAATCTGTTATTGTCAGTAATACCATGAATGCTGGTTGTGATTGATTTCTTTTCAGAGTTAAAGACGATGGCTCTGATGGTCATGATGTTTATTGTGACGCTGGTTTCTCACTGCTGGAGCGCTCCACAGGTGGGTGAAACCTGAACACATTCACTGCATGTTGAAGCTGACTTTAATCATAATATTTAGAAATATAATCAACATCTTTTTCATCACCTTTCAGCGGAGAAACTGGACTCCACAAGCCATCTTATACCTAAAAGGAGCACGTAAGACAAACGTATACAACTGAAGAATTGGATGAGTTACTTTGTCAAACTGAGAAATAAATGATGTATAAATGTTTCACAGAGAAACATCGCTCAGTACTGGAGCGCAACGCCAGAGAAGAAGGAGACACTTTACATCTAGGTGAGTGTAATAAATGATGCACCATAAATAGAGGTATGTACAAATTCAAATATGATGTCATATAAATTCAATATTTGTATAGTTCTGTATTATATTTAGCTCATAAAAGCAATAAGTCATTATGAGAACAACTTCTGTTTTTTTTTGTCTTTTTATCTATAATTGCAGATGATTTACTCACTTTTTCTCATGATTTATTGGACCGTGAAAAACTCAAAAATATTACAATTTTTAAAGGACAGTTCGAACAGCAGAATTGAATTGATAAGTTGACTTCAATTTGATCTTCAACCCCTGTGGTCTGTGTTTCAACTTGAATGTATTAATAGCGCAGCAGCAAGAGAAATTTATCACAACCTGGAAACCCAAAAGTCTCTTATTTATGATTTATAAGCCATTAGTTACAACTTATATAACCTTCTCCTAGAACCCCAGGTTTAGGAGATCAAGATCTCTTTTTTCAGGAGGACTTAAGTACAGCAAAGCCAGGAAAACAAAATGACACACAGCAGCATAAACAATCAAAGATGTCACTAAATACACTCAAGGTTAAAAAGTTTAGAATAAGATGGTGGGATTAGACAAAAATCCTGATTAATTCTGCTTATTCTTGCGCTTAAAACTCTCTTCATAAAAGGTCCCTTGAGAAAGTGGTATCTGAGAGCCATTATAACTCGTAATTTAATGTGAGCTTCTAAAGGTGAGTTTATTCCACCTGGAGAGAGAAGAATCTAATGACTTCCATCTTACATGAGTCCAAAAACAGATAAAAAAGAGAGAAGCATGATCTTATGTACATGTGTCTTCATGATGTCATATGGATGGGTGACAAACTAAAGGACAAACCAGCATCAAGTGTCTTAGTAAGGTTTTGGGCCACCACATGCTGCCAGAACAGCTTCAATGCAACTTTGCAGTGGTTCTACAAGTGTCTGAACTCTTCTTGGGGGGATGAACATCATTCTTCCAAAGGATATTCCCTCATTTGTTGTTTTGATGATGATTATAGAGAGAACTGTTGGTCCAAAGTCTTCTGTCAGTGTTCAAATGGCCAAAACTGAGCATGATTGGATGTTAATTGTTTAATTGTACCATGCAGTGCACCTGTGTGAAAGTATCTGCATTCGATATGTTTCTGCACTCATTCATTCAGGTTTTTCCTTTAATTTAATTTGTCATGTGTTGTACTTCATGTCTTTCTATAATAAATCTTTAGTTGTGCAATTTTCAAATTTCTTTGTTCTGCTTTTCTGCAGTGACTCACAGTCAGAGCAGTGATGGACCAAAAATATATTTGGCTTCATCTTTTCTTCAGGAGCTTCTGCAGCGGGCTGTGGAAGGTAAAAAAAAAACCCCAAAAACTTGCAACACTCCACCCAATCAGCATCTGAGTGATTTAAGATTGATGTTTCTGTTTTTAATCTATTTTCTTCCTCAGATGAAGACGATCCAGGTTTTTATCAAGATGAACAAGATGTGAATTTGACCTATTTGTGACTGTGAAGCTGTTTGTATTGCATCTTATTATGTTCTTCTATATGTGTTCCTTGTTTCTAACTTTGTGTAAAACATATTGAGTTTACTTGTGATGAAATGTGCTACATAAACTCATAAACTCTGAGCTGTGTGTTCAATTTATTGCTCTCACAGCTGTACAACATGTTAACCGATTAAATAAACCAATATGTGTGCGGCTCCAGGCAACAATCATTCACACCATGCAGTGATTAACACCACGCTAAGCACCATTCAATCATACATCATCACACTGTCTACACTGGGGTCACTGAGAGAGGAGGCCCAATGACTCTGATTGGAAATGGCAGCTTGGACCAGTCACGACTGGGTCGGACAGAGGTCAATAGCCGAGAAGAAGAAGAGTCCAGACCTGATCTGAACTCAAATGAGGAGGAGTGCAGTTTAGTTTCACCCACCTTAAAACATGTAGAGCAGGGTTTAATCCGGATATTTATAGTATGGATTACACAATAATAAATATGAGTAAGTGCTCCTAAAGCAGGAAATTCTCAATTCAGGAGCAACAAATTGTATTTCATTGGCTGTAGATCACACATTCACAGTTAATGTGGTTCACTGTCCATCAGAAAGGAAACACTAACACACTCCATTCCAAATCTGATCAAACATTAAAGGGACAATCCATTTTATCAAATAATTTACATTGCATGATTTAAATTATCTGGAAATCGGAGCATCAAGACTTGAACTGAGGCTTTCATCTTATCTTAAAGTCTACTTACTAGCTTTTTCTGAGGCTTTTAACAACTGCTCACAGTCCTCACTTCATCCATCTGTGTAAATTAATAATTTTAAGAGCTTGAGAAAAAATGTTTTACTGTAGGGCTGTGAATCAGAAATGTAAGCTTTTACCTTTGAATTTGTTGAATTTTCACAATTAGAAACCTCATGTGTGTTTTTCTTTGTTTCATTTAAAGGATATATCCCGAATGTAATCAAAACCAGGATAAATCTCTAGTACACTTGTGTCTCTGCTCCCCATCCTGACCAAAATCTGGTCAATGTTCACAGATCAGTTTTGAAGCTAATGTGTAATTTGTGTTTTCGGGGTCTTCTTCTTCACCACTGAATAACTGAGCACACACTCCCCTTTAAAGCACAAATAAACTGTCTTTATTGGACATCGAAGCAACACGAGTGACACAGTGAACACAGACTGAACACAGTCGAGGACAAATGAGTCAGTGCAGCAATTCACTCAGCTGATGTCACATTTTGTCTCCAGCAAGCAGAAGTGTACAAACTGACACCTACAGCTACATCTGATGGGATCAAACCCCCGTTGTACGCCTGAACATCTACAGAGGGCGGTGGGTTGAAGGTGTGGAAGGTGGAAGCTGTCTGGTATTTACTGACTGTGGAGTGATTTTACTGGAGGCGATGAGCAGCCAGGACGCTGCAGCTACGTCGCCCCTGCTGGTCAGTTAGACGTCATGCAGGTCTTTCTGGATGTCCCACAGTGTGTTGGCACTGGCCTGCAGCTGGCCCACCTCCTCATCTGTCAGGGTCATGTTGATCACGCTGGCCACACCTCCGCTGTTCAGCACGCAGGGCAGACTCAGGTACACCTCGTCACTGATCCCGTACATGCCCTATGGTCAGTTTAAAAATATTTAAATTGGACATGTGCACACTGCTCCAAGAGATTAGTGTCAGCAAAGAGTGAGAATGTCAACTGCAAATAGTTTGAAGTCCAAAAAGTATTAATTTGTAAGCCACATTTTGGAATTTAATGCACACACTTGAAATTAAATCTGATTATAATTTACTGTAGTTATCACCACCTGTTCTCTACATATCACCCAGTGAACACAAGATCCTTGACCCTGAATTTGTGTCATATGTTATAGTGCTGCAATGATTAGTCGATTAACTGATTGACAAAAAGCTAATTGGCAACTATTCTGATAATCAACATTTTAGTCACTTTCAAGAGCAGAAATGCCAAATATTTGCTGGTTGCAACTATTTAGATTTGAGGATTTGTAGCTTTTCTGTATTATATTTAATTGGCAGATTAAATTATTACGATAGTTATAGAAAATAAACAGTAATTTTATGTCGTATTGATTTCTGTGTGCAACACTGAAAATAAACTCCACCGACTCCGGTCATGTGGTGATTAAAGTGAAAGTTTGTCAGTGAGAGCTAAACCTGATTTTAGAAATGGATGCTTGTGTAAATAAAACGGCAATTGGAATTTCTAAGTACAATTTAAAAAAGTGAATGAACACTTTCAAAATTATAGTAAATTGATATAATCATAATCTACTTCATGCGCACACGAGTGTGTGTGTGTGTGTGTGTGTGTGTGTGTGTGTGAGAGTAAAGTTTACCTCCACCATGGTGGATACAGGGTGAATCCGGTTCATATTCCTTATGAGAGTCTCTGTCAGGTCAGCTACACTCAGCCCGATGGCCCAGTTGGTGTAACCCTTCAGTCTGATCACCTCATAGGCACTGAGAGACACACAGACACAACAAAACAGAACAAGTTTGATATGTGGAATCAGCTGATGTATTCATTTAAATTAATTCGAATGGTTGTACAGCACAGATGTGAGTGGCTAAAAATACACTTATAAAACACAAAAGCACTCTTAGAAGCATCTTGTCTGTCATGACTGCTGAAAGGGGGGGGGAGGGAGTGACAGTGACAGTCTCAGAGTCAGATGGAGAGAAGCAGTATTAAATGCACAATGACTCTTATGTCTGGTGGCTTCACTGTAATTTCTGGGAAAACATTGTCCTGTTTTCACACAAACACAAAACTAGTGTGTGCAGGAGAGGACAACATAAGTTAAATAAATGTGGATGTAATTCATCAATATTCATATATGACAATAATTATTATTCTAAATGTAGTATTTTTGTGTTTTGTTGGAGTACAATCCTGTAATTTCCACAAAAAGTGATACTGAAAATGATAATGTTGTGACCGGTTATGATAAAATTTGAGTTAATTATATGATTCAGTTAGACATGACAGTGAAACCTAAGTAGGTTATCTATCTCATTGTTTCATGGCAAAAAATATAAAGTATATTATCATAATACGATTAAACAGAGTGAAAAAAGGTTTCACTAGTCACTTAAATGAAAGTTAGTCAATGTGCAGCAGATCAGATGACCTACCTGTTAACCACCATCTTGTGAGTGTCCTTCCAGTTCTCATCGTCGGCGTCTGTGCCGATGTCCGGGTTTAATGTCTGCAGGTTGACTCCGGCCACGTTGGTTCCACTCCACACAGGCACTGGAACAACACACACCCAACGTCACCCTCCTTTCTTGAAATTTACATATCATGGAGCAGGACTTGTCAATAACAGACTGTGATACTGTCTTTTTTTACTCACCACTGGTGTCTCCATGCTCTCCCAGGATCCAGCCGTTGAAGCTGCTCGGGTGGATCCCCAGTTTCTCGGCCATCAGGAAGCGGAAGCGTGCAGAGTCCAAGTTGGTGCCGCTGCCGATGACCCGGTACTTGGGAAGGCCGCTCAGTTTCCAGGTTACATAAGTCAGCACATCAACTATTGAAGAGTTTTGTTGGCATTACTAAAACATTAATACTGTGTATGTGTGACAGAAGAGGCAGAACGAAGCTCAGACAGTCCCTGTGTGTATCAGAGTACCTGGGTTGGACACCACAATGATGATGCAGTCAGGGCTGTATCTGACGATCTGGGGGACGATGTGCTTAAAGATGTTGACATTTCTCTGGACGAGGTTCAGTCTGCTCTCTCCCTCCTGCTGACGAACTCCAGCAGTCACCACCACGATGCGGGAGTTTGCCGTAACAGAGTAGTCTGAGAGAGATGAGTTAAATAAAGCAATGTCTTCACTTTTTCAGACTCCCACCCAAACCCATGAATCTTAAGATCATCAGTGACTCAAAGCTGAGCCAAGCTAAAGCCTGCAAACACTTGAACTGTGTTTCTCAAACCTAAAACTGATTTCTTCTGTTTCTCAGCATGTCTGGGATACTTGCCTTTGTCTGCAATAATTGTAGGAGTTTTGAGGAAGAGGCTTCCATGCTGCAGGTCCATCATCTCTCCTTTCAGCTTGTCCTCCATCACGTCCACCAGGGCCAGCTCATCAGCCAGCTCCTGCACATATCAGAGGAGGTCAGACCACCCCACAGTGCACAAAGCACAGCAGTTGTTTTTGCAATTAGGTTAACACTTGAAATAACTTCATTAGAGAGACTGTATCAGTTGTTTGTTCTCAGGAAATTTACCCGACCCATTGTTGCAATATGGCGTCCTCCAGGCACATTAACTGATCAAGTAGTTACACTTCAGTTCAGCCCAGCTGCTGTACTTACATTCTGTTCAAGCATTGCCTGCTGACAGTATATTGATTACAATGACGTTATTTCACTGATAAGGATTATGTCATTGTGGTGTCACTCTTACGTCTGTTGCCCAATTTCAGCTAAACAACAGAAGCCAGGCTGAACCGCTGGCGCTGCAGTGTATTAAGTGGCAGCAGACAACTAACATTTTCCTGCCATTGTCACAGCTCTTTAACAAGGACAGTCAACAGGATAACACCCAGATCAGACACCAAGAGATCAGTAATCCGGTGTCAGACCAACAGAGGAGGATCCCGGGTATTACCCCTAAGGATGGTAATCTAAATCGCAGCAAAAACCAGTAAGGACTCTTACCCTGAGCAGGATGCTGACAGCACAGGCCATGCCAACCTGTCCCACGCCCACCACTGTCACTTTATTCCTGGGGGGCTCAGGAGGTCCACTGAACAGCGGGGTGATAAGCTTCTGCAGGATTGAGGCCATATTCAGTGCTGGAGAGAGTAAATGGAAAAGAGAAGGGAGGAAAAGAAAAGAAGAGAAGAGATGAGAAAAGAAAAGTGAGGACAGGTCAGGAAAATGTTGGTTTTAAACATGTAAGAAACATTTTAAACAGATTTGAGGGAAGCAGTTTTGAATCCAGCGTAGTTCTTCTTCATAAATACTGCATTCAGCACAAAGTGAGTTATATTCTGAGTGCAGAGGGATTACAAATTAAGCCTGACATTTGTCTCAGCAGCACTAACGGAGGCATGACTTCTCTGACATCTTCATCCATTACAAGAATACAAAAAAAAGACCTGACTGAGCTGAGTCCCAAACATATTATCCTCTGCAGAGTTAACCTTGAACAGACAAGCAGCCACACACAAAAACAGCAGCAAATACTTGCATTTTTTGGCGAGGATCCGAGCTGCAAGGTATAAATACCACCATGTAATCAGCATGGCAAACTGAACTGATACTTAAGGTGTATTTCTACAGAGCTCCGTGTCCCCTGCATCCACAACACCTCCCACAGTCACTGCTGATACTATCCGGTCGAGGCAGGTATCCGGTCAGCTGCAGCAGAGCACATGTGACTCAGGGCCAGACTGGAGAGCCGTGAGCCACACAGAGCTCCTTTCCCTCTCCCTCCTCCTCTTCTCCTCTCCTCCCTCCCTCCTCCTCTACCAAATAGAGGACGGAGCAGTATAATCTGATGCCAAACTTGACTGACTGACTGCAGACTGTTAAAGGAGTTAGTGTAATCCCTTAACGCCGCCTCCATCTGCTGCACCTGCACTACAAATGAACATTAACCTTGTATCTAATAGGATGACTCTAAAGAACAATAAAAAAAATCTTATTTGCTACAAGAAATATTTAATAAATGATTGCCAACTAAATTCTGTCTCTAACGTAAGCATGATATAATAAATTAACCTCTATTTTACAGCTATAATATTACCATTGTTATGAAATGAAAGGCAGATTTAGAATCTGAATCACTGGTGCTTAAGTCGACATTAAATATAAGGTTCATTAAACATTTGGAAACTATTTAAATGACATGTTGTATATTGTCCGTACTATTATTCATCAGACACTAAGGCTTATACAAGATATATTGCAAACATAATAACAATTAGGTATGTTACTATGAGCAAGATATCTGCATAAACTACACATCTTTCTCAAAATGTCTACTCTTTGAGGAGTTATAAGGGACTGAGAATAAATTCTCATTGAACATGCACAGTGGAAAGTGTCCATTCATCAACCTCGAGTGAAACTGGATTACCAAGAGAAAGCGATGTGCACTTCAAGCATGTAAACATGAGTGATTAATGATGTATTTTATCCTGCAAGGTAACGAGGGGGCAGCATTTTTTGTGACTTTTAATTACGCTCAATAAATGCATAGTTTGTACTGGAATGATCGAGCAACAAAAAGATTAGAATAGATTAGATTATCGCCTTTTTAATGCAAACATTGTAGACGTGACAGCTGTGTGGTGAGCTGCTATCTGTTTTTGGTGACTGAGAGGTTGAATTTGAACACAGGCCATCATAGTGGGCGAATAAACATGAAATAAACATTGAAATGAATGATACACAGTGTACAGATAACTATATAAGTGAGAGTAGTAGGTGTATATGCAGGGAAAGCCACATATTAAATATTACACATAAAAAAATATGATGGCAGTATAACTGCTACACAATGGTGACATTAAACGGCCTAAAAATTCGATGTTTTCATGATTATTTATTGAATATTTTACTTTTTCTTGTTCATTGTTTGATGAAACACAAAGTCCTCATCAAGGAAATAATGTGTTCCCCCTTCCAGGAAAAAAGAATCCTACACATGCTCAATCTCAATAACTATGCTATTAATTAATTTATATTTAGACATTGTTGTTCTTTCAAAAATGAAAAATATGAGACTTGTCCTGCCAGGGATCCAGATAGTGATCCCGTCAGTGAACATCCAGTGATGAAAATACTGTGAAAGTTAGACAGCATAATTTCCCCCTCAGTTACAGACATGTGCACCATAAAGCAGAGAAATCTGAGAGTCTAAACCTGACAGCATCCAGCAGACATCTCAAATCTACACAATGTGAAAACAATCACTTGTTCACCTGTTGTCTTGTGTGTCCACCTGCGCTGAGCGTAACTCCTTGTCCTTCCTCCAACTCTACAGTAAGACTCACCCTTGGTTTGCTGTGCTGTGTAGCTGCTACTCTTCCTGCTGTGCTGTCAGCCTGCTGGATTTAATTGAATAAGCCTCTCCATCCCCTATAAAGTCTCTGCTAGGCACTGCAATGTTCACTTCAGTCAGCTGATAAAATGTTAACCTGAAACAACAACATAGACATTGTGTCAAATAAATAATAAACAAAAACATGCTTCAAAGGACCCACTAATGGCATTAAAATGGATGAGATGTGTTATTCATTTTAGAAATATAAATCAAAATATACAATTATCTATAACTTATTTACTATAGGATACAAAACCTGACACTTCATCTTGATTTGAAGTGGGATTCTCAACTTAACAGCACTGGTTGAAGTCAAGTTATGTAACAGACTTTCTACCAAGTCCATTACATCTAGCTGAACGGACTTGACAGAAATGGAATATAATAAGTATACATATGTTTTAATTAGTATTTAGTCACCTGAAAATATGAATTGTGTTTCCTGCAATCAGGGTCACATTTCAGATGTCTATGAGTTGTTAACAGCTCCACCAAATAGATTTTCCCCTCTAAACTGAAAACAGGTTTGTGTATCAGAACTTCTCCCTTTAATGTCATGACCCCTCAGTTTTATCTGGTGACCCTTTGTAGGGGCCTGACCCCTAGGTAGGGAACAACTGGACTAAACTAGCTAACTGTATATAAAGTAGTTGAAACTAGTTAGACCTCCAGCAGCTACAACAGTAACATTAATAATTCAGTATTATTAATCGAATTATGTCACATTCAGTAAAATATAAGTCACAAGGACACAATTTGTACTTTTACTTGAATTCTTTGAGTACATTTTGCAGCTAATACTTCAGATACTTTAAGTAGGATTTTCATACAAAACTTTTACTTGTAGTGGAGCATTTTTACATGGATGTGCTGGTAAAGGATCTGAGTGCTTCTTAAACCACTGGACCTGAAAACCACCAACTGTACAGCCAGGCTGCTTCAGCACAAGAGACCCCCAGAGATGGATCTCATCAGTGTGTCTAATTTTATCATGTCTTGAGTCCTTTACTCACCTTTGGATGTGAGTGTCTTGAGCACAATGACTGCTGAGCTGCATTTCTTTGTCAAACACAGACACCGGTGAGCTGACAGGGGGAGACAGAGCACACCAGCAGCAGGGAAACACAGCAGACAAGATTCAGACAGCTTTACCTGTACAAGGGAGCCAACAGTTATGTATCTCAACATGTTGTCCATCTAGATTGAATTTTAAAAAAGAATAAAAAAAATGATACAGCAAAGAGTTAAAAATGCAATGGTTAGATTTATTAATAATTCACCAGCAGGTCAGTGCTGCTGTTAGCTCCTGAGGCTAAAGCTGTCTTGATCATTATATATTTGAAAATGTGGCTGCATTTTATTGCAATTAATAAACCAAATTTTCAAACTACCAAAACAATAAAACACAAAAGAGATATGAAAAAGTTAAAAAAAAATAAAAAAAAACCCAGCAGCAACAGTAATTAATGATATTGAATAACCAAGTTAATTGAAATGTGTCAAAAAATAAAAATAAAAATAAGTAAACATTCATGCATGAGGCCCATTGAGTTTAGCCATGGCAGTTTAAGTTCTTCATAGTAGAATAAAACAAGGAATCTGCTTTTTAAAATCTTTAGTCCTTCCTTGAAGGTTGCCCGACACTACGGCTCCACTGCCCGCTGCCTCAACATCATTTCCACTGTTCTGACTTCCATTGCAATCCTTCTTTTCATTACAATCTTCACCAGGAGTGTCAATTTCCTTAGAAACTTAGACACTAATGAGGCTAAATTTCAAATAATGTTAGAGTTGCCTGCTAATGTGGCATAGTGATAATTTTCTCTACTTTAGCTGCATGCATGACACAATTTCTAACTTTTTAATGAATCCTCAAGCAAAATGTCTGTTTTACTTCTTTACTTTTACTCCTAACATTTACCCATTTTATTCTACAGTGACTTTATTCTATTCTTACCTTAAGTATATTTTTTTAATATTGTATTAATATTTTATTGTTTTTATTTATTTTTATACGTTTTTATTTTTAAATTTGAATCCTACCTCTGTTGTTTCCTCATTGCAGATTCTTGAGAGTTATGATAGTATTTCCTGAGTTCCCTGAGTTCCTGTTTTTTAATGAGTTCCTATGTTTGATGATTTATTTTTGTTGGATTGTTTGTTTGTTTTGAATATGTAAAGCACTTTGTGTTTGATGTATGAAAGTGTTATACAAATAAAGTTTGATTGATTGATTAAAAAAAGATGTGCATTTTTATTGGTGTTTCAGAAATCTTAAATGGAATTCATTAATGTGTCTGAAATTACTTTTGACTTTGTAACTGAATTCACAATTAATGAAAGTGTAAGTTTATTTTGAACGGTTTCATCTGTCAGTAAATTGTTTCTATTTCTATGAATGTCCTTGTGAGATTTTGAAGATAGCTATAAAAACTGTTTGTGGTTGTATACAGATTACACAAATTGTATTTTATGCTCATGTTGTCAATCTGTAAGTCATGGTGAAAGATAACCATTGAGTTTCCTTCAAAAACCACAGAATAAAAACATCCGTGAAGGACCAGGGAAGTTAGCTGGGGTTCTGTTTGTATATTTGTATGTGTCTATGACATTCTCAGTATCGCAGTATCTCAATATCAGTCTACACATCCTGCAGATCACTTCTTTACACTGTGAGTTCTTTCTGTTTGTTACTACTTATTAATATTAAAATTAGTGTCATTAAGATTTTCCTGAAGTATTACAACAAGCTGGGAAATACATATAACAACAAATAATTATAAGCAAGGTGTCAAATACTGTACATTTCAAAGTAAGTAGAGATTGTGCCTCTTAAAGGTTTGATCACAGGAGTATGCATGACTGATTAGAATTGAATGAAAAACAGGTTTCTTTTAATGTTTAAATAATGTTTTTTCTTATCTCTGTAGGAAAATCTTGTCTACTCTAGTAATTGTTTATATCTTGGATAATAATAAAACAAAAAGTTGTGGAAGATGAGGCTGTCTGCTACTCTGCGTCCTCTGCCTGATGGTTCCTGTTGGCTATAGTCAGCTTCCAGGTCCATGTTGCCATGTGTTGTCTTTATATCCTTAACAATAAGGATATAAATAGGGTTAGGGTTAGGGTATAATAATATATAATAATAACAAAGATAAACAGGTTTTCTTATCACTGTGTCAGAATTTCTCACCTGCTCTGGTGAATTTTCTGGAAGAAATTTTGGAAGTTTTGCATTCAGAAGATGAGGCTGTGTCTCCTACTCTGCATCCTTTGCCTGATGTCTCCTGTTGGCAACAGTCAGTTTCCAGATCCTGCTGGTGAGTGGTGGTGGTGAGAGAAAAAACCCTGTAAACCTGGTGTTAGTGGATTTTCAGAACAATATGGGTAAAGTTGACTTCACTGCAATCATGCTCCTTACAACATTCAGTCAAGACATCAGTGATCAGCTTTTCCTCTAGTGTCACGCTCAGGCTAAATATTGCAATTTTTGTCCCCTTAAGCATCTGATCATTTCAAAGATGTCTCTATTTTTCATCCAAACATTGTTTTAAACAGACTACAGCCATTATGTTGGCTATTGATTGTGAGTCTTATTTTATGTTTCTTACCCTGCTCTTTTGTGGAACAAGGACCAAAGGGAGAGAATGGAAAAACTGGAGCCACTGGAGCGTGTGGACCTGCTGGACGCCCTGGAGAGCGTGGACCCTCTGGACCCCCTGGAGAGCGTGGACCTGCTGGACCTGCTGTAATGTGTGGACGAGGTAATGTGTAAACACAAATACCAGAAGTGCACACAAAAAGATATACACTTATACAAATTCAGTTTAGCAACAATACTTTCCTGAAGCTTGACTCTTTTTTTGAAGCCATAGTTTGTAAATGTTTTTATCAGGGAGCCTGTTTCAAAGTGAGGACATGAAAATTAAAAGAAGTGGGCAATGATCAGGCACAGAGGGCCCAATAAAAGACACACTGAGTTGTACTATCAGGTTGACCTTTATTGGGACTAAAAGTCAGGGATATCTCGGTCTTTGATTAATTTACTCTTATCCATCTTTTTAAATATTGTCTGTTGCAAATCCCCCATCTTAATGCCTTTGTAATATTCAACTATCTTTATTCAGGGAGAAAGACTGGCATAAAGGCGTGAAAAGTTAAAATGTGTTTGATAAAATAAAGTAATGAATCTATGCATTTGTATTGGTTTGCATACTATTTTAAGGTGTGCCTGTGTCCACATGTTTTCTGGTTTACTAGCTTTGGTCTGCTGTCATGGTCAGTAAAAAACAATGACTGGGTGTCATTGACGTCTGTCCAACGTATTGTCAGTAACTGTATTTAATTTGTTTTATTCAGATCTACTTGATTTTGTTGACAAGGATCTCAAAGCCTTAACGAAAAGCCTGTCAAAGGTGGAGCTGGGTAAGTATCCTATTCAAGAACTACAAGTTAGTGTTACAGGAAGTGAAGGCCTTTTGATGTATGATTATCCCTTCTTGTTGTCTGAGAAAGTGTAACATTACGATAGTCTGTTTCAATAATATGGCTTTTTGAGTTGTGCGGACATGTTTTATATCATGCATGTTTATTTTTCTTTTTTCAGCTCTAAACTACGACTTTGTCCGGAAAGTTGGTCAGAAATACTTTGTGTCGAACCAGGAAAGAGGCTCTTTTTCCCAGGCCTTGGAGTTCTGCTCCCAACAAGACCTAGAGCTGGCTTTGCCGAAGAACGAGAAGGAGAACAGCGCACTGACTCAGCTGTTTGGTGAAGTGGACAAATTGGTGTGGATCAATGTCAACAATAAAACAGCAGAGGGTAATTTTGGGTCAGATATGAAAAAACATGCTCTGACTTTTACCAAATGGGGAGAAGGGCAGCCAGACATATCTGTGGGGGAGACAGGCTGCACCATGCTGTCCGAAAACGGTGTCTGGCGAGTGTCAGACCAATGCTCTCTGAATGCTTACATCATTTGCCAGATATAAAAATATAACACTTGCAAGTATTGCTTTAATGGAAAGTTTTTCATGTACTTGATCTTATCTGCTGTATGATAAAGTATTGCTCAATTGTATTGACTCTGTGTAGGGGGAAAAAAATAATTGTATTTGCGCAATTTCCTGTTATACTAATATTGAACCAATTCAAATGTGAACAACAAAGATTTCTGCCAATGTCTTTTTTTGGGTCATATTATAGACATACATCACCCTGCTTCATATATTTACCACAGAAAAACTTTCCAGAAGATGCAATCTTTTGCCAGCTTTACACATCTGTAACCAGTGCTATTGCAAAGTTGTATTCAGTATAAATGCTTTTCTTAAATTAAACAGGCCTTTATTATTCACATTTCATTGCATCTGCATTTTGTTGTCATCAGTTTTAGGCTCTGCCCCATGAATGAAATCCCATTATCACTTTGAGATATTATTTCTGAGCCTGTTATTATCTGTAGAGGTGAATCAGGTAGCTGGAGTAGGAAATGCGTGGTTGTGGGGAGCAAAATGGCCACAGAGCAATACAATAGGATTAATTCATACCAGCTTCAAAGGTCTGAATATGAACCTGCAGGAGAGAATGCATAGACCAGTGGTTCTTAACCTTTATTGGGCCAGGAACCCCCCATCAATTAAAATGCAGGCTAACTGTCTTGCCTGAAAATTAATGCTGATTATTGTTCTGTCAATAACATATTTAATTTAAATGATTGACTGCCATCTAGTGGTGAGTTTGCAGATTGCATTGCCCTAAATCAGGCAGCTGAGGAAATAAAGGATAACAAGGAAACTGAAGCTGAAAAGGGAAGATAAGTATTTATTTTGTACAGAGTGTACATGTGTTAACAAAGATGTGCACTCCAAAATATTGCAACTTTGGTAACTTAATCCATTTGATCCAGATCCCTTTGACTCCATTAGCCGGGACCTAGAAACAAAGAAGTATCCCACTCAAGGTCAACGAATGAATATCACAGGAAGTGGTTCCATGTGAATGGTTATAAATTATAGTCCAAGGGACTTTGTTGGAGTTCTTGCTCTACTATTGCTCTGTTCTACTTTAGTTTGTATGTTTATATACTATACTTTTGTGTGCATACTACCCTTGTCCCATTGAATACATAAAAGTTCAACATAACAAAATTGAATTTCTTTCTGTTCTGTTTATAGTGGTAATTCTTGCTGTTTTTCCTTTGATCTGCTCTTTTTATTGTCCTGTGAAGCCCTTAACCTTTGTTTTGAAAAGCTATAAAAATAAAGATTTTTCTTTTTCTTCTTATTGTCTGCACCCACTCATATGTGTGTGTATTTAGCTGATCTACATTGTAGTTATTTGTCACTGTCTACATTGTGAGATAACGCCTTTGGATGGACTTCATACAGTTTAATGATGATGTCACATTGCAGCCTGTAAATAAGAAACTTATCAACTATATTTCATATAGATTTCAGTTCTACACTCAGGAGATGAGGCTGTTTCTCTTATTGTGCACCCTCTGCCTCATGGCCCTTATTGGCTACAGTCAGCTTCAAGGTCCTCAAGGCCCCAAAGGTGACATAGGATTTCCTTGGATCCCTGGTGAAACTGGAGCACCTGGAAGACGTGGACCAACGGTTCCAATTGGACTACCTGGTTTCCAGGTCAAAAAGGTGGGTAATATTAACTTCAACACAATGGTGCATTATTTATTATTGACATTATTTCTCACCAAACTTCAGCCATCTTTTGTTTGAATTCTACCACCTCCAAATTTACAGGCTAGCTTGTTTTGTGGCCACAGACCTGCACTCAGCCTCTACCCTACCCAGATGTCACCTTCCTCAAGCTGTTCCTTTATGTAGCTCTTTGTGTCAGCTCGGCTGGCTCACACGACCACCCTAAGATCCAGTGTTTGTGGGTAACATGTTACAGTAGTTTTTGAAGTAATTAAGTAATAAAACATGTTACTATTAGGATTTTGGTAATATTATTACGGTTACTTTGTCAAGTAACAAATTAAAAACATCAGCGTGAACTGGAGAGCTGTCACATCACGCATAGTCACAACAGAATTTGGTCATTTAATCCTGATTTGATGCCGTTTACCATCAAGGATAGAGGCTGCACAATGCTGTCAAAAAACTGAAACTGAAAAACAAACTGAAATTGTTTGTATTTATGCAACTTGGTTGCATATGCACATCCTTAAACTAATACTTTGTTGAAGCACCTTTTTGATTTGTTTTTGGGTAAGAGTCCATCAACATTATGGTTAAATGTTTTGTTGATTATAATTTGTATATTTGTGATATCTTGGCAAGTTGGAGAGGAATTTTTAGTTTGTACACATACAATGTCAAATGACACAAGTAACTTTGTCATTTACTTGTTATAAGTCTGAGGCACCCCTGAGAGAGATGTGGTTCTGACTAAACTGATGATGCAACAGAATGTAGGACCTATTTAAGGGAGCTTTTGTTTGACATTTGGGAGAGGGAGTGATAGCTGTGTACACGTGTTCTCATGAGCAAGCTGCAAGTTTTGATCAAATGTCTTTTTTTGTATGTGTCTGTGTTGTAGAACTAGGAGCAGCCTGCGTACAATCCAGTTATGTTTTCTCCAAGAATCCCCACCTACGATACGTGTGTTTAGACAAACATTAATAATATAACTGTATATATAAATGGATAAAAACAGGCTCTCACTAATGCTTGTTTTTGGCCACAAACACTTGTGCATGTCCTAGTAAAAGGTACCTTTTATGAGTCACGAGTACCCCTCCACTCAAAAATGTGTTCTTGCTTCTTCAGTTACATTTGGTTCTTTTTGCAGTGCAGTTCACTTTGTTGCTACATTCATCTGAACGGAGGATGTTTGTGTTCACCTTACCTACGGCCACAATTTGGGACATCACAAGACAATCTTGGTCAATAGTTGAAGCCTCCAATGCACATACATCAAGTAAGTTAAAGCATGTCTGGAGGGGATCTTTAAAAACATGGTATGGATCACTTGGGAAAATGTTCAGTAGAAATGTGTGCTTGTGCGCTGTGATAAAAACATGCAAACCTACTGCTGTGGTCCTTTAAAGACGGCCGGGCAGCGTTAACAAACGACAAAACATTTCTGGTAACAACCAGGTTTATTTTATGATACACTGCCTACATTATCATAAATAAACAGATTAAGAATCCTTACCCACATAACCCTTATTGTTTCTGTCCATAGTGGGAGAGCTGCCTGGTGATGAATCACTTATGTTAAGTCAGTAAGATTCAGAATTAGATACAGTATCACATATTGCTTTCAAATGTTACCTTTAAATGTGCTATAAAAAGTTGAACTCATCACTTTAGAAAAATATCAAAATTGAAACAAAGAAATTTTCCCACCCCCAACATCACCACCAGTGAAAGCTTTGTCGCTCCCAGCGGGTCAACGGCCCCTTTTCACAGTAACCAACAGTCTTAAATGTGGTAATTTGCACAGGCAGAAGTAGTCAAGTTCTGAGGAGAGTAGCTCAAATGGATTAACTGTCCCAAAAGGATTTTTTTTCTCCATGTGTCTTCTTTGCAGATCAGTCAATGTGGTGGGCTATGTGGGCGCACTGCAAGAGCCAGTCCTACACAGAGGACTGAAGGATCAGAAATCTAATAAAAACATAAAACAAAAAACAAAAAAAGAAGCACAATAGAGCACTAAAATCCAAAAGAATGTAAACTCAAATGGACACACCTGCAGAGCTGGAAAAAATCAATAATCTATGATCATACCTGCAATTTTAGTTTCCTCAAGGAGTACTTGTCAAATAAATGGTAGATCAATACTAAAAACAAGCCGTTTCATTTTGAATTTTTCTCTGTCTGTAAACGAACAAGATGTCAATACAAGATGGCAGAAGCACAGTAAAAATGTCAATCAATCCATAGACAGTAAAAATCATGATTACAATACAGAGCAAGAGTGACCAGAATCATCAATTTTTAGCCATAATAATCAAGCAGCGATCAGCCACTAAATTAAAAGTTTTGTCTCTTTTGAACCTAAACGTTAATGTGGGCTGATTTTTCTTCATGCAGTGATGTGACCTGATTACACCACGTGTCTCCTCCCAGCACAGACCACCTTAAAAACGTTGGAGCTGAATCGACCTGAGCACCATAGAAATTACAAATCACTCTATCTAACCTCTATAGCTACGGAGCAAATTGTGAAACTGATACAAGAAACACATTGTAGACATTCTGGTATTAATAGTAGTGCTGCTTTGTGCTTTAAAATGGGAGGGCACTAATTACTAACAGTGTCCAGGCACTTCACCATCAGAAAAACACCTGGCACACGGTGTTAGAAACTACAGTATGACCTTCAAAAAACTACAACCATGCGTGGACAAATTGGCTTCTCCGTTCTGCACTGGTTTCTACATAGAAGGGTTAAATACACACAAAGACACAAACAGGTCACAGATTAAAATTGACATTAAAATGAGTCTCTTCTGACTGCCACAAAACAGTGTTATCCAGAAGCTACTGTTGGAGAATACTGCCCTCCTGTGGCAGGAGGAACGCTGAAACCTGTAGAGGAGAAAAGTTTATCGTTCTCAATTAAATCTGTGTCCTTTGTCCAAAAAGAAGAGCTGAGCTGAGTTTACTGCTTGAGTTGTGATGTGCTGTGGCGGCAGGGAGGTGGCGTTGGCATGGCGAAGGACTGCTGAGCGTCTTTACTTGCCGGTGCCTTTGGTAGCACTGCTGCTGATGCCCAGGTAGGTTGCTGCGTTGTCTACAACGCCCTGAAGAGGGACAATGACGCTGTCTAGGAGGCCTTTAAGGGTGTCGGTCTGCTCGGCGTCCAGGTTCTGGTACGCATAGTAGAGTGAGCCGCACACCACGACAAGAAGCAGGAGCTTGAGTAACAGAGACATGAAGCCTCGTCTTGCTGGCGGTTTGCTCAGAGAGACTGCGCTGCCGCCTCTGGACAAAGACTCGGAGAAGGTGCGGCTCTCGGTGTGGATGCTGTGCTGCGCGGGGGACTCATTCAGCCAGTATTCACTCGGTTTCACAGGTCGACCAGCCGCCCCTCGGATTGGACGTCTGCAGGTCGCACTGATCAGAGAAACAACATCTAACTGTTAGGCCAACTTCACAAAAACAAAGCTTTTGACAGCATTTTATGATCTTCCTCAGCTGATGAAGTTTGCTCAGTTGTCATGGTGATAGTCACACCCGGCACCAAAGTCCAGCCCAGGCACTTCACACAGTGAGGGGTTGTTCGATGTTTGGACCTTGGCCTTAAATATAACAACTGAGAAAACGCCACCAACGTAAACTGTGAGGAATGTGAATTGTGGCTGAAAGCTTGTAAATGTTCCTTCAGCCTAGATAAACATTTTTTTAATAAATGTTGATCTAATGTGTCCAAAGTCAAGAACTTGGATGTATAACTCAAAGCCAACATTTTGACTGAGTGCGAACATCAACACAATGATTAATATTGGCCCACAAAATCACAGTGAGTCAATACCTGATGCCCGTCGGTGTGCTTATTTCATTGGCAAGAATATCTTCAACAACGCTCTCACTGGCCTTCTTCGGGGTCTCTTCAACAACGGTTTCCTCCACCACCTGTCGATTTATTTAAAAATGGAAGTTCATACAAACTAACTATACACTTCTATCGTTGGGGTAAGAAATACCAGAAGTACAGCTCACCTTGGTTTGTCGTCTGCTGCTGGTCCGTGTGGTGACCGGGGTTTTTCCTCTGCTGCGCACGGGCTTCTCTACCACAGGAACTGGCTCTGGTTCAGGTGCAGCGATCTCCTCTGAAGCAAAGGAAAAAAAAAACAAAAAAAACACAGGCAGCAGCAGTGAGACATGGTGATATCATTTGAGAAATCTGTGGTTTTCTAAAATTTGACTGGTCAGGTGTTCCAAGAAGAATGTTTGCCCATGTATCTGCAAAATTATGCTCAATATAACATGACGACTTTAATGACATACTGAGGCCATGTTATTTGTCTATGTGGGTACAATTACTTTTCAAAGCATCATGTGTGGTCGGAGCTCACCATCTTCCTTGTCACTGTACTGATCAGAGTTTGTGTTGCCGTTCTGGTTGCTGTCTACTTTGGGGAGAGTTGTGACATCTGTAGGAGCCTCGGGTTCAGCGGCGGGCTGGTCCAAAAGCTTCTGCAGCTTCTTCTCATACACTTTTCGAGTAGAGGCTAAAATGGAGGACATGAAAGAAGAAGTGAAAAGGGTTAATGATACATAAAACAAAACACCTTCACTTCAGCAGGATTCATACATTTTAGCTGAATGTATGATGTTTGATAGATTGCTCTGATATACCTGCTGATGCTTCACTGAACATTTGCAAATATGTTGTTTTCTTTTTAAATGTAAAGGGGTTCACAACTATTAAAAAAAATATTAAAGACATTATTTAAAAATGTTTACTTTTCTTGTACATATGCATGTTTTTAATAATATTAACATAACATCTGTACCTATACACCCCCTCCCAAAAAATATGTAACAAATGATACATGAAACAACCACCAAGATTGATTTAATGATTTAGTGATTTAATGCAAATACGTTATATATCCCTTATCTAACTAATCTGTTATGCTTTTGAATAATTTCAAACTTAACTTCCATGTTGAAAAGCTTTTTCATGGATGTCTTAAGAGGGCCTCCAGGAACTTACCCACAATGGGTCCTGAGTCCACACCATGCTTTGCCAGCTGTTGTTTTAAATCTTCATCAGTGAGATCTGTCACCTCTACTACTGTCCGAGGCTTGTCTGTCTTTTTGGTGGCTTTCTGCAAGGAGGGAGAGGGAGAGAGAGAGAGAGAGAGAGAGAGAGAGAGAGAGAGAGAGAGAGAGAGAGAGAGATTTCAGATGAGATTAGATGAATTGAATGAGTCACAATTTACATACTTGTTCATTCATTACAAAACAAGAAAAACAAGTAATTACACACATCAGTTACTGGACGATTTCACAATATGTCACATTGTCTACAAGAATAATCACGTATATTGTTAAAGCCATAAACATCCCGCCGTTTTTATCCTGGCCATAAAAATATTGATTTATAACACATTTACAATGTAAAAGAGATGGGTCAAAATCCACAAGCCTCCCACACCGCAAACATGTTTTTAGAATTTCATCTGACGCTAATATGAGCTTCAGCCGTCCCGAATTTAGTAGATAACTTTCAACATTACAGTCAAACACTGTCTGAGAAAACACAATTTGATGCTAAAAAGACTAAAAAATGAGGCAGATATTGACTTGATAAGACTAACTCAGACTGCTGAAGCCCCCACATATAAGCTTCAAATCAACTTTAAGATGCATTTTTGTGGTTTTTTCCCACACAATCTTAAACTGAGAGCACATCTGAATGATATTCAACCTTCAGTCGGAACAAGTTGATTCTCTTCTCTTTCAGTGCTCATTTTGGCGCCTGACTGTTGCTTTAAGACATATTTGAGAGCAAAAGGCAGAAATCAAAATAATAAAAAAAAGAAAACCCAACTTACTCTTCCAGATCTGCTTTTGTTGGAAACGACGGGAGCAGGTAACTCTTCATCGCTGGAGAATGTGTCTGTAGGCGGACTGTTCTTGTTGTTGAGCACGGTTAAGTTTTTCAGATACAGCTGCACATAAACTTCTTTTTTATGCTCTCCGCTCGGAAGCTGCACATTGTTGGCCGTCAGCTCATTCTTCAGCTTATCTTTCGTCAGCACCGACGGATCTTCGAGGAATTCAGCCATTGCTTAACTAAACTTTTTCTTCTTCTTCTTTTAAAAAAAACAATACTCTTATATTTTTTACTTCTACCGCTTCCAGCTAACGGAAACCAGCTCGGTACAAACAACAACACCGCCGGGAAACGTGACCGATTCGCGCTGTTGTCAAGACGGAGTAAAGGCGCCTAACCCTGCTGCTAAATAAGCTAGCAGGACTGAAGTGGTTTTACCTGAATAAAAGCGCGGTTTTGACTTTTAGCCTCAACGCAAAAATATCCACACGTAGCTCTAATTTTTCGACAACAGATACGAGCATGTGCTGCAACCGTAACCGGTGTAAAAATATAAATTAAGTGACTGTAAATTGACTGAATTAGCTTAGCTTCAAACCGGGTCCACTTGCTTCTGTCTGTCCGCGGTCGCAACAGGGCCACCGAAACAAGCCGTGCCGTGATTGGCCGGAGCGCCTCAGTAAGCCGCGCTCTGATTGGCCTGCTCTGAATGGCACCCTTGCCAACAAAGAAACCGCAGGCTGTGTGTTTTTGGATAATTACTTTATTTCAATCTCGACGATTTTTAAACGCATTTATTTCAATTTGCACGCGTTTACTGAGCGTATTGTTTCATTAAGAAGACAAATGCGGGTTTAAATGGTTGATTCGAGTCATATTAAGTGATCAGAGAACAATGTTAATGGCGGTTTAATGGCTGTTCACCAGCGTTTTTTTACACTGCAGTTTCAGCCTCTTTGACATGTTTAATGCATGAATTAAATCTGATGGTTAACAGTAAGCAATAAACGGTGTCACTGAGGGTTTTCACATTACATAATATGGCAGAGAGAAGATTACATGAAGTCCGCCCTTGTGACAGAAGAGGGCAGCATGAGCCATATTATTCAAAAGATTCAAAACAAGAATGGGATTATTTGAGGTTTTATTTTCAAGCAAACTTTAATTCAACGTTATAAAACACAGAAGTATCAAAAGTGCGTTACATGAGGAAGAGGAATGTGGGGAAAAGGGGGATAAATGACATAAATTAAAACATATTAAACAAAGGGAGGTGTAAAACCCCACATTACAAGAAAGCAAATGTGTCTTATAAAACAGGTTACGTTTTTCAAGATGTCTTAAAACAACAGTCAGGTGCCCATATGAACACTGAAAGAGGTTTCACTTGCTGTAATCATTCCTTCTGTTCATACTGGCTTTTAAAAGATCTCCTTAAAATGTGCTTTCAGTGTAGGCTAAGTGATGAGGGCAACATCGATTTGTGCAAAAATGCATTTAAAAGTGGATTTGAAGCTTATATGAGGCTTTGGTAGTCTGAGTTAGTCATATCAAGTGGATATCTGCCACATTTACAGGCTTTTTAGCAGTAGGCCTACTGTAAAATGAAAAAAGACAGACTGGCACCAAAAAGATGTTGAAATATGTCTTCTTGATTTGACTCATTTGGTTGACAGAAGCTTTATATTAGCTTCAGATAAAACATTTTTGCACAGAAGGAGGACTGTGGATTATATCTCCCAATTTACATTGTAATAAGTGCATTATGAAGGGATCTTATTATGGTCAGTATGAACAGGGGGGATGATTACAGAAAGAAAAACGTTTCAATGTTCGTCTGGGCACCTGATTGTTTTAGGAGAGACTTTTTTAATGAATTGTGACTCCATCCTTTTAATGTTATAAAACACACATTTTAAAGACTGTTTCGAATGTCTTTTTTCCATTACAAATGATAATATCAGTTTAACAATTAGAGCAAAAAGTTGCATTTTTGAAAAATGTACATGAATATTTTGTATCTGGGTATTTAGTGCTTTTGCTTTAAACAGCTTGTAGTTGAGCTGTTATGGACTCAACAAGTTTGAGCAAAAACTGATAATGAAGTTGCCTTTCTATCTCTCAGGGAGCTAAAGTTGATGTATTGATCTTCTGATGGTCACTCTTGGTCTGTCTGATCGTGCTTTGCATATAACTGATCCAGTTTCTGCAAAGCGTTTTAGAGCTCCATGCATTGCAGCATTAGAAAACTTTAGTCTAACCATGATTTGATGCTGAAGAAGTTTATAATAACAGTACAAAGGATCAATGCCACAAATTTGCTTCAATTTAATTGCTGACTGGAAAATTCTGCTTCACTTTACATCATAACTTCTGTTTTTAAGTATTTCTGAATCCTCAAGCTTTCTGATTATTTCCAGGTTTACAAAAAAATATTAGTAGTTTCTTTTAAATGTGGGCTCAGGCTTTTGGACCCTGCTGTATGTCCACTGTTACAACACAGGATCTAATGGGAGTCTAAATGTACAAACAGGAAAGCATGAGAGAAGTAAAGGATTAAAGCTGAGACACACAGACACACACAGACACGCACGCACGCACACACGCACACGCACGCACACACACACACACACACACACACACACACACACACACACACACAAAGCTGGTTCAGCTTCTCCAGTATGAGGGTTTGCTGCCTTTAAGTTTCATTATTATTATAGTATTATTGCAAATTCAAATACCTTTGAGTTTTGGAGTGTTGGCAAACAAGACATATGAAGATGTCAGCTTGAACTGTGGCAAACTTTGATGGACATTTTTCAGTAACAATTCAGGTGTCTGGAACCAAGTAAAATTTTCGGCATTTCCAACATTTTATGTACTAAACAATTAATTGAAAAAAATAACAGATGAATCAATAATGCAGCCCTACACACTCATACTACACCCTTGTGCACAGACATGGCAATGTCTCACCACTGCCTACCTGTCTTGGGTCTCTGGGCATGCTGGTCTGTAACTCTGTGGTGAGGGCCTCCCCCTCCTGCTGCCGGGACAGTGGTTTGAGGTGGCAGTGTGGCTCCCCACCTGTCCTTCAGACCCGCCCCATGGGGGCTTTCTGGGATGCTGCTGCAAAAACCAAGCAATTGATCCCCACCTCAGCTCCAAACCACACTAAACACGGCACTTGAAATAAAGTTCAGCTTTTCCATCGTGGATTTGCCAATGTAGTGTAAGCGTAAAAAATGTTGAGCCCTTGAGAAACACCTCTTAAGCTTTCTTTGTATGTAATTTATACAGAAAATAAGGCGTGGGCCAAGAATCATAGAGAGTGCCTCTTTAAGCATAACAGTCATGGCCTCTGAAAAATGATCAAAGCCTACTCTTTAATCGTCAACATTCATGAGTTCGTTTAAAATGGAATTGCTCCACCTGATGTCTACCAGTCAGTATGATCGACGACATTTCTTGACAGATGATTGCAAAACAAGACACAAGAACAAATGAAACGTCTGGGAGTAGCAAGACAGAAAGCAATTTAAGGGAAAGTCATGTGTGCAGTTGCATCAAAAAAGCTGTAGCCTATTGATAATGTAATTATTTAAGAGAAAAGAGGGAATGTCTCAAAAGAATACCATCTCACACAACCATGTGCTAAAAGTGGATTTCTGATCACTTAGAAAAATGTTGAACACACACTCTTTGGTTCCGTTTATCTTGGATTTTAAGCATTTCTAAATCCCAATTGAGCCAACCACAGGAGTAGCTTAGGAAAAGTCAACCTTTACCACCCAGCAAACGTCTGATCCAATTCCACTGACACAACAAAAGACATACTTGCGAAATTAATCAAAGGTATGAAAATTTCCGCATATGATCACAGCCCTGTCACCTCATTGACACACATCTGTTGCTCGGTCCAGGTTTATATTTAAAAAATACCCCAAAAAGTTAGATATAAATTTGATTTCTTTCAGTAAATTACATTCTGTCACACAAAAATGCATATTGAAGAATTTTATCAGCACCCTTTAGGTACAATACAATGCAACGCTTGAAAAAAAAAAAAAAAAATTAGGTACACTTTCCTGCACTAATCTATCACAACAATCTCTAATCCTCCAAGGATGTTATAGCTCACTGCCAAACAAATTAAGATCAAATCCTGTGCAGTTTCCTGTGCAAAAAAAGGAGGGTAGGATGCGGGCAGTGGGAGCCGTGTATTTCACAGGAGTTGAGATTTGTGTGTCCTGGCCTAGGAACAGCCATCTAGTAGTACTCACACAGTATATTTTCATCTGTTGACAATCCAAACTCTACTTAAAGGACACACACTTAGTTGTAGACATTTCTGTCAGAAGGAAAAATGAGACTCCCTCTCTGGCCCTTGTTGATGCCCATTTGGCCTCCTGCCTGTTTGTATCATAAGTACTCCTCCATATATTTGCAATACTATTATGATTTGGGCCTTTCCCGTTTTATTTGGCCATTGAATACAGAGACACACTTGCTCATGTCCTCACTGAACTTAAAGCAAACATAACAGTGTGTGAACTTTCATGTAGTGAATGAAGAATTTCTATTAAGGCTCTGCTGAGGCACCCATGGGACGCCATGTTGGATCATTTGGGGGGAAAACTTAATGTTGGTCATCCATCTCCTCAACATGTAATGCATTGACATGAAAGGATCAACACAAATTTGATCTGTTGGAGTAACTGAAAGTGCCTCTTCTGGAGCGGCCGTTATTCACCACCACAGATGCCCTGTAACGGAGCTTCACCGCTGTAGATCTTTTATCCACTTCACAGTTTAGAAGATCACGGACCATTGCTTGGTAACACTTCACTTTAAGTCCACCTATACAGCATTTATAAGCAGTATATAAAGAGTTTATAAGTGGTTCATTACACAGAAAAGTAGTTGTTAGCAGAAGTATTTATTAATGCATACGTCCTCCACTGGACACGTGAGTGCTAGATAATGAATGGAAATAAACACATTTTTAATAATAGAAAATATGTCCTCACAGAAGAAGTTATGATTGTTGACAAATACTGTACATTAGTTTTAGTTTTCCCACATTCTAGTGTGTTATAAACCATTTATTAAATACGTATATACAGCATATGAATGGGAAACTGTGTTACCTACTTATTTACTTTGTGCCTGACAGCTAGATCACATTTGTCTGTTAAAGCCAGCAGCATGTTAACATTAGCTTAGCATAAAGACTGGAAATGGCAAAACAACTCCAGGGGTACCAAAATCCACCCACCAGCAGATCTCTAATTAACATGTTAAACCTTAAACTTGCTGTTTCAAGGGGTGTTATGTGTTAGAATTTTTCTTGGCTGTGAGCGACTGACAGTCAACCAGCAGAGACTGCAAAAAATGACAGTGAAAAAAACGTTCTTGTTATAATAAAATACTTCCCCTTGTTCTTACTTCATTATTCTGTTTTAACAATAAACTTTTCATGTAACAACAGCATAACACTTTATCTTGTTACATCCCAAAACCTTCTCGTTATTTCACAAAATTAACACATCAAAACAAACACTTCTCATTATAACATGATAAGTTGGTGGGTTGTTTTACAGTATCAAGACACTATCCATAGAGTATGTTTTAAAAAAAGAAATAGATCTCTGAAGCGACGATTTGATATTAATGAGATACGTTCATTACGCTTTGTACTCTGACTACTGTAAGCCAAACACAATCACCATCCCTGCCCAAACAGAAATGTATCCACTGTCCCCGAGCACAGACCTGGCTCCCCCGTGACAGGGCCTTCAGGAACTCACCGTAACTCTATACTTCAATAATTACAGGAACTTCTTTGAGCCCACACAACCAGCAAAGTGACATTTGTCTTAGTCTACAGACAATGATGCTATTAAAACAGTCATCTTATTTGTGAAATTTCAGACGGCATATTCGACTTCATTCATGGTTCATCACCAGGTAGGACTCTTTTTACATGCCTCTCACAGCTGAAGTGAATGGTCTGTGGCTCACGACGGACAGAGAGGGCAACCTCACACAGGTGACTGCCAGACTCTTGAGTTAACAGGAAAGAAATATTTCCGTGCTTAACTTGGCCGAAGTTCTCAACAGACCTGCCTCTGCTTAGTCTTTCTGTCCGCATGGCTGAACACTGGTACTGGACCAGTATGGGAAGAGCCAAATACTTCTCAAAAGCCTCCTGTGATGTGTTGGTTGTGACACCGCCATGCCCCTTAACTGTTTCCTCTCTTTCCCGGATGCCTGGGCTCTGAGCTCACAGGCCCTTCACTCAAGCGAGTCACCATTTGGGAGCGTCAGCATTAACTGTACCTAATGAATGAGAAATAGACAATCAACAGAGACTCAGCAGCACTCATGGGTGCAAGTGCCAGATCAGGGAACATGCCAACAGCTCAGTGCATTCAGCATTTTATTGCAATCGTTGGCAGGACTCAAGCTCAATTTTCAGTTAGGTACCAAAAAAGAAAATGGAGTGGATTTTATCAAAGTTGACAACAAGAGACCTCTTGGGGGACCTTTGTGTGAGGTGCCTCCGTAGACTGACATGACTGTGTTTGTAATTTCCTTACTGGTCGATTTGGGGTCTTTCTAGTGTCAAGTTATTTCAAGTAATAGCTCTCAGCTCTATGCCTACTGCAGCCAGGACGCATTCCTAAAAACCTGGTACTTCAGCTGATATGATCTTATTTTTGCACTCCTGAAAATTGAAACTTTTTGGCCTTGTGCTGCCTGAATGGACTTTTCTTTGCCTTGACCTAAATCAGAACTATTTGGTCAATGGATAAGGAGGTGCACCATGTGGAAAAAGCACTTGTCGTTATGTTTACTGTCCTTCCAGGAGGTAGTCTTGATGGTTCGGCTCTTGTAACAGCTCATAGTTTTGGGTAGTAAAACACCGGGGGCCTATCGATGTTCTGAAGCCTCACAGCGTGGCTCATCCGTGCCAGCGGTAAAGGACAAATGTGCCAAAGTCTGCTGGGTTTGGCTCTTTTCTCACCCCCTGGCTTCCAACACCGATGTATCCAGCTGAGGTACAATAATTTGACACCTCTTAAGCAGCTGGACCCTTTAGCGTGACAACCACTGCTTTGTTTTATATTCCTGCGTATTTTGAACGCAATAAAAAATTACAGTCAGCAACATCTAAACTGTGTTTTTATCCACTTTGGACTTTTGCCCCTCCCAACCCCGTTCAATCTCCTTTATCCCTCCCTTTCCTATGTGGGATTTAACGTACACTTTGTGGTAACCTTGCTAAGTTATCAATTTTTTCTATGTTCTCTCACACTGAATAAAGGCTTGTTTCTCTGCGCCTGCTTGTTAAGACTTCAAGGACAGCTCCCTCCATCTGGCATTAAGTATTACTGGTGCCAGTGTCGGGTTAACTGACACTCCTGCACTTAAACTAATGGCAGCGAACAGTCATCTCCCATGAGGTACTCACCTTGGAAAAAATCACCTAGCTCCCTCATCCCCAATCATAGTGGTGCTCTCGCCACCCACTGAATGAAACCATGGGCATGAAAAGAGGGATTGTTTCACTATTCAGGCATATATAAGGGCAAATGAAAACATGTAACACGCATGTCCTGTCTTGGATTTGCCTTCCTCTCGAGTTCAGGGAGACTCTGAGAAGTGGGAGAAGAGAAGAACAGCATACAAACAGAAAAATACGGAGTCAGCAAAACGCCATTAGGACAGAAACATGCAACCCAGTTTCTTAAGCAAATGAAGTAAAACGTCTTGATTTCACTAAAATGCTTTAAAAATATGTTTGAGAAACATAGATCTAATATGCTGATAACTAGATACAGCTGCATAGAAAACCTGTCTATCTTATTATTGAAGTATTGGCTATTCAATACAAGTGTAGGCTGAACTTTTAAAGGGGAGTTTGTAAAGTCAGTTTGTGGTCAGTTTTTCTTCACTCGTTCACTGCGAATTGATGATTTTACTCAGCACCTTCCGAAAAAAAGTGCAACCTTTTTCTAGCCTTTTTTATTATTTTTTGTGGTTGTTGGTTTGGATTGAGTCTTTGGTCATCATGTTAGCCTTCACACCTTTTTCATACTGCAGAATTAACAGCTACTTTCCATGTTAATTATCAAGGATCTCAAATGATCAAAAGTAGATAAAAAAATAAAAAATAAAGATTTATGTGCATTGATAAAAATGTCTTCGACTGTTTGTATCACTTGGCAATTGGATTTCCCTCCTCTTATTTTAACACATCACCTGGCGGTCCTGTTTCCATCCAAACTAAGCTGTTAACACAAACGTTGAGTACATTACAGGTGAGTCCAGGGCAAAGAGAAGCACCTCTCAGACCACAGGAGTGCAGCATCACCACCCGTCCTCCTCTGAACCCCCTTCTCAATGGAAACCTAAACAGCTTTTTAAGAATGAAGAGGTTTTTCAGTTTGTTGCTAAATATAGGCCAGCCCGGTGGGAGGTGGCAGGTTCCAGAGCCATTTTCAACAAAGATGAGCCCCAGGTCCTGCCCAGGGCCCGGCGGGTGGTGACTGCCGGTGGTCCGCCTTTCTCTTATGCACCGGCTCTTAAGTAAACACTGCAATCCTGCGGTCAGCTACAGCATGGCAACTAGCGAAAGGACTCACTGTGCAGTTGCACACAGCTATGGTGTGTTGTCTCCTCCGGCCCACTCAATCTTCGCCCCTCCCCGTCACAGAGGCCTGGGCAGGGGTCGAGGGCCAGCGACAGACCTTGATGTGTGATCCCAGAATCCTGCTGGGAACTCCTGGTGGGGGCAGTGTTGGACTTCACACTTGGACCCCTCTGACCGGCTATTTTCCATCTGGAAAATATGTCTAAATTAAGAACATTATCATTCTTACAGACGTTATGCTAATTCATTGTTTTTACACCTAATGGATTCGCACGCTCAGTGAAATCAGGATGGAGGATCTCTTACAGTTGTCCACAATCCACTTGAGAATCATTTGACCATCATTGTTTAAATATGTTTAAATATGTAAACTTAATTTTATTAATTAAGGTAAAAACAAGTAGATAAATAATCATTACACTTACTCTACTCTAAAGAAATGGTCCCTGGAGTGAACATCTTCCATGTTAAAATATCACATTGTACTCATGTTGTATGAATTTGGGAGCATTTCTTTGCATGTCAAAATGTATCATCTGTAAATTGGACGTAAATGAGATTGAATAAGATGTTGTTTTTAAGGTCTGCTCTGTGTAAATGGTCAAACAGAAGAAATAATGTATTTATCACAAAGTTTAGCATGTTATGGACGAACAGCCAGAAACATCAAGTTGAGCCTGGGAATATCAGAAACCTGAATGTTTTATCAGAGGGTCAACCTTTCCAGGATAATATGCCATTAATCATCAGGATCATATCCAATAAAGTGCCAGATTAATCAACACAGAGGAAAACTGACAGCCACAGTCCTTATCCACTGAGGAAAATAAGGGGCAACAGGTAGGCCTTTATCCATTGAGCTCTGTTCTTGTGTTGCTCCCCTATACATTGAAATCATAATTTGGGGAGTCTCAGTGGCTACCTGTAAGGACCACAGGGGTGGCAAATAGCAGGGCTGTGGCTTTCTGAGCTTCTTAGTGGTGCAAGCAGAAGGATTTACGGTAACTCTCAGACAAGCGTTCACAGCTTGGACTCTTGGCATGGATTTGATATTGTCCCTGGCCGAGCATCAAACCCACTGAACCTGAGGTCCAAAAGTACCTACACAAAACCCTAGGATGTTTGAATGATAAATCACCGACATTTAGTAGCAGAACAAAAAATACTGGCCTTGCTGGGGATATCAATTTTAATTTTAATTCACAGTGAGAGCGCATACTGGGTGGCTTGATTGAGCAGAGATCTGCTTCTAGTTTAATTGACATGCTCTTCTCTGTAGGGCAAGGATATGAGTTTTCCTGCTAATTCAGCACAGGTGCAACAGTCAAACGCAACCCTGCAGTGTAGGAGGTGCAACAATTGCCGGTGGGGGTGGTATTGAATATCAACTATGAATCTGAAGTGCGTTGACCGAGTTATCTTTAAGTTCATGTCCAATCCTTTTGGGACATTTCATTTATTTCCCTGAGTAACTGGACCTTTCTGAGTGCGTGCTTCAGCCCGCCATCATCAGCACCTCTGGTTTCGATAAAAGAGAAACCAGTTCCATGAGATTTCCTGAGCGGAGTCCGATGATAAAAACATATGGCAAAAAAAACATAGCTCAAGAAGTTAATACATCTGACACGCCGAGAAGCATAATGGATCAATTCAGTAATCTTTTCTGTTTTTAAGAAGGATTAGGATTCAAATTGAGGATGTTTTTTTAAATCATCTGTATCATTATCTTCTGTGTAACATCCAGGTAAATATCATATGAGGTAAAAGCAGTATTTTATTAATTTGCTGACTGCTGATGATGCCAAGGGGTGCTTTTTAAAGCCACAGGATTTAATTTAAGGTCAAAGAGGATGCACTGAGCCAAACACACCAACCGCCACCCTGGAGAAAAAAGCCATGGTGCTAATATTAGGGGGAAGACTGATTACAGTGCTACTATTAGGTTTTTGGCGTCAATTTTGGTCTAAAGTAGTAACGCCCTCAGCACTTCTCTTTGGTGTTCATGCCCTCGGCCCTCAATGGCACACTACATGATATTATGAAGAGCCAGACCAAACATGCCGAAGCAGACCACAGGGTTACTCACAGCCCCTGCACATTCTTTTGAGGCTGAAATGTGACCCGGTCCTATTTTTCAGCAGCTTGTCAGACTCAGTGTGGTGCAGGGAGGTAAACTAGGAGGGAAAACTGTTGTCACCTTTCTATAGCTCTTACTTTTTCCTGACCTACAAGATGGCAACCTCAGGTGTCAAAATGAGACCAGCTGGGTGGGTTAGATGCGTGCTGGCAGTCGCTGGCAGTATTGGAAAGCTAAGATATACTTATAACATCAGCAGCAGACAGTAAATGGAAATTAGCTTATTGGTGAAGCTTTGCAAGTTGATGGACACTCTGGTAAAGCAGTAAGTAGCAGTAACCACACACATTAAGACATATAAAGCCATACATGAGACTAAAACTAAAGTGACAACATAATGGTTTGGGGTGAATTTGGTTGAAATCTTTGTAGCGCCTTGAGGAAGCCATGTACGTCCAGCTGTGTGTAAGATGCTAAAAACATTGGTTTCCTTGACTGATGTCCGCTCCATTTCCCAAAAATATTCTTTTTCTGTTCCTTCCTTCGACACGTTTGCAGAGCAAAGTCTTTGTTGGATAGCAACATCAGAGACTTGGACTGGAAAACACTGTCGAGCATTCAATATGTCCAAGCTTGTCATCAGATGAAGCTCATTTTGAAAAATGCTTGTTATGACTACTGCTAACCATATCCACCCACTCTGTGCCCGGTGAGAGGGGACAGAGAGGAGGAAGTCTTTCAGTCAGTCAGGTCATACCTCATCTCAGCAGGCTATCGAGCTGCTGGACCATGGACAGAGCTTGAAGTCAAACTTTGCACACTTATAATCTGATGGTGACACAACACACATCGAGACAACACATTTCCATATCGGTCATATTTTGTGATCTTTAACACCCTGAATTGTGATTTTTTTTTCAGCAATTCATATCTGCCTGGTCGTACTTATTAATGGCTCATTCTCTTGTTGGAAAACAACAAAGGAGAACTAAAACGATTTATTGATTATTTGCTTATCAAACCATTGAATTAATCCACAACTATTTTAATAACAATATTGATAATAATAATAATAATAATAATAATAATAATAATAATTTAATAATTTTTTAAGAAACCTGTCCAAATTCTCAGATTATAGCTTCTCAAATGTCAATATTTTCTGTATATTTTATTGGCTGTTGATCTGGACAAAAGAAGATATTTGAGAAAACCTGAAAGTGACCATTTTCTGACATTTTTTTGGACCAGACAATTAGTTGGGGCCCTACAACAAAGCCAATCAAATCTTTGCAGTTGGAAAATGTTCGAAAATGTTATTCTGTTGTGGCCCAAAGCCACAACAGAGTCAGAAGACAAGTTTCTGAGAGTCAACAGCTTGCGTGATAGGCGGCTCACACGACAACACCTTCAAGCACAGCTTCATAGTGGTCGTATAGCAAGTCTCAGTTTCAACTGTGAAGAGAAGACTTCGAGTTGCAGGTTTGAGAGGTTGAGTTGCTAAGACGTCAGAATAAGAAGAAGAGGCTTGCCTGGGCCATGAAATACCACCAATGGACTACTGAAGACTGGAAGAAGGTGTTATGGACTGATGAATCAAAATGTAAAATATTCTGTTTATCACGCAGGATTTTTGTACGCCTCAGTGTGTGACATTAACTGTCAAATGTGGAGGAGGAAGCATGATGGTCTGGGGCTGTTTCTCTGGATCCAGGGTCGCATTCTGCAGCAACATGTAGTACCCTCTGGTATGCACGTAGTTGATCAGGGGTTCATCCTACAGCAAGATAATAACCCAAAACCTAAGTCTAACTACCTTAGGAAAAAAGACCAAGATGGTAAGCCTGGTAACCGGTAGTGTATCTGCAAACAAATAATACGATAATGAGAGTATTTTTCAAGCTACAGCAATCATATAAAAATGAAACATTTAAACAACAATTAGAGGAACATACATCCATTTATCCATCTATGCTCCAGGAGTTGTCTTGTAAACTGTTGTGATTTATGGCATTTTTCTAGTGTAATAACTCCCAGCATGCTTTTTAAAAACAGATATAACCCAGTCTTCCACTTTTAAATGAAAAGTTGACTTCATGAGCCATTAAAAGCACCTTTGCTTGAATCAATACACTATGTGGTTTTTCCGCTGCAGTCTTAATTGGTCTGGTATGACCAGTAGCTTATGTTGGCTAATGTTAGCAACATTTAGATATTTCTGTGTAATGGACATTACTCAGTCAGTTCACCCCCCTCCTTTTTTTATAACAAAACCAAACTAAACTTTTCTTAACTTGTGCTACTGTTAAACAATATTTTAACATATTAGTATTTACCATTAGCCACAGTAGCACATATGCCTGTTTTAAACTTTTCCTTTCTGAATTCAACTTCCTTTATTTGTAAGATTGCCTTATATTCTGCTGTTAAAAAAGTGCATTTTTCCAGTTGAAAGAGCTCAAGTGTTGCATCATTTACTTAAAACACAGCATTTACTGTAGCTTCAGTCCATTATGGGCTATTGATGTGGCTCTTAGTGACGAAATTGGTACTTTCCCTCATTTGTGAAGGATTTTGCTTTACAAGATTCTTAAATGTTGATGCATAATGTTGAATATAAAGTTAAACTTTGTTCTTTGATCCTAAAGTACCAACATCAAAACCAGATATATAACTGATGCTTTTGATTGACACTTTTTTAATGGTGTCAGACTCAATTATGGACTTAAATTGGCAGTCAACGTGATGCTCAGTTAGCCACTTTTTGGCCACACACCTGCAGGAATGAGAATCACAATGTTTTCATTTCCAACATGAAAGTCTCCTGATCGGTCCATAGCATGTTTCCAGCGTGCCATTACAGCCAGCTCCTATAGCTGCAGGTTTCTACCGGCCACAAACATACACATTCCTCCTTCCAAAGCGCAGCCATAAAAGCAGTTCACCTCCTCATTGACCAAAAGTCACTGGGTGAGTTTAAAAACCAGCTCGACTCTCCAACAAATACAGCCAACTTTACCACTGAAATAGATTTCAATAAATTTTAATTTCCGCAGCCACTTTCCCTGGTCCCGAGAACGTAATGAATTAGCAAACAAAAGCCTTGAAAGAATTCCCTCCCATTTTACTTTACTCAATGAATTACCGTCAACCACATAAGGAAAACAAAAGATGGCAAGTTTATTTTTCTGTGGTGGGGCCGTTTCAACAGAGCGATTATTCACTGACACCACTTTCAAAGGTGCCTCAATCAAGGTTTCAAGCTCCACTGATAGTGCTTAGCCAAAATGGGAACATTAAAGTACTGTTCAATACATTATCACCTTATCATTAGTTAAGAAGTGGAAGGGTATATTTTGTGTATTTTGCCATTGAAAAGAAAAAGTGACATCCTGTAGTGTATTTGTTCCAGAAAGGTTTTGATTGACACCTTGTTTATATGTTTGATTTCTAGCTACTGGTGTGTATTGTTGTTTTTTAAATTGGGTTAACACAAAGAAGCGTTGTGTGATCAGATTAGATTACAAAAGCAGCAAACAATTAAACCAGTTTCACATCTCTCGATCACTGCTCAAATCTCTCAGATTTCTTTCAGTGATTAAATGAAAATTAATGAATGCAGGCTAATTATTAGGCTTGCAAACATCACACAGCAAGGGAACAGAGAAAACAGAAAAAGCAAGTGAATAAAACAATATTTTTTATGAAAGACAAGCAACAACAAAGGAAAAGTACCATTGATAAAAAGTATTTCAGAGAGCTTGAAATGAGATTTGAAACACTTGACAGAGTTTACTGACCTGACCCTAAGAGGGAGACTGTTGTATAACCTGGGAGGATGGAGAAAAATAGAAACTAAATTTGACAAAAAGATAAAGATAATTTAGAACATTTACAATATGAACATAGACCAAAGAAGTGATGTATGGCAACTAAAACAAGTGCATACCATTCATAAAAATATATATTTATGTATTAAAGATCCTGTCTTATTGTCTTTTTGACATTTTTATTAATATAGAGTCTATTTTAAACATATCTATAACTTTTTATTCACCAAAAGTTGTTGATTTCTGCAAATCAATCTTTCCTTACAGATTAGATTCCTCTTATCTTCCAGCAGGCTGTATACTTAAAATTATTGACTACTGTGATTGGCTGGGGGTGCGGCCCCCCAATCTTTACCCAGAGTCAGTCAGAATACTATGAATGAGAATGAGAATGTTCTTTACCTGAAGTAATGGCTACAGTCGTGCAGCTGTGATCAAATCTCCAAGTCCACTGCTAGCTTTGAAGTTCTTAATTTAAAAAAATTGAAATAATTTACTAAGCCCGAGGCGATAGAGTTGAGTAATTTAACAACACAGGAGGGCCCCCATCAGTCCCGCTCAGGAACCCTAATCTATCCCAAACCTCTTTTTTGTTATGTTTTTCACAATAGCAGCCCCTTAAATAATAATGATGAAAGAATCTGTGAAAATATGTTTGGGTTAGTTGCATTTTATTGCTCTGCCAAAGACACGCTGATTGCAGAAAATGCTTGCATGTTTGTTTGTGTGTGCTTGTATAACTGTGTGTGGGGATATATATATGTGTGCGTGTGTGTGTGTGTGTAAGTGGCCTGCGTGTGGCCAGACTCACTGGGCTGATCTTGGCCCCTGGCTGTTGCTGGCGTTCAGCATGTCTGTAAAGAAACAGTTGGAGGCAAAGCCAACACCAGTCCCGCTCAGGGGCTCGGCGTGCCAGCAGCGACAGATTCCAGAACTTTCCATGGTCCCGCGTCACCATGCCAACAGGTCTTGGCACGGCACAGCTGTCCTGATCTACACACCTGGCCCACCAAGAGTCCAGAATCACCTCTGCTGTCACTGTGTGATGAACAGGTCATTTACAACCCAAGTGTTTGTGTGTTTTTAAGAGTTATGGGCCCAGGTAAAGAAAACACTGTGGCAGTGGACCTCCTGTGTGTTGCCCTAATCAAACAGAGCTGAGAACCTTAGCACTGTAGAATAGCTGGGGCTTGAATTTGTTCAGACTTGTACTGTGGAAAACCCGCACAGAGGGATATTGAAAAAGAATCTGCATTATGGAAATGGTGCTCGATAAAGATTTGTTTTGTTTGTGTTTGATAATGCAACAGAAAGGTTTTTTTTTGTTTCAGCTCAAACACAGAGGAGCAGAAGGCAAACCTGGGATAAATATGAAAATCTAAGGCAGTTAAAGGGAATCATTTTAAATTCAGACCTCACAAAGGATGGGGCATGTTTGTGATGAGATGGATGAAAGATGTAATGTTGGTTACTCACTGAAGAAAATGAGGAGAGTTTCTGTTTTGTAATGTTTGACTTCTCCAATTTCTCTGTTTAAAAAGGTACTCAGTGTT
This sequence comes from Scomber japonicus, assembly GCF_027409825.1. Taxonomy (NCBI): domain Eukaryota; kingdom Metazoa; phylum Chordata; class Actinopteri; order Scombriformes; family Scombridae; genus Scomber; species Scomber japonicus. The sequence continues at coordinate 13,570,232 of NC_070582.1, forward strand.
TCCCCTAGGACTTTCAAAAAGGGGTATGGGCAGGTAGGACCCCCCAAAACTACTCGTGTTTTTGTGAGGTAGGCGTGTCACAGATACAGATACATGGTGTCGACAGTGTGGTCACAGACTGACACTGAGCTGAAACAAGTGTACATAAATTAGGTAATAAATATTAATATCAGGTTTCGGTGTGTCCTATTGCAAGAGCCTATTGCACTCTTCTCTTGCAATTCTGCCCTCAGTGTCTCGCTCAAGGATACTTTATGAGCTTAATTACTCAAGCTACAGATTCCCAGATGAAAAAAAGAAAAGAAAAAGGAAAAAAAAAGTTTCCCACTTAAGCGTAATATGGTTTTGAAAATCTACCCCTGACATGAATATAATATGTTCACCTACGTTAGGAAAATCTTTGATAGGAAAAAAAAGAGAAGAAGTGATTTCTGGGCTACTGGAGGACAAAACAGTGGAAGTTACTAGAAGCATATGATTATGTGTTTGTTCCTTTACAAGTTGTTAAGTAATCAGTGTTTTGTTATATGTTTAAGAGCACTTCATTGGGAGCTTAAACTGTCACTGCATCATCCGAGCTGTGAGTAAAAGATAAAGGAGGCTGGAGGTTTCTGCAGTATGTCACCAAGTGCCACTCATGTAAAGTATCAGTACTTCAGTTTGTGATTATTTTGTGGAGATAGGCAAGTTAATGTTGAAACATTGATGTATTGGTAATTATGGCAGGATATTAGAAAGCATCTCAAACTATATATAGTATAAATATATCCATTGGTAACCAATTCTTAAATCATAATCTTATCACACATGGCCTGTTCTGCAACAGAAGAACATTGTCACAGTAACTGTGACTGATATGATTTTGAAGAACACAAAGACCAGATGATAGGTGTTAAAGCAATTTAACAAAGTCTGTAAAACCATTTTGAATCACAAACTCATGCTAAGCTTTGCTGCGATAAACTCTGTGGTTGAAGGAATAAAAGGCAGAAGGTTTCAATTAAGTTGAAGGCTATTTTATTCCCTGCTGAACTTTTTTTAGAACAATCTGACTGGCTGAAACATCATGTTGCTGGGAGGTACAGCACGCTGACAGAATACGAACCATGTAATGCTAATCTGAACACAGCCAGATTCATGACAGCCAACATATGCAGCCCATTCAGGTCAGATATCATATAACCCTAATTTAATATCAAGTGATAATTTGATCAGGATATCTTGGGTGAGACCTTTAGAGTATTTTGTAATTAGTCATAAGTCTGAGTTCTGTAAACAAGAGCATCTTCTGTTCAGTAACTTGCCCATCATGTTGGCTCAGGTGGGGTTTTTTTGTTTTTTGACAGCATCTGGGCTGAAAACTCTGTTGGTGTGTTCTTGAGTCAGTTGTGACTAGCCACTCTAATTCAATTACATAAAAACCATTTCAAAAACCTGATATTTAAAGAGGAAAAATAAGAGGTTATGCACATCATAAAAATGCACATTTCATCGAGTGTATCTTGGCTCGATATTTTATAAAAGAGGCCAAACTTTATTGCCATTGGAGAAAAAGTTGTAATTTTTTGAAGTAGTGTGTGTATGAGGGGGATTATTTCTTGCTGTCTCCTTGGATATGGTCGCCACCCATGATATCTAACTTTAAACTTACAAACACACTCTCACACATAAAGGGGTGGAGTACGGAGAGAAAACATGATTTGTGTATGGATGTCCGGCATGTGAACATTTTGATTGATGGGCAGCTAAAGAACACAGGCCGATCCTTATTAGAGCCTGCGAGCTGCCAGCTCTGAGGGATGCGTGGGCATGTCCTCCTTGGTAAGTGATCAGGTGTTTGACTCTGTCTGGTAGGAAGGAAGTCCTTATTAATGTTGAGGAGAAGGCCGAGGCTCAGCAACCTCAGGCATGCCCGCCCACACACACACACACACACACACACACACAAACAGCGCAGGCCTGCTCTTGCTGTGGTTCATTACTGTAAAGGAGGTGGTGTGCTCTTACACGAAAAGATTGGGAACAGATATCTACAGCTGTGGAGGTGTTACAATAAATCTATCGACATATTTAACTGTTTTTAACCCCTGCCCTCTTTGTGATTTTTTTTCTTTTCTGGCCTCTGTTTTCATTTATATTATCACCATATAAAGTTGATGTGTCAAATATGTTAGCAAACACTTGTCTAATTACACATAAGGAAAATACTGAGATACACTAGCAATTTTTGTACAATCATGTTTTTGGCCTCCTGGTGAATTTAAGTCCAAAATCCACTCTTCTTTTAGCTCTATTTGAGTCTCCACAAACTCATTAATTTGGGGGAAAATGCTTATTTTTGCCAAGAGTTGGATAATAAGATTGACAGCTGGATTTGTGAACCTGATTGGTTCGAACCACCAGTGATTCAGACACAAACTAATAACTTGAAGCCTGTAAGCACAAAAACATGGGTAAACAACAAGCTGGGCTCTTTCCAACTACAATGAAATCCTCCGCTAATGGACTCATAATTAACATGTTCTATGTTGATGGTTTAACCTGAACAAAAAAATCAAAGTGTATACATGCTGGACTGTTACAGATTACACAAACAAGATGTTTTATTGCTGATTATGTGATGATATAAGTATTTAGTAAAAATGTCATTAATGTTTGATTAGTTTTCCTGCATGAATATGTACAGCTGCTGGATGCTTCATTGTGTTCACCAGCTAGTCGCTAACTTTGCTGTTTCTGCTGGAGACCAGTAAACCAAAACAATGAGCTGAAAGATGCTAAAATGTTGAGAAGAACTGAAGGAAACTGCAGAATTTGAGCGGTCCCTTTCACATGTAAGTAGTCATGTGATCCATTGTTGATATAAAAATATTTATTACTGCAAATTCAAAGTGAGTATATCTAAATGTATCAAAAACACCATTATTCTTGGCTGATGTGGGAATCCCCCTTCCCCTTCATTAACGTGGACAGAAATGCCAGGGACCTGTGAAATGAACACATCACACCTATGCAGCCACTTCACTCCCACCATTAACACTGAACTTTAAAAGGTCTACAACAGCCCCCCCCCCCCCGTAATCCATCTGCACCACAAAGCTCAACTCTCCTTGGGGACAGTGTAACATAAACATATTCAGCATGCCTCAGTATTTCCAAAGCCACCCACACAAGCCATACCCCATCTGAGAGAAAGAGGATCTGGGGTCTGAATCAGAGCCGCTTTATTTACAACTCTTACAAAACAAACTTTTAAAAGCTAATTCCCTTTTGCTCATGCAGGGGAGAAGGCAATGAAAGCCTGGCCTTATGTTACGAGGTTGTGAGACCGAGAGCAGCACAAAACAAACACTTGTGAGTTCTGCCTTCCTTCCTTTGCTTTACAAGGGGATGCAGATTGGAGAAATATGTTGGCTGTTGTGAGCAAATCCGCTTCATGGATTTAGACTGTTGGAAAACCACAGTCCGACAGAAAACAAGCCGCCTGGCCCGAGCCCATGTTTGAATTACAGTCAGTGTTGATTTATCTCCTGCCCAGAGTATGTAATCGAATGTCTAATGGACTCACTGTTCATTAGTGAATTAACACATTTGAACATTTACATCATCAAGGCTGACCATGTGTTTTCAACTCATGAAAGAAAAAGTTATTTTAGAGTTTTCGCTCATAGGGTGGGGATATTTTTCTCAGTATGAACCATTCTGAAAAATATAGAATTACAAAGCAGGTTTCATCAACCAAAGGTCAACACAAGAGCAGAGCACCTCTGGAAACAAAAGGAACATTGCTAAAATTCACAAGAATGATCCATTAATGCAATGTTGGGGCCTGTGTTGAAATACATCCCAAACTGATCATAATGCTGTCACTGGCTCTGTGTTTTCTCAGCTCCCTGGTCAAAACCTTTGACCTAAAGTACTGTGTAAAAGTTTTAGACTCTTAAGATTTTGAGCATGAGAATAACCCCAAACATGCAGCCAGTAGAGTAATAAAAAACAGCGACAAGAAGAAGAAGGAATAATATAACTGATGATATGCTCACCATAAAACCCCTGATCTGAAACATTGTCATGTCAGTCCGTGATTACATGAACAGACAGAAGCAACTGAGACGCTTAAATCCGCAGAAGAACTGGGCCAAGCCCTTCAAGATGTTTTGAACAACTGACCTGCCAAATAGTTTGAAAGGTTATGTGGAGGAGTATCGAGGAGAACTGCTTCTGTTTTAAAAGCCAAAGAGTGATCGCACCAAACACTAATTTGATTTAGGTTGCTTCTGTTTATTGAACTTTGTATGAAGTTAATTGATAAGTTAAAACTATTCATGGCATTATTTTTGAAAGCATTCTCACTTTACTTTTGCACAGTACTATACTATGGATGTTGTCTGCATTCACACTGCCAGATGATTCAAAATGTTGGATCTCTTTTTTACAGTTTTACAAGCGTAACCAAAGCTACAGCATGCAACAATTACTATTTATGCATCATTTTACTGTCAGACTTTCATCCACAAAAGAAAGACTACAGAGAATAATATATGTGAATTAAATATTTTATTTGACTTAGGGTTTTGTCAGATTTTGGTTAGTTACAGTTTTTTTACAGTTTTTATTTCATGTTATCAGTGAGACATTTCAGTGAATTTCTTTTCAGATTTAGCTAAATCAGTGAGCAAAATAAATCAAAAGAACATCTGCTCACAGAGAAGAATCTGATGATATTTGAGACCTTAATTATTATAACAACAGTAGACATGGCTGCTGTTCATTGCTAGAAAATCTAGTTATCTAGTTGATCTGTAGTGAGCCTTGAAGAGAAACTTGCATTGTATCCAGTGTCCTCTCTCATAGTTTTTCCTTCAGTGCTACTCTCATTTAATGTGTCTCACCATACAAACTCACACAAAAGAAATACTTGGAAGACTAATCTCATGTCATTTTGTAATGTCTGTCTGTATTTTGAGACACACGTTTGGAGGACATGATGTCACTGTTCACCACAACTTTATAATCCAACTGGAAAGTGTTTTTAGCAAAACAACAAATCACATCTTCAAATATTGCAGATTTAATAGTTCCTTTTATGAAGGGAAGTCTGCTAAACAAGACCACATACTTCAATAAAACCTGTGTTTTTCTTTGTATATCCTGTAAAGTGCTCCTGCTCTGACCCAGTTTCATCTTATATGACTTATCTTTTGTGGATTTATTTAAGTGTGCAACAACAAACATTTTTTCCAATACATCTTGAGTGTGACAGTTATTTTTGTTAGCAATTAATCTAACAATGATTGTTTTCTCAATTAAATAATTAATTGTTTCCTTAAGTCAAAAAATGATGTCCTCAAATTGCAGTCTAAACACATAAGACAAAGAAAAGCAGCTGATCCTCCATAGTGAGAGGCTGGAGCCATCTAATGATGAAATGTTTGATATTTTATGATAGGATGCTGTCTTTTGACTATGACTACACAGAACCTCTAATCCAACAGAGAGGCTACAAAGTGGAAGAGCAGTCAGACGTCAGACAGTCAGACAGGCATGATGACCAAGAATTTCAATGAAAGACTTGTGCTTGAACTGAGTTCTAAAATGTATTGAATATTTAGGTTTATGAGCATGACATAGCTGCACACATTCATTTACTATGATCCTGATTCAAGGAATATCACCAAGCATTACAGACTACATGTGAGTGTAATTAATGTTGATTTGATACAATCTACCATGCTAGATTAATCTGACTGACAGGGAGACTAAAAATGAGTGGAGGAGCCCTTAGAGGTTTGCTCTAAAGCTGCAACCTCCAAGACTGAAAATTGAAGCCAATGTGGAAGTGCCAAAAACTGCAGTTCCTTCAATGGCCATTTGAGGCCAAAAGTGAGTTAGTCATCACAGGCAAGTCCCTACCACAGCGACAAGGTTGGTTAGGTAACGTAACCCCAGATTCACAGTATTCAGAGTATAGGCATAACTGTCGCTATTTCAGTGTATTTTAAGTCCCTGAAAGTTAACTGTAACAATTTTGTCGCCAAAAAGAGTCTTCAGTGTTTGATTGTACTGAAAGACCCTCTAATGAGTCAGATGGTCAGTTTTTTTCTAGTAAGTACATTTTGTTTTGGTTTTTGTCCAATTTGTTTTTTCCACTAATGAAAATTAGCAATAGCATTATCACACTTCTGTAGACTGTAAATGTACCATGCTAGCCAAGCAATAGGGTCAGCTCCAAGATGGTGACGGTCAAAATGAAAACTTGAGGCTTCAAAATGGGAGTCCACAAACCAATGGGTGATGTCACTGTGGCTACTGGAGTATCAACACCACTTCTATCATTAAGAAGGCACAGCAGAGATTGTACTTCCTGAGAGTACTCAGGAATAATCAACTCTCACAAAAACTGCTTGTGTCCTTTTACAGTTGCTCCATAGAGAGCATTTTGACCTACTGCATGTGTGTGTGGTTCTCCAGCTGCACAGCTGCAGAGAGGATAGCGCTCCAGAGGGTCATCACCACAGCCCAGAAGATTATCGGCTGCCCCCTCCCCTCCCTGAAAGATCTGTACAGTTCCCGCTGTTTTAGGAAAGCTCACCATATCCTCAGGGTCCCATCTCACCCAGGACACTCGTTCTTTGAGCTGCAGACCTCAGGCAAATGCTACAGGACATTAAGAGTACGCACAAATAGATTACACAACAGCTTTTACGCTAAAGCCATACATGCACTTAACTGCATTAAATAATGGTAATTATTTATTTATTTTTGTTTCTGCACTTTAAAGATGGCATATCAATTTCGTTGTGCTTTGTACAATGACAATAAAGACTTTCTATATTCTATATTCTATATTTTCTATATTCTATTTTACGGTCTATGGTTGTTCCTCATATCTAGGAGGGGGCCCTTTCTTAGTGTTGGGCCTCTCCCCTCAACTTATAAATGGATTCTGGATATAAGGAGAGAGAATGCCCTCTCTTTGGGAGTACATCTGTTCTGGTTTGGTTTTTCAGGCCATAAAAAGGGGGTAGTAATCTCCATATCAAACTAATTTAAATTACAAAACAATAAAGACATAAAGAACAAATGATGGAGATACATCATAGTAAAGGGCAAAGTGGAAAATAATGTACTGACAATGGTGTATATCAATGCAATCCCCGGGCGTGATAAACATTTAAATCCCTTTTTGATATTATTGCAGTGGAGGCAGAATGAATTTGTATATGTGGAGGGGATCTGAATGTGGTACTGATACAATCTGGATACAACAAGAAGAAAGAAGAATCAATTAACAAAACCACTCAACACTATCTGTGAAGAAATTGGCTTTGTTGATGTCTAGAGGAGTTTTCATCCTCAGGGGAAAGACTGCAAACACTACTCAATACCATACGCAGTTTATTATAAAGAATTATACACATAAACCTCTAGAGTAGGTGGGGATGGCACTATAAATAAATATATATGTATAAACTGACTCAACTATTTTGGAATAAGCTGAACCCACCTTTTCTTCTTAGAAACTTTAACCACTCCCCCTGCAGACTGATATCAATTCCAAAATGGACTATAAGTCATATACTTCAAGTATTTCCAAACAATTTGAAACATTCATGCCAGATTTATTTGATGAAGACCAGACTGGGTTCATAGCAGGCCGACAAACACAAATCAATGTTAGAAGAAATCTACATATAATACACAGGGTTCAAAAGGAAAGTAGGTGTGCAACCCTGAGAAGCCTTGATGCAGAGAAGGGTTGATAGGGTTCATTTATCAAAACATAGAAATATTTGGCTTTACTGAAGATTCAGTTCAGTGTATGAAAGCAATTTACCAGCATTACTTGTGAGTGAAAAGGTGAGAAGGTTCCTTATTGAAGAGGAACAAGACTGGGATATTGTCTTAGTCCTACTATATCTGCTATCTATATTGAACCATTGGCCAAGTAATCTGTTGAGATAGGGAACTGAGGGGCGTAGCTATAGGGGACAGGGAACATAGAATTAGCCTCTTCGCGGATGACGTGATAATATTTCTCACAGATGTTGACGCCTCCTTTCCAAGGATGTTGGGAATCATGCAGAGATTTAATTACTATACAAGATATAAATTCAGTATTTCAAAAACCCAAATTATCCTATTCAATTATGTGCCTTCAGAAGAGATTAAGCAAGAGTATAATAAACATTTACATTCGAAATTAATTCAATGGCTAGGGGTGTATTATTATCAAATTATTACCACATCAACCAAACCATTAGAAAGAATATGGAAAGATAGTCCACTTACCCCATGGATTTCAGCAGTAAGATAAATGTAGTGAAAATGAACATTTTGCCAAGGCTATTGTATTTATTTCAATCCCTGCCAATAGACTTACCACCAAAACAATTCACAGAACGAGATAAATTAGTATCTAGATTTATTTGGGGAGGGAAGAAAGCCAGAGTCCAATACACTACACACCAGTTGCCAAAGAATAAAGATGGAAAGGCACTTCCAAATGTTATATATTTCTATGCAAACCAACCTCGACCACTAATTGATTGGTGTGATGATAGCTTTATGGCTAGATGGAAAGAGACTGACTACCAAATCCAAACACTCTTGGGAGAAAAAGTGCTCCCTGGACATATGTATATGATCAATCCAATAATAATATTTATGTTAGAAACCTAGTTCATGCTTACCAGACAACAAAAAATGTTAAAATGGATAGCTTTGGATAGTTAATTTAAACCAGGGATGTATGATTCAACATTTAAAGAGTGGATGAAAGAAGGATTGACTGCATTTTGTGCTGTTGGTGAAAACAGAGACCAGAGAAGTTTTCAAGATATGAAGGACAGATTTACACTTACGAATCAAGACTTTATTATACATCTTCAACTGAGGGAATATTACAATTATAACGTAAAAAGGGAAGCACTAGAAAATAATCCAGGGGTATATGTAGTAGTCAATGCATATCATCACAAAACAGGTTTATTTCTAAACTATTCATAGTTTAATTGAATGTGAAGCTAAAACTACATTTTATACAAAACTTAAGTGGAAGAAGGATTAAACATCATGATTTCAGAAGAATGGCAGCATACATACATCCACAAATTCACATAAATGGAGAGAAGTTAATTGGAAAAGTTTCATTTGTTTCTATATTACACCTAACATAAAAAAAGCAAACAACTTTTAAGGCAATAAACATGCTGAAAGCAATGTGGCCATACAGATGCAAATCCTGCACATTATCTTCTGGATTTGCCCAAAAATGGAGACATTCTGTGATAGGGCGAATTCAGTGTTTAATGAGGTATTAGGACATAAAATCTCCAAGAATGTTCCATTTTATACCTGGGCAATATACTAGAGCGGTCCTGAAGGAAGATAATTTCTTGGTAAAGATTTGACTCACAGCTGGCAGGAAGGCCATTACAAGAAACTGGCTTGAAACAGACCCACCCAGACATAGACAGTGGTTAGAAACAGTACAGGAAATATTTGTGATGGAAAAAATGACTCATTCTCTGGGAGTGAAAGAAGATGAGTTTAACAGAAAATGGGAAAAATGGATAAGGTTTTAGACACAAAGACAAAGTATAATTTTGTTGACAATAATGTAAATTATTGTATAAGGTTTTAATAAGCTGTAAACTGCATTACTAGTTGTAAACGGTAACCTCCTCTTTTAGTCGTATGTATCAATGTTGTGTCTTTGTTTTACTTGTGTGTGTGCGTATGTATAAAAGCAGTAAAGACTAAAGTGATAAAAAAGAAAAAAAAGACAAACAATAAATTGGTTATCAAAATAGTTGCTTATTGTTCTAATTCCAGTTCCATACTTTTTACTGAATCATTAATAAAGTCAAGTCAATTTCTTCTCACTTAGCCCAATATCACAAACCACAAGGGGCTTTACAATCTATACAGCAGTACATCATCCTCTATCCTTAGACCCTCATTTGAATAAGGAAAAATCCCCTCTTTAATAGAGGAAAAAAATGGAAGAAATCTCAGTAGCAGTAACACAGGAGAGATCCCACTCCCAGGACTAACAGACACAGTAGATATATGTACAGAATTGATGAATAAATATAATTTTTACTTTTCAGTCTATAAATCAAATTACTTACTAATTCATGTTATACTTAAGACCACCACTCAGATTTAATGTATATAATTCACTTATTAATTCCCTGATTAGAATTGTTTTTTTTTAAAGCTATACATGCTTATTTTCAGCCTACATATTCTCTGATTGGCCTTGATATCCTTACATGGTCACAGAGCTTTAGAAAGTGCACAGTGTTCTCCAGTTCTCCCTGAGAAGCAGAAAATTGAGAGGTGAAAACTGAGGTCGAGAAGCGCCGTGCCAGTCACTGTGCCCTGGTGTGCACGAAGCGGGTGGCCTCGCTCGACGCAGGATAAAGCTGTCCAGAGGCTGCCTTCAGCATCCGCGTCTGTCTGCCAAGCACTGCTAGCATGTCCCAGAGAAGGCTGGGAGGACAAGACTGCTCAACAAGGCCTCTGCATTGAGTGCAGTCCATTTAAAATAACCTATGGATAAATAAATACAGGACCTAAGTTCACTGTACAGTAATTGGTCAGGAAACCAACAGAGACAAGCTCATTTACAGTAAATGGATCAGCTTTGAGTCAGTGAAGTGCACTTGGCTCACGATGTGCATTATAACGATTTGGAAATTGCAAGTGAAGCCTTTTTTTCAGTGTTTAAATATTCACTGAAATGTCTCATAGATATTTTTTCTTCACAGTGAAAACAAAACTACATCTGTGTGTCAGTGCACAAGTAAATATAGATCGCCGTTAAATATAGAAACATTGCTGAGCGTGCTTATAGATGATGTCAGAGCAAATAAAGACGTGCAAGGGGAAACAAGGGAAGTCTGAGGAATTCTGATAATGTCACTTCAGTTTCTGCATGTTGACTTGCTTTATTTTTCAAGGACACGCAGAAACATGTACACACAGCCTCCCTCTTTCTCTCTCTCTCTCTCTCTCTCTCTCTCTCTCTCTGACACACACACACACACACACACACACACACACACACACACACACACACACACACAGTGGTTAGTCTGGCCAACCTTGTTGACCCACTGGCTTAGCTGTGGTTACACGCTGGACGCAAAGCACTCATTAACGATTTGAGCCTGCTCTTCACTTATGCAAACAAACAGACTCAGCCCGTCATTACCGTAACACCATGTGTGTGTGGTCTTCTCAATCAGACCTCTATTGATTCTTCAATTTTCACTGAGGGTGAGGCGACGCAAAAAACGGCACGATTTGTCAGGCGAGAAAAAGACGTGGAGCATGCAGACTTGTGGCATGTTTCAAACACTTTTACACTGACGGACACATTTTTCACAAGCCACAAATGCTGCACAGTAGTTGTTGCAGCGGGTAGAAAGTCTGTTCCACAGGCAATGCCATGGCATCACCACAAACCACAAAACATAAAACACCACAGTAGGTTTTATGTCGCGTGTAAAATGCCATCATAACCAAGCGCTTACCCCTCTCCTCCAGTTCAGACAGAGCTATCTTTACATGGACAAGTGGAGCAGAGTCAGACTGTGAGCTCTGCTGTGTGTGTTGCTTGGCAGCCGGGCAGAAGTTTATGGTAATGTTTTGGGTGATAGGTCAGGGGCAGAAGGGTGGCGGCCATTGGTGGTGGCTGTGTGGTGACTGTGTGGGGTTTTAGGCTGCGTCCAGCTGGCCTGGGGTCTGCCTTCGAGGTCAGCAGAGTGAGAGGGGGGCATCAGACATCGGGCAGCTTGTGGTTTGGGTTTTTTTAGGGGGGGAGGGCAAGTAAGGAGCCCTCCTCCTCTTTCCCCAGAGCTTGCAGTACAGGGCCACTGCAGAGAGGCCAGCCACAGTCACACACTCCACCATCCACATCTGCCAAGAGAGAAATGCTAATGTGGTGGGCACCTCATAAGGCCAGGTCAAAGACTCTGGCTTTGGACTTGTTTTTCTGCTTTTTGAATCACTCTGAATCACATCTAGGACATGATCAAATACACGGTTTAATCATAAGACGGACAACTTTTAAGGTTTTCACTAGAAACAAGCTCTCAGTGTATAGATCAGTGGTAATACACTCCAGCTAAGATGAAAGTAAAGCTCTGCCAAGCAGGAATCATTTCATCTTAGAAATACATTTTACAGGCAAAATGTGCAATGGCAGATATTTCCTGTCTGAAAAATAATGATTTAATGTACCTGTGCTCTAGACTGAGTCTGGACAACATGCTTTTGTCCTGGTAGGACCTCCCCGACTCACTGTCTCCAGGAGCTTGACATTTATGGTTAACATAAAAAAAATCTAGTTGTAAATAAGGAATCAGCCCAAAAGTGCTACCTGAGGAGGATGATCATATATCACGAAGCAGAAACAGAAACAGACAAATCTTGCAGCTACTTTCAGATCAAATAAATGCGTGACAGATTCTGCCATGTTTTGGTAACCCTGAGCAAGAATTAGGTAATGTTCAGGATGTACGCCTCTTAAAGTGTGGAGCAGTGACCCTTCTCTGACATCCTGACTAAACTGTCCAACTGCAGCTCAGAACCTAAAAGTCTGCATGTTGTTGGACGCAAAAATTTAAAAAACACAATTTTATATATACTAAACATAATACACATGTTCTGAAGATGTGAAATATATTAAAAACATAGATTTGTGGGAAATATATTATGTCAATACACGAGTTTCATCACTTCAACATCTTCACTGGTAGTTTTGTATGAAAATGTGATCATTTAATTTTCATTTGATACGACTAACAATGTTTTTGAGACTTGGATTCCACAACCCGACTGATGCTACAATTATGACGCAGATATCGATTTTGATAAGATATACTCACATGAACCCATAAAAAATATATTTTTGAAAGGGACTTCTTAATTATTATTTTTTTAAGAATTGAATATCTACTGATGTTTACTGTTGAAAAATACACTGTTCAGCACGCTCTAGTGGACAAACTCTGTAATGGAGACACATCTAAACCACCTAAAACGTATTTTGATGTTTCTATACTGCAATTACTTGTTACTCTCTATATGACATAGATGCAGATACTAATTTATCTGGCATAAGCTCATAGTGGCCAAAATACGGTATCAGCCTGGACAATTTGTTAGTATAGCTCTACTGAATGCTAGATTTCTTTTGATTCAGTACCAAAGAAAGTCTGTACATTGTAGCTCCCTTTTTTAATTCAATGGGACATCCACAAGTGAGCTTTTCAAGCTACATGCTCTTCTTCAGACTCAATTGTAACTCAAAACATCACTCACCTGTTGATGTCCCATTGAAACTGTATCTTAAAAGGGAGCTACAGTGTGCAGACTTTATTCTCTCTTTTGTACATTTATTGTTTAGTCCAGAACCTGGTTTAAAGTTTTTTCTGAGATGTGCACAAACACCTTTTGATTCAATGCCAGCAGTAGCATTACCAGTACAACTACAACTATACTTAACGATTTAAGTAGTTTCATTCCACTTCAATTGTTTTATTATGAAATGGACAACATAACTCATGTTTAAAAGCTTTTTCTGGAGCTTTTTAACATCTAATGGTCTTACTCAGCAGATGGAGACAGATAAGTTGCTGAAATGATGTCTGAAAATGCTTTAAAAAACATACCATTTCAACAAGTTGCAATACCACACACAGGTCTGCTTCACCACACAGGTAGGACAAAAATGCAGTAAACAACACTTTTTCAAGCTCAGCACATACTAAACTGGCTAAGCCCTCACATACTTGCAGGAATTTCATGGAAAGATTTAACAATACACTTCAGACTTTTCCATGTAACCAAATAAATCACAGTTTAAACAAAGTCAGCAGGGGAATCACAGCATTTCAACTGCAATGTAATTAAAGCTAAATGTTTTGCACGTCTCTGCTGTTTGCCAAAGTAATTTTTATCCCTCAAGAACCGATTTCATGTCACTGAATGTCTCAGATTAATGTAACCATGTATGTGACACATTTTAAGCACCAATAAACCACCGACCGAAAAAGAAAACAGTGCATCAATTTTATATTTCATCTCCTGAGCTTTTATGAATAAAACGCTGCCTCAGTAGCAGAGCTGTTGAAAATAGCTGAACCAGAAGAAGGCAAAGAGGAATAAAGAGCGTTCCAGGGTCGACAGTTATGATTGGTAGGTGTGAATGATTAACAGAAAACTCTTCCAGCAGCCCACAATACGACATTATAAAGCATGCCTCAGATAAACTAACTCAAGCGGCCCATAACTCACCGTTAAAAAACCATTAAGAGGGAAAAGTAACTCTGCAAAAGTCATTTTTCAAGTGAGGTTTTCCAGGATAACAAACCTGAAGTTCCCATGTGAACAAATGGCCAAGCGATCAAAGCTCTGACTGCATCATAAAGGGGCCATTATCAAATACACTGTAAAACCTTTGATGCTGTTCTTTGTAGCTAAATATATGGTTAGAGATGACATTTGAGGTGTTATATAAGTTCGCTCAACAGAAACTGTGCAGAATTTATTTTTCTAAAAAACAGGTATTGCGTGTTTCCAGCGTACATGTCTTCACTTTTCACTTTGCTGTAATGTTCAAATTTCACTTAAAGCCTGAACAGAGGATGCTGACAAAGTAGGAGCGTGAGTTGTATGGGAATTACCGCTGACTTTCTGGCACAGACAGGATCGTAATGTACATGCCAAGTACATAGTGCGTCTGAATGTAACTGCACAACAAACACAGGAACTGTTGCTGGAAGCAAAGCCAGGATTTATGACATAATAGGGTGGGCCAATTCAGGGAATGGGTACAACACATCCAAAAATAGATGCTGAACTCTGAATTTATACATGAAATGAGGGTGTTTCTCTGAGCACAGTGTGTATGAGCTGGTTGCTTGGAACAGGAGGGTACAAATTCTTTGAAACTGTGGTGGGTGTGTGTAGGCCTATATGTTCTGTATGTGTGAATGTGAAGTAGGTGCAGTGTGAAAAGGATGAAAAACGGACAGGAATACTGCTCTGTGTTGAGAGTGCAATTTAGCATGAATCAAAAGCAGCTTTCCTGGCTCCCGTTCCACATGCTGCCGTCTGCCAGGAAATGGGATTTTTTTCATATTTTTTTGCAGGTAAAGTCTTTGCAGAATGGAATCAAATGAGGTATTTTTTCCCTACCAAATGTTAAAGTGTTGGAAGTTTGGGGCAGACTCGTTGGAAACAGAAGAAAGCTGAATTTTGGAGACAGCAGGGGGGTCTGCCATATATTTGTCCCAGCCCTAAACCCTTCTGGACCCCTTGCTGAATTGAATCATGACTGCTTGTAAAATACTGAGCCCTCTATTAAGTAATTTACCACCAACTGGTGTACAGTTTAGCCTGAAGTGATTCCACTAATATCACTGTTCACTGAAATTATTTATGGGTCTTATTCATGAGGAGAAATGCAAGTTATTCCGTCCACTAAAACAGAACATGTAAGTACAGTAACCAAATAAAATGACTCAGGATTTTAAATAGACTTGTTCATCATAATGCAAACAATGTTAACATTTAATCACTGAAAACAGGCAGATTATGACACACTGTTCTGTATTTACGTTACAGTCGACATAACCTACCTACCTCTCAGGTTATTAATCACTGCCAAAACAATACTTACCACAACACATCCATAACACACACAAACTTGATAATGTTTATAATGATACTGAAGCTGCTTCTGAGCTGCCTAATGAAATACTGGATCTCATTTTTCCTCCATTTTGTTCAGCTGGGATAAAAAGCTATGAGCAAATGAATCAAAACCCTTGAATAACTGAAATTTAACAACAATACGCTGGATATCTGCAAAGGTTGTACTGCAGGGTCATGACCCCAAAATGAATCACAGGAACACTTAACTGGGTTGACATCGATCTGCTGCCAGACCTACATTCGACCACAACTGAGGGACTCACATGGACTATATACAGTATAAATTTTGATATTAATTTGTATCTTTCATTTGAATCCAAGTTCATAATGAACCAAACATGAACGTTGCGACAGAAGCCAACTACGTGATTCAGGATCCCAAAACTTTATGAATGACGATGTTGGTCTGTCTCATGGGGCATTTTCAGGCCTACGCTTTTTAGTCCAGTTGAATCGGACTCTGGTTCGTTTTCCTCATTGGTACGATTCGTTTGGAGGATGTGGTCTCGGCCCGGTCCCAAACAAACTCTGGAGTGGTTTGTTTGTGGTGGGAACGTGATCCGACCTCGATCCGACCCAACTACTGCAAGTCTGAGCTAAACAGCTGCCACAGCCGGGTGTGCCTTGCATACTGGGATGCAGATGAGCAAAATAAGCAGTTGCTAAAAGCTAGAGAATTAATTGAGGTCTGGTCTGGACTAGTGCAATGAAGAACTTTGCATTTGGCTGGAAGACCTTCTTCAGGGCCTTCTTCCTCTGTTTATTTTTTTGCTCTCTCCCCAGACACATCTGACAATGTGTGGAGTGAACGTTCTCATGTGGCTTCCAGTGATGCATTTTGGTTCGCTTGGATTTTTCTCCGTGTGAAAAGAAACTGAACCAAAGGGAAAATGCACCAAGTTAACGACTCATCCACTGATTCGGACCAGAGCAAACAAACTATAGGCCGGAAAACGCCCACAGTCTGACTGTTGGTCCAGCACTATTAGATGGATCACCATGAACTTCTGGTCAACAACATCATTCTGGTCTGGATTCATGGTCCCCAGACGATAAATCCTACTGACTTTTCATCTGGTGCCAGCGAAGGTCAAAGTTCCACCTCTTACAGTTTAAATATCTTCGCATTTACTTGATTGACATGTTTAAAAAAAACCAAAAAAAACAGATATTCACAGCCTTGAAATCTGAGATCATCATGTTCCCCTCATGATAACTTTAAAAACCTCTTGTAATCGAGCGCTACCATCAGGTCAATTGCTCCAATACTACGTTCATGAACAAATGTCTACAAAACTAATTTAATTCCCATCTGCCTTCACTGTACTTTATGTTTAGAGCTAATTAGCAAATGTTAGCATGCTAAAACACTAAACTAAAATGATGAACGCAGTGCTGCTGATGTTAAACATCAGCATGCTAGCATTTAGCATAAAGTAACACCTAAACACAGTCTCATTTTGTTTTCACATCTTAATTTGCAACATCTTTTAAAAATGACTAATCAGCTGATTATCAATCTTTCTATTGTGTACATGCTAGTATGCTAAAGTACTACTGGAACTCATTGGAATGGATTTATAAAGAAAAAATGCCTGATTGCCAGTTTCACTTTTTATTCATAAAGTAAAAATAAAAATATAGATTTATTCAACAGCAACTTTAACAAGCCTTCTACAGCCCCATTAAAACCACAACTTCAATATATTAACATTATCATAATTGTTCGAAGTCATGAATCATGTACAGATTGTATGAAACCAAACATGTCAGTAAAACCTGTGAGCTATAAATTTGATCTTAAAACAAGAAACATCGATAGAGCAACACCATAGAGGGAAAACATCATCTCGATATTGTTCTGCTAAAAGTCCGTAAGCGATAATATTGAATTATTAGTGGCATATTACATGTACATTTGGGTATAAAGAGCTCTGTCAATAAATGCAGTTTTAACAACACAGCTCCTTCTTACATCAGATTACTGTCCTTTAATATATTTATTACATTTCTGTACAAGTATAATTATGACCAAATGATCCTGGGGATCCTGGGGTTGTGTATGACTGCCTCAATGCAAACCTCTCCACTTTCCTTATTAGCTGGATGTCAGAGATACCTCAGAGCCCACTGTAACCATTCGGTGGTGAGCTGGTTTGCTGAGGCAGAGTGGAGGTGAATTGAATGGTCTGCAGTGAGAGGCTGTGGGTTGGGTTTCTCTGAGGTTATGGTCATTCTCCCCTGGGAAAGTGGTTAGGCCTAGCTGTTTACTTTGGAGTAAACCTGCCCCTCCCCTTATACGCTCTCCGCTTGGTAACACATGATTACCTCCATTGGTGGACACCTGTCATTTCTGACCTCTTTATGATGGAATTAGTGGCGGACTTAAAAGTACAGTTAGGAATTTAAAATTGGTTAAAAACATAGTTCTTCCTAAGCTCGTCTTTAGTATCCTCTTTGTTGTGTGGTGGTCTGGATGTTGTATGGGTGCCACCTTCTTATCACAGCAGGTGTGTATGAAGGGTGGGGGGAGGTAGGGAGAGGGAGAGGGAGAGGAGGGGAGGGTGTTAGGACTGCACTTAATGGGTAGGGGCTAAGGTAGCGCCTGCATCTTCACCCAAAGAGGAGTTTGAGTTTTTCTCTGTGCCTCTCTCAGACTGACTCACACAGGCTCGCTCACAGTGCCGGACTGAAAACCCCTCTCAGCTCTCCTCTCCGACTCCGGCCACCAGAGATGATGCTTTAGCGTTGCTCTCCATGAGGTTATTGCAGCCTCGAGTGGCGTGGCAGCTCTGCAGCTGATGGGCTGCTGCTGCTGCTGCTCTTTCTATCTTTATCTCTCTTTTAATTGGGACACTGGGGAGAAATAAATAGCTCAACACACACTGTTGGGAGGCAAGTGAATGGAGCAGACTCGCAGGGGATTTCCCCAGGCTGCCTTCATACCAATGGACCTGGACACAAGTTTCAAACTGGCCAAACTGTGTTTGGCAGAATAATTTTTCTTATTCTTTTTGCAACCGGATCATCTTTTAAGAGTTTCCAGAGTGGCTTTTTTTGTGGATTTTCAGTGAAAAAAAATATAACATGTAAGTTTCTTTATTTTTGATAAACTGCATAATACCGGCTGAGAGATCTCACATTCACAGGAAATGTGTCATTTTTCAATTGTCTGCACTGCTAGTGTCATAATCTGTGAACAGCAAAAGAACAGTTTACTATTAATTTGTAGACTAAAATCTTAATTCAGTGACTGAAGTGACTAATACAATCATATTTTTTGTGTTCTTTAGATCTTAGGATCAAGGATGTGCTCTATAGCCATGCTTCACCAGTGGAGTCTGGCCGTGTTTTTGCTCTGCTCCCCAGTGACTCTTTACGGGAGGCCAGTTGATGCACTTAGTAGCAGAACGTGAGTTTATTTTTTAATATTAATTATAACAAATGGATCCTGATGATTTTTTCTTATAAAAAGGAGAAACTAGAAAATACTTAAACATGGGAAGAAAAAAAAATTAGTTGAAATATTGCACTTGTTTATATTTAGAAAAGACAACCACAATTTACCTGCACAGATAAAATGAAGGTTTTCCAGTTTTGACTGTGGCTTTTTGAGGACTTGAGCTCAGATCAGTAATGACTCTCAGAAACTTGTTTATGCTGCCACCTACTGCACTGAGGTTTCCTGCCAACATGTCTTTAACTGTTCCACACATAAACCTGACACTGTTAAAACATGAAACTACAAAAATTGTTAAAAAAAACTAAACTGTTCAGGTTTTTTTTTTGGTGCTAACTCAGAAATTATGAAGTTTAATATCTAGAAAATATTTGACTGTAAAAAATAAAAAGCTTTCTGACAGACAAAGAGAAAAGTCACTTTGGTGCTCTGACTGCTGCCCTCATGCATAATGCAGTTTCAGGACTTTAGTCTAGTCACAAAATTAATATTTTACACCACTTTGTCTTCTTTTACACACATTTATCTGACTTCACTCTTCACTCTCCTGCTTGTAGGAGGAGGTCAGTGAGCCACGCCCAGCTGATGCATGACAAAGGCCGCTCCTTGCAGGAGTTCAAGCGTCGCTTGTGGCTGCAGGAGCTGCTGGATGAGGTGCACACAGCTGATGAGCGAGCTCCACCACCGCAGAGCAGAACCCCAAGCTTCGGTGGGAATGCTCTACACCAGAAGCCCCCAGGGGCCACTAAGAACCTCCCTGACAGGTTCAGGCTGGACAGAGAGGGCCCTAACCTGCCGCAGGAGACCAACAAGGCTCTGGCTTATAAGGACCAGCCACTAAAGGTGGCCACCAAGAGGAAAAAAAAGGTGAGGCTTGGCCGGCGTAGAGAGAGCGACAAGAAACGGAGGCGGGCACGGTCGATCACAACAAGAGGAGCTACGAAGGATGCAGTACCCTGGCCGAGATAATAACCAGCGTGATGCTGCACTAAGACACTGACACAGGCTCAACTAAACTGAGGTCTGAGGGACTCAAAACATGGCTGACTCAGTCACCTCATATTACGGCGGTCTGTGCTTGTATGATAATTTTGCTTTGTTTTTTTTTGTGTGTTTTACGACATGTCATACTTCCTGGAGTTTCATGAACTATCACCATGACATCCCCTTAGGTCCATATTTATTTGTAAAATCTGTACGCCTCTGTAACCCTGATTTACTTCAAAACAGTGCCATATATACCATCTTTAACAGGTTGTGTGCACACGTAGAGATTAGGAGGAAATATTTATTGTCTGCATATAATAACTTCACAAAAATTGGGATGCTGTGTGGTCTACTTTTGTTTGGCTCTTTATGTGTTGACCTTTTACGGACTTACAGTCACGACAAACTGTTCAATGAATACATCTTCTCGAACTGTTATGCCATAATTTATTTCATTTTGAAAGTGTATATTTATTTTGTGAATGTATCGTGGTGCTGCTGACTAAATTCCATAATGCACTTTAGTTATATCCTGTACATGTTCTTTTGTGGTTGAGTTTTAATTTGATGTTTCTTTTTGATGGTCCTGCTTTCTCTTCCCACCTTAGATCCCTCATGGACTTGTAACTTATTGGATACTTCATCAAACCCACTCTCATCATCTTACATTATAGTTTATTTTTATAGAACAAGCCTGAGTTGGGCGCCGTCAGATTCATTTACTGTTCTTCACTTGCACTGAGAGCATACTGTATATGTTTCCAGTTAATCAAACATTAAAAATGTAGCCATTAGAAACATTTTTGATTCATGGTGTTTTTGTTCTAAAATGTGCCAAACGTACCTACTGCCAGCTCAAATATTGCTGTCCTTCGTTGTCTTATATGAGTTTAAACTGAATATCTTTGGATTTTGGACAAATGAAACAAAACATTTTAAGACATCACCGCTGGCTGAAAATTGAAGAGGACATTTTCATTTTCATTTTAAGTGTTGGTGGTGTCAAGTGGAGCTAAATTGAACCCCTCAGCCCTCCTTCATCTAAAACAGATAACACAATGAATGCCAGTTTTGTTATTACTTACAGCACTGTTCATGAAGTGAGGTGCTACATCACATTAAAACAAACCAGACCAATCGTTACATAATCAGATACCTATTTTATCTATATCCAGTGGACTGTGGGGCTACTATAAATGATTTTTTTCATTATCGATTTGATGAATACCTCATGATAAAGCAAAAAAATGATTGATCAATAAAACATGAAAAATGTTCAATATACATGACAAAGAAAATCACCAATTTTTAACATTTGAACAGGCAAATGTTTGGTTGAAGTTATTTGATCATAAAATTGATGTTCAGGGCTGTTTATTTGTACAGTATTTGATCACGACCTTTGACCTTGCTGTATCTGTGGATGATGGCTTCTCTGTTTAATTAAGATGTGTAATATTTGGGTCTAAACAGGTTTGGAAAAACTAAAAACCATCAATGTCTTTGTTGACTTTTGGGCACGGACACAACACAGTGTAGCTGTTAATGTCCCACTTGAGAACATGTGGCATTTTTAACAGCCGCTGACTGCACGGCACAAACACTGGTAATGGAGGGGTTAGCAAATGCATCAGCGTCAGCTATATCCTGTGCTAAGAGCAGCAGTGTACACCATAAGCCATTAGCTGACACAGAGTCATAAATGCAGTGGAAAGCCAGATAAAGCCGTCGTTAGGAGCCTGAAGCTCACATTGAAGAAATCAATCAAACAACGGAGAGAGACATTAATATCTCCAGAAGAGGGGAGGAACGGCTGAATGTAATCAATGGACTGGTCTTTTGGAAAGTATATGGTGGTTAAGGAGCTGATTTTTACACAGAACTTACACAGTATGAACAAAAATAATGATTAATTGTTTGATTAATTAATTATCAAAATGTTTTTTTCTTTTTATGAGCTAATTGATAAATCAACTAAATCTTTGGTGCTTTAACAGACCAGGAAAGGTCCGTGCAAGCATTTACAAACCACAAAGAAGCTTCAGTCCATGAAGTATTTCTACAAATTCAAATCGCAAATTAAAAAACACACAGATCATATAAGCTAGTTTAAGAAACATTGTTGTCAGTTGAAGCTGTTAATAAACATTAATGTAACCCAAAAATAAACAAAAAATACACACATCCTGTAATAATAATAATAATAATAATAATTATCATTATTATTATTATATTAATAATAATAAAACACACATGTACTATGGACCACTGTTCGCTCAGCAGCTGGTCTGAGGCCGTTTCTCTTTAAACTCAGTCATCCAGAATCAATTTGACCCAAGTGATGTTTGCTTTTCTTCCATCCACATTCACACTTTGTAATGAGTCCTGAGAGGCTGCCACCTCTCCCGTCTTCAGTCCAGTTTCACAGGATGGACACTGTTAAAACAGAGCGCTCCATTTTACATTATGAGGATAGTTCACTCATAGATAAGAGCCAGATTCTGGTTTGAGGAACGACGATGGTGAGTACGTCAAAATGATGGTTAGTTGTTAAATCTATCACGATTTTAAAATGTTATAAAAAGTGACAAGACAAACACCTGTTTCTGTTAACAACACTACCAGTAGAAATTAAGTAAAGAGCAGCTGTTTGTTATTTCTCAAAATATTAATTAAACACATTTTGTTCTGAAGCAGACTGCCATTTATAGATATGATTTGTAAATGTTCTCTTTCATTAAAAAAACATAAATGATAACAAAATTAATATACATCTTATTTGAAAGGTGAAGACAAGTCGATGATAATATGGCTATTCCCAATACCTACGGGGTGATCTTTGCCTGCACCTGTGGAGTGATCCTGGGCATCGGGCTGTGTGCCAACCTGCTGGTTTTCTCTTTGTTTGTAAAGCACAACACGTTACGTAAGAACCGCCTCGACATCCTCCTACTCAGCATGGCTCTGGCTGACTTCCTCACCCTCCTGCTCATCCCCTTCACCCTGCACTCTGCTGTTACCCACTCCTGGCCTCTGAGTAACACCTCCTGCAAGGTCTACCAGTTCCTGTTAGCCTTCAGCCTGGCAGCAAGCACCTACTCGCTGTGCGCTGTGTCCGTGACCCGCGCCATGATCATCACCAACCCATACCAGCCACCCACGATGGACCTGGTCGTCCTCATGTTTGTCCTGGTCTGGGCCCTCAGCTTCTTCATCAGCCTGCCGTTGCGAATTTTTGCCACCAAAGAGAGCTTGAGCCCAAGTCTGACAAACTTCACCTTCTGCCTTCCAACCATCCATGAGCATCACTACCAAGTGATCCTGAGCCAGTTTGTACTGTACTACTTTGTACCAATGCTGGTCATCGCTTTCAACTATGTCCGCCTGGCTCTTTTTCTCCACAAGAGCCCTGTAATGTCAGTGTCCAGTGCCAGGAATACCCGCAGAGCCTCCGTCATGGTCTTCTTGGCTGCTGCTACCTTTTCAGTGTGTTGGCTGCCGGGTTACGTACTGGAGCTGTGTGTGTACCTGGAGCTGTACAGCCAAGGATCGGCTTGGGAGATGTTCTACTTCGTTTGCACTGTGCTCCAGTACCTGCACCCCTGTGTCAACCCAGTGCTCTATGTGCTGCTGTCCAAGCGCTACCGCCACAGGAGGGCAGCCTGGCTCTTCAGCTGCAATAGGAACAGAGTGCAACCACAGGTCATCAGCGTCCCCACAGACAGCTTTTAGATTCAGTTTTTTGTTGTTTGTTTGGGTTTTTTTTTTTAGTTTTTTTACATTTACTGTTTATACAAATCAACTTATGTGGATAATTTTTCTGTGATTATTTTTGAATTTTCTTGACATATTTAAAAGGTACATATTTACAGATAAGGATACTTGAAAAATTACAGTTTAAGATTTTGTTTTCAGGCTCATCTACAACAAGACATTCACTATTCAATCTGTAAAGGAGCAGTGATGGTGATAATTGTAATATCTGAATAATACGAGTGACTATGTGGCTTATCATATTTGTACACATATATACCCACCAGTAATGCAGCACTAAAACATTACAATTGTCACCTTAGCAGTGTCATTTTGTGCCTTTTTATTTTTTACAGTAATTAAAGCACTTAATAATAAAAAGTAATTTTAGGGGAGCATATTTGCATAACAGCTGCTTATGAGTGTTTTTTTTCTTCTTTATTTGTTCAGGGTGTTTTTCGTTTCTTTAAAAACAAAAAGGTAACTTTATTTGTACTTGGCATGAAAGGAAAATAACAAGTCTGATAAAAAAGTATCTGGTTGAACATGATCTTTGCAGACCACAAACAAAACGTCTTTTAGTCCCCTCAGACAGTTGTAATTTTAAATGCAGCATATAAAAAAAATAATGTAACATGAAAGAAACTTCAAATTCAGTTTTTAAAAATAATCTCTCTAACCCTAACCCAGAAGTCCAATGCCAAATATTGTTTGGTCATCTAGTCTCTTCTCCACCAGGACAACTTCCTGGACATTTCTTTAAATGTGCAGGACATATAGACTAATCTTGACACACAGTGACAGGAGCATTTAATATGTAGATTATTTTGGGATTATACATCTCTGCTACAGGATAGAAGGATGTAGTCTAATTTTACTGTAATAATGATACGGGTGTAACGTCATATTTTTCGAGCATTCACAGTTGGTCCTCATTTCTTCTATTGTGACTTTGTGCCATGATTGAATAACATAGTTGTGCTATTTAGGAACTCAATGGAGCTGTGTTGCCATGTTCTATCATGTTGGAAAATCTGAGCACAAACTCGACACAAAAGCAAACAAAAAAAAACAAATAAAAAAAACTTTCTTGTATGACTTCACATGGCAGCTATTCTTCCACATAGCAACAAATCACTCAGTGAGTTTGTTAGGCATTGGCAAAGGACGGCTATTAAATGTGGACTATATGATCCACCAGTAATGAAAAACCGTGGGGTAAGTTGCAGCCTTTCGCCTTCACACAGTTTAATTGAGCCATCAAAACTGACGCCTCAACAACTCTGAGGTCAAAATATGTCACCACACAGAATGATATGATTCTGATGTCCAACAGTGAGGTTACAATGAATTGTAAGTTTCAGTATATTATTTCAAGTTTTATAAATGATAAACATCTGTATCTTAAAATGTAGATATTGAACTGATCAACTGTAAGTCTGCCTCATGTGGACGTCATTCAGCAACAATCTGCAGAAATGGTGAAAAACCACCAGAAACAATAATTGTACTGCATCAGCTCTGACAGTATTGTGTCAATTTGAACTGTTATTCAGGATAATGAGTTTATACAGATGTACTTATTTAAATACAGCTGTAGAGTCTTTGGACTATGCACAACCTCTGGTGTTTTCCAAGTGTAGTTTAACATCATTACAGCAAATAATGGCTGTACTGGAAATGTCTAGTCTGCTTTTGACTGTGGGGGTTTAATCACATGTTTATTACTAAGTTAAACGTTAAAAAGCCCACTGAAACGCAGCTTCATGCCACAACCCACACACCAGATCAGACTGGTGTGTACACCTGACTGTAGTTTTTTCTCACACGGCTACATACCTAAAAATTTGGAGCGGTGAGGAGTGCGCAAAGGGCTGTGTAGCAGGTGTCATGGTTGTACTGAAAGCAGAGGGATTGAGAAAGAGAATAACAAGGCTAGCTGAGTTCTGGCGACCCATGCAGTAATAGGAGACAAGCCGCCCCTCCCTCTGTCAACTCACCCCCTGACTTTTGGCCTTCTCTTTAGCGTACAGCAAGGGCAGCTGGCCTGACTTGTACAGATCGGTTGGTCATCTGTAGCCCATCAGCATTTTGGATATGGTAGAGCAATAAAGACCACGTGCTCGGGCACCTCTACCCATCCAGATTACAGTGCTGTGATTTTCCGCCCCCTATCAGATCACAGCTCATTTATTTTGACCCTTGCCCTCGGTGCTACCTTTCTCTCATTGTCTGTGATACTGTTGAAAATCAATTAGAGGCAGGGGCAGCTTGATTTTTCCTCTCATCCTGAGGCTTTAAAAGAAGTTTGTTTTTGTGTGTGTTTGCTTGTTTGATCATCAGCTACAGTGCACCTTAGTTATTGATACATCAAAATATTCAGGAACCTGTGACATAACAGAGTCTTCAGTTTTCATGTTTCTTTCATTAAAGAACACGTTGCCTCTTTTCTGAAAGAATTTCCTGAATCTTTTAACCACCTGAATGAAAGAATTGTCTGTCTGCTGCAGAGAGATGTAATTTCCATATACTTGATTAGAGAATAAGAGTTGCAACTTTGGTAGTGGGTTAAAATGTTTTTTATTGTTCTGTGGCCAGAATGCTATCATCTAGATGGTTTGAACAGAAGTACCTTTACGACAGCTATAAGAGGCATTTGACAACTTTTTTTATTTTCTTCAAAGATCCCTGTATATCTAACTTTGAGGAAAAACAGATGCTTGTTGCTTGTTTTATTGCATCTGTTTTAACCATGACAACCATGACAACCATGACAATCAACAACATTAAACAATCAACATCTGTGTCTTCGTTCTATCAAAACTTATTTATCATATGACTTTTAAATTTGTACACTTGTTCTGATTCATGTGGAGGCAATTTAAAGGTGGTAGTTTCTGCCATCTCTGAGGCCATCGGCTAAACTGCACCCTCATGTTTAGGGATGGAAAACTGGTTCCAAATTGCCATGAGGCTCTGAAACAATCTACCCGAGGAAATCAGGTAATCTGTATCAGTAATCTCTTTTAAGTTCCTTCTTAAGGGATACTTTTATTACAAGCCTTTCATCATTTTATTTGAGATTTAATTGTCCTTGAATATGTTTTTGCTTTTGTCCTACACTGAAATCCTTTTTTACTTATCAAATTGTTTTTATATCTTATCTTTTGAAACATAATCATTTTTTGATTTGTGTATTTTGCTGCCTTGTAAAGCACTTTGTGACTTGGAGTTTGAAAAGTGCTCCATAAATAAAGTTTTATTATTAGTAGTATTATTAATAATACTACTAATATATATTGTTTTAATGACAGTTGTGGATTGCAAATCAACATCAAACTGCTGCAGCTACGCTTCTGGTAACCTGCAATAAGAAGGAGGCATGGTGGCAGGACTGAGACAGCAAATAAAACACACCAAAAATAACCTAGAAGCTCCATTGCTGACCCTGTACTGTTACCAGCCCGGGCTGCAGGGAGAGCTAACAGCGATAAATAACGGACAGTGGACTGTTAGCTGTTATGAACCAGGGCTAACGAGCTGGCTGCTAGGCCATTGATCAGGTACTAATAAGTGAATCGATAAAGAATCAGACAGATATGTAGAATCACTATTGGCATCGGTATCAATAAAAGCTTCAATGTCCATCCATACTCATGCTTGCATCAAGCTATCAGATACACATGTTCTGCTTTTTGGTGGCTGGCACATTCCGCAAAGTTTGTCAAGTCAGATGATCCCAGGTAGAGTTTTATTAAATTGATACAACTTCAGTGTTTGCCAGCAATACTTCTGAGTCATGAAAACCCGGCAAAGAACACAATCAAACAATTTCTATAATGGCTGGGACGGCCTATTTCTAGAGTGTCTTCTATGTAGCTGCTGCCAGTGTAATTTAATTACTCTGTCACTTAAAACTGCCTGACCTGGTCACTATGCATCAACTACATGAAGCAGCCTTTCCAAAACAGATCTAAATTTATAAAGACAGCAGCCACCACACTCTCTTATTCATCTTTATCATGTAATAATAGATAAGTGAGAGTGTCTGATCTAAAGTGTGTTTAAAAAATATTGGTACATCTTCATGATGCGAATCAACGACAAGAGTAAATCTAGTTTTCTAGATCTAATGTTGGTTCTAGCTTAAAGGCATCAGGTGTATGTTTTTTTGTTTCTTAAAGCCAATTATTATTAAAGCTAATAATTATGCATTTATATTCATCATCTCTGTAAACAAATACACTTTATTAAACAAATAAGTACAAATACATTCCTCTTATAATTCTGTAGCTACTACTTAATTCTCCTTCAATGTCAGTGGTAGCAGTGGAAGTGTGTGTAATGTAGTGAATGAGAAAAACTTTTGCTCCATTAAGCAAAAAAGGGCTTCTTATAGTGGGACATTCATTCCCTTGCAATAGGGACTGTGAGCACAGTTTACTGATGACAGGAATGGCACTTATCCCATTTCTCTGTTACTGTACTTATGTGCAGTGCTGCAACTAACAATTATATTTATAATAATTTAATATTAATATGATAAATATGATGATTATTTTCACAATTAATTGTTTGTCCAATAAACCATCATAAAATGTTTTCTTAAAGCACATCATAACATCCTGGAGTCTAAGATGATGTCATCAAATCTCTTATTTTGTTCAACCAAGTACAGTAGAATAAAACCCCCAAATATTTTTTTTACAGTAATGTACAGCAAAAGAGAGCCTTGAAACAGCAAATATTTGGCTTTTTTTTCTTGAAAAATTACTTATTGTTATTATTATTATTATTATTATTAGTTTCATCATCATCATTATTATTACTATTGTTATTATTATTATTATTAACATTATTATTCTTAAGGGCACTGATCACCACTGATCCTCTAAAAAGGCTAAAAAACTGTGACGTGTACAACATTTTTACACTTGAAGTAAATGAAGTGTTTCAGTTGTGCGATGACATTTAGAAATCTTCTTGTATGACGTACAGCTAGCAGAATGATATACAGTACTGACCCACATAACAATCATTTGTAAATTACATTTAAAGATTTAAAGCAAAAACCATCAATGT
Source organism: Scomber japonicus (assembly GCF_027409825.1). Lineage (NCBI taxonomy): Eukaryota > Metazoa > Chordata > Actinopteri > Scombriformes > Scombridae > Scomber > Scomber japonicus. Next base: position 13,599,249 of record NC_070582.1, read on the forward strand.
ATGTGTCAAATACATGTCTTACAGACCCTTCAATCCACGGGATACCAAGTAGCCTGCATTCTTTATAAAGTTACTTCTCAAAGCTAATTACATTGTACAGCACAGGCAGTGTTCTGCACAGGCTTCAGATAACCACAACTAATGATTATATTCATGATAGATTATTTTCTCAATTTGTTTTGTCCATAAAATGTCAAAATAGTGAAAATAGCCCCCTATAATTGCCCACATTCCAAGATGACGCTTTGAAATTTCTGCTTCCAACAATAAAGTGTTCAGTTTATTATATGTATAACAAAGGAAAACATAACATATCCACTTTAAGAAGGAATTGAATGGAACATTGATTAAACAACTAATCATTGCAGCTCTAAATGACAGACTACCAGGTGGGTGACTTCACAACTACACAATGTGAAATTCTGAAATTCTGTACGTCCAAAACCCTGACAGGCCCTGTCCATGGTGCTGAGTGTCTCTGCATGTGAACAACTCACATATGACAAAATCTGCTGTCGCAAGTGCAATATTCTTCACTGCTATTTGCAGGGCAGCAGCATCAGGAGGAGGGACACTAAGAAACCGAACAAGCTCATCAGGAGGGCTGGCGCTGTGCTGAAGATGCTGCACAGACTGGTAAACATCATGGAAAACATCTCACATGCCCTTCAATGACAACAGACTTCCTCAGAATGCTACAGGAAGTCATTGACAAAAAGTCAGTCTACACAATGACTCTCATCTGTACCAGGAGAGAAAACTCCTTCTCTGACAGTGAAGACAGACTGCTCACCTGGACTTTTATTTAAGATATCATCCATCACATCTGTTATATTTCACATCCATATGAAAGATCTTATATACTGTTATATATGTATATGTTTTGTGTAATTATTCATGTTTCAGTGTGCACTTAATTCTGACATCCATTGCAATATCCACCTGACTTGCACTAATGTACAGAGTATATAACAGTGTATACTCAGCAAATACTATATTATATTTATGGTTATATCTGTAGTCTGTACTCTATTTTCATTTATTCTATTTATATATTTTATATGAGTCAGCTGATTTTCTTGTTGTATATAATTTAGACTTTCATTGTATTTGTTTCTTTTACCTATACCTTACTGTTTTTTTATATCTATGTCAAGATGCTGCTGTAATTACCATTTGGGATTAACAAAATTAAAATAACTAAAACAAATAGTAAAACTACATTCATGCAAACAAGGTAACCACATTACATTTTACCCATTACAGTCAACAAGCATATCAGCAATTACACAATAATGTTCGGCCACAGTGGTAATTTTGTCATCAATGAAACTAGAGTTAGCAGACAGAGAGAGGAGTGTGTTTCCTCACCGGTATTTGTAGTAGCTTCAGTGACCGTTAGACCATCATCCATCAATGCAGACGGCACCACTGATATTTCTCTCAGTTATGTCCCCCAACTTTTTCACAGGTCCAGTTTGGAAGTAGCTAGGTCTCCTTTTGACTCCCACCAGTCAGTGATTATCCTACGGTGGCCGAGACCCGCCATAGCTGCAAATAAAAGTAATGCTGCAAACAAAAAGAAACGCTGCTGCAAATAAAAAGAAACGCTGCTGCATATAAAAGAAACGCTGAAAATAAAAAGACACACCGCATCAAACAAAAAAACGCTGCAAATAAAAACAAACGCCGCTGCAAATAAAAGAAACACCGCAGCAAACAAAAAGAAAACACCGCAGCATATAATAAAAAAAAACCGATGCAAATAAAAAAAGCCATAACGGAAGTGGATTACCGGGGACTGTTTTTGCCGAAACACCGGAAGAAGAAACAACAACAACAGGACTACGAATTGGAAAACGAACTAGAAAGTAAGTGAAAATGGTAGTGTTTAATGTCGCTACATGTACTTTCCGGCAGCTTATTACTGTCGTTGTTGGTGTTGCTTGTATGTGTAGGTCAGGAAAAGACGTAAAAGGGACCGTATATGGTTTGTTATTTGTGTTATTACGTTACGTGTTGGACTAAATACATGGACATATTGAGGAAAGTATTTCGATGTTATGGAAACGGATTTCATATTTCACAAGAATGGATACTTGGCGAGCTGTACAGAACGTCCTGAGTCATAAGAAGACTTTAGCTGAGTGGCTAGCCGAGCCAATCGCTAATACTATTACGGCTGTGAGCAACCAATATAATTCGTGAGTGGTCTTGAATGAATCAGGGCAACCTATGCTTTCTAACAATGTACAGCATGAATATATATGTTTAAGGGTTGGTGTTTAAAACATTCAGAAGGACTTGTGGCTACCTCCCAACCTCTGACCCGTCCCGTAGGCGGAACAGCGTGTTTTAAGTGTCTGCAGTTCCGATCCTCATCCCCATTTTGGCTGAAACAGACAAGTCACCCTCAAACATGCTGAAAACCATATTGATGTTTGGTTTGCAGTTAGTCATCCCTAATGTTTATGTGGCTTTGAGGATGTTCCTCACGTTGCCAGTGTTACAAATCAACTGGTTTTCACGTTAACTGGTTTGTTTAATTTTACACAATGTTGCTCCAACATGAATTACAACACACGGACGTAAACGTATGGGGTGCCGTTTGTAAAGCAGCTCACGCTGAAAATAACAGCAACATTTTGTCACATTTAGCTTCAAACCATGTTTAAAAAACTGGTGTGAATTTTTGAGAGTCACTTTTTTGCACATTTACAAAAATATTTGTCAACTTAGAGATATTTTAAATATTTAAATCCAAATGTTAAATGTTAAATTTAAATGTTAAATCTAAATCTAAATGTTAAATCTAAATCTAAATGTTAAATGTAAATCTAAATCTAAATGTTAAATCTAAATCTAAATGTTAAATCTAAATGTTAAATCTAAATGTTAAATCTAAATCTAAATCTAAATGTTTCGAGTGAAACTAAATATTTAGCTAATATTCAAATTCAAATGCCGGTAACAGGAAGTACCAAAATAAAAGCTCGAGGAGGTCAGAGTGTGTTTATAGTGGCAAATAATAAATGAATAAACCCCATCTTATCCGGGGAGATGGACTCTTGGACATGGATTATCGTGATAATAACTACCTAAATTGACCAACACGGTACTGTAGGCCATGGTCGCGCCGCAAACATGACTGAATCTGCTTTAGGTTTTGGTGGCCCTGTGGCAGTTGCTGTTGCCGATGTTCTCAGCTAAGGCTGAATAAGTCATGCTTGCAGCGCGACCATGGCCGACAGTACAGTGCACCGGGTGGAGGACCGAGTGTGTAGGATGACAGCTCAGTCATAGTGAGCCCCCTTGTGGCTGACTGTAGTGGCTACAGGTCATAAGTCCGGCACCCTTCATAAAAGTGACACTAAAAACTCACAGTACTCTTCAAATAAAGTTTCTCCAACCGTGTTGCTCAATTTAGGTAGTTATTATCACGATAATCCATGTCCAAGAGTCCATTTCCCCGGATAAGATGGGGTTTATTCGGTATTTGCCACTATAAACACACTCTGACCACCTCGAGCTTTTATTTTGGTACTTCCTGTTACCGGCATTTGAATTTGCATATTAGCTAAATATTTAGTTTCACTCAAAACATTTAGATTTAACATTTAGATTTAGATTTAGATTTAACATTTAGATTTAGATTTAGATTTAACATTTAGATTTAACATTTAGATTTAGATTTAGATTTGGATTTAACATTTAGATTTAACATTTAGATTTAGATTTACATTTAACATTTAGATTTAGATTTAACATTTAGATTTAGATTTAACATTTAAATTTAACATTTAACATTTGGATTTAAATATTTAAAATATCTCTAAGTTGACAAATATTTTTGTAAATGTGCAAAAAAGTGACTCTCAAAAATTCACACCAGTTTTTTAAACATGGTTTGAAGCTAAATGTGACAAAATGTTGCTGTTATTTTCAGCGTGAGCTGCTTTACAAACGGCACCCCATATAAACGTGTCCAAAACATCAAATGCGTGCTTTTCCTCGACCATCTTTACCAAACGTGATCTTTGATCATCGTGAAATGTTTTTCAGAGTTGCAACGAGCTGGACCTGTAAGGTGCTAAAGTGTTATCATTGCAATAACAGTGGTCACAAGTTAATTTGGCCGTGGTGTGTTGACAGTCGTGGCTATGCAAACGTCATTTTTAATTCAACAGTAATTGTATGACTTTATGATAGTTGTTTGGTATGTAGATATGTGGTCCTGTTGTTGTTGTTTCTTCTTCCGGTGTTTCGGCAAAAACAGCCCCCGGTAATCCACTTCCGTTGTGGCTTTTTTTATTTGCATCGTTTTTTTTTATTATGTGCTGCGGTGTTTTTTTTGTTTGCAGCGGTGTTTCTTTTATTTGCAGCGGCGTTTGTTTTTATTTGCAGTGTTTTTTTTGTTTGCTGCGGTGTGTCTTTTTATTTGCAGTGTTTCTTTTATATGCAGCAGCGTTTCTTTTTATTTGCAGCAGCGTTTCTTTTTGTTTGCAGCATTACTTTTATTTGCAGCTATGGCGGGTCTCGGCCACTGTAATAATTATCAGCGACGGTTTCTTCCAAGAATCTAGAATAATGCACACACTTTGCAATTAGCTTAGCTGTTAGCAGCCATTAGTTTTACAAAACCAACCTATAACATTTGAATTTGCCACATTCTTCTGATTTGTTCGTTTCAATAGTTTACAATTTTGATAATTCTTCCTCCCGGTGGCAACTACAGTTTCGCAGTAGTATTTAGTGCTAATTAAAGTATATCAACTTCACCTGGCTTCACCTGGCTTCCCAGCTACACCACATTCGGACCAATCAGCGTTGCGAATTCAGCTGCCTAGCAAGGTAAGACAGTGAATCTCTGGTTGCTGGGCGCTGTTTATCTCACAGAAAACGAGGGTAGAAGTGGCGTGGTCACACAGTACAAACACAGTAAATGTTAGGAAGAAAATGTGTGTGTGTAGCTTACCGTCTGCTGTCTCCGCTTTTGAATCAAGCTGGACTCACAGCAGCCGTTAAAAGCTGGATTTAAAGGGGCCAATGGTTAACTGTTAGTGTTATGGGTGCTGTAACCTCTGCTAGCCTCTTTTAGCACTTTTTCTTTAGCATTTTATCTTCTTGTTGTGGTTGGCTAACCCATAGACTGTAAGAATCCATTAATCTCAAATAAATGTGCATAATTTGAGTGCAAACCACTCTACCTGTACAAATTAGCATGAGATGAAGTGCCCATTTAAGAAAATCATCTACACAATCTCCCCAGCAAGTTGAGCTAAAGGTCAGCCATAGCAAACTTAATAAGCTAGCTAATGGCCCTACTAGCTAAGTGTTCCTGGATTTTGTTTATGTAATTCTTTCAGTATTAAAACATTCCCCAAGTGGTCATAGTGCTCAGTGCATCTAAAATAAATGGGCAGTTTTAGGAGTTCATTCAAAGAAATGCCATGACAATCCTGTCAAATATAGGCTATTAATAGAGACTGAGACATCTAAATGTTAGCGTAAGAGGCACAAATGAAACACCATTCAACCAGGAAGCAACTTTCATTCACACGTGTCAGTTGAATTTATTTTTAGAGCGTATTTAAAAGCAACAAAAGTTGACCAACATGTTTTGCAGAGACTGAGAAATAGAATAAAATGAAAACACAGACATAGTTATGAGGATTAAGAGGAAAAATGTATAAAAGTGTGACATATATCCACAACAGCATTACACAGAACAATTAATAGAGAAAAAAAAGAAAGGAAATAAATACAAAATGTGATCAACCACGTCTTCATGATGACTATTTAAAGGCTGAATAAAATAAATGTTTTTTTTTGTTTGTTTTAAATATTATTTGAAGAGGAGGATCTAATAATGAGAGGCAAATTGTTCCACAGTTTAGGGCCAACAATGGAAAGTGCCCTATCATGTATAAGGCCAGTGTACAGTGCAATACAAGCTAACTACATTTTGCAAATTCCTAAGAGACCACATTCTTGACACACTCCACGAGTTAAGCTATGGACGTAGCTGACAGAAAATAGCTGTGGCTACACACTGTATGATCAGAGGGCTCTTGCCATGAGCTAATCATTCCATGTGCCATATAGACGAGTGTTGAAGGAGTGTTGCCTGTTTATTTATAGGAGTCTCTAAGGTTCCACGGCAGACGGTGGCTCTTTGAGCTGGATTCAGTTACAGCTCCAGGGAAAGCTGAAAATACTGCTTCTATATAGACATACACATATAAACAAGAGTATAAATCCTTAATTTGGATATAATATAGAGTCCTAGTTCGGTATGTACCATAGCTGAAATAAGATCAATGTTATCTCTGGAGAAAAACATAGTGTACATGCAATATTAAACACATTAGGATATACTGTACAGAATATTTATATACATTGTGTTTCTTATGCACACTGACTGAACTGCAGGTAGCTCAAATGACCCTGGTGGATGATTGGGAAAACTATCATACTGAATCTGCTAAACAACATAGAAGAAATTCTGCTGTTTATTTACCTGGAAAATACATTAGAAATCACCATAGATATGAACGATATTTGTTGCATTAAGTAGATTGGATGATAGTTGGATGGAGAAAATTGATGCATGGACATTGTGACATCTGTGATAACAGTGCCCTCTCACAATCAGATCAACTCAACATGAGCTGTCATCAACCAGTTAACTGCTGAAAAACAGTGTCAGAGCTAGATGCACAATAGCAACACAACAAAATGAAGAAGTCCTCAGCAGCAACAGCAGCAATGAAGGATAAATAAACAGAAATTTGTTCTAAATGCAGGAAGGAAAAGGAGCCAGCATGCTTCTAATTGGCCTTGTAAACATGAGCGAGTAATGAAAGATTTATTAATGAGCTAGCACAAGTCAGAGGATTTCAAGGAAGCTATGGATTGAGAAATGCTATCAGACACATGGCAACAACTTGCAGTCCAGATGGCCAGAGCTGGCCCCTGCCTGACCTAAAATAACAGTTCAGTGGTCTGTTTACGTTGTGGAGCTCACTGTAACATGTAGGGACATGGCAGATGAAAAATACTCTGAGTGAAACTCTGAACATCTGAACAAGTGAGGCCTTGTGAGTGAAACTGTAAATACGGTTCCACCTACAGTATGAAGAAAATACTGTGAAAAAGGAAAACCTGCACTTACTTTAAATGATTCTTAAAATTATTTGCACAGGCAGAATATTTTTGATGACTTGGCTGTCAAGTCCTCAACAGCTTGTAAAGAAAAGAAACCAGTCAGGATGAAAGGTAAAGCATGGAAAGCATGGAAATGCGTCTATAAAACAGAAGTTATTGTACATGTTATAAGTGTCAGTGGAAATTGGTACTTAACAGCACTTCTTACCTTAGCTGGAATGTTTAAAAGCAACATCACCAGGATGCTCTAGATAGATTTAGGTAGGGATGCATTTCCTAAACTGAACAGTTTTAATCCAGGGGGACCAGCCCTCTGATAAATCCATTGTTATTATGAACACTGGTGGTGTTAGACGTAATTGCATGTAAATATAGGCGTATAGGTATTAAACGGTGGTGTGGGTGAAATTAGCAGAAATGCTCAATGATTAATAGTTCTAGTTTTAAAATGTTCTGCTGTTTCTCCTTTTCATATATGATTAAATTGAATAACTTAACATATAAGGCTTTTAGTCAGACAAAACAATAAATTTGAAGATATCACTATGTCCCTATGGCCTCTGTGAAACTGTCACTATTTTTTACCATTTCATAGATGAAACATTTGATCGACTAACCAAAAAAATAATCAGAAGATTAATCAATAATGAATATAATCATTAGTTGCAGCCCTTGGTAATGAGAGCTCAGTCGGCCTGGGGGTGTCTGTAAAACCAAATGCCAATGTAACCAATAAAACCAATACTTTAAGCTCTTTGAAGTCATCCTTGATTAATAACCCATGTGTGGTTGTCTTGTGAACTGATCCCCATGCAGTTGCGCCCAGCCTGGATTTTGGACAACACTAAAAAAGGGAAAGGCTTGATCAAGGAGTGAAACGATAATCCAAGGTAGGCATGGGGAGGGACATGCAGAGGTAATTCCAAAGAACCCTGCCCTCCAGATCTGAGGTATCCCGTTTCAAGTCTTGCTGCATGCTGTGTTACCTATCAGCAAAAACATGATCAACTTCAGATGAGAGCAGGCTAAAATTGGTGGCTATCAAAACCCAGGAACTGGCAATGAGCTTGGCTGGGGTATCCGCTTTCTAGAGTGGAAGCCCTGGGTCCAGACACCTCAGGGTGAGGAGACTGTGTGGTCTGCTCACTTGGGATAAAGGGATAAACACAGCATAGGCTCTATTAGGGAAAAACTTTCACACTGTTAATTAGATGCACCTGCACTCACAACTCACATCTCAGCCATTTACACTGGCTGATGAGTGCAGGCCAAAATGTATGCTGTAGTCCATACAAGGTTCAACCTATATGTTTAATACTTTTATACTGATGCATTGTCAGTGTAGTAATGACTTAGCACAGGCATTGTCACATTCCCATACAGGGAAAGCAAGATAAATATTGATCTAATGGCGCTATACCTATAAATTGGCTGGGGTTGATGTATCATAGTTGGCCAATAAGTGACAAGAAATTGAAACCCAAATGTTCCAAAAATCTTCAAAATCTAATTTCAAGACAGTGTCACCATTAAACAGTTTATTCATCAGGGGGCACAGCCAGGTTTATTTTCTACCGGCCAAATGTCTCAATCAGTACTTAGGAAGGTCATGATTCTTTTAAAAAGATATGTCAGAAGTTCTTATCAAAACTGTTTATTTAAGATATGTATTTATGAACACAATTACTGTGGGCTGATATCAATAACTGATGTCTGCCAAATCTAGATATGTTCAATTTAAAACCAGCCAGGCTGTAGTCTCTACATTAAAACTGTGCTAAATTAGTTTAAAACTGTTTGTTTTTATGTCTGTATTACTTAAATGGCTGTGTAACTTTTTTAAATGTCTGTGCTACCAGTGACTGTATACAAAGATGGACGATATGTCACCCCCTCCTACCACAAAGCAAAAGTGAAGCCAAAATATCTTGTTTCCGCAAGCTGCCATCTTGCCTGTTTGATGTTATTTGGAGCCAGAGTCAGTAGAATTGGGCGATGGGATGATGGGGCCCACAGGACACTACCCTTCAGCTGTCCTGCCACCTGACCTGAGTGGCTGTCACAGCTGTGAATCATGATGTCAGGACCCCTTTTTATGTTGTCAAATAATCATTAAAAAACACTTGTCACAAAAATGAGCACTTGATCACACATCAGAATGATGTGACCAAATTTATCACAGGTTTAAAGGGGACCTTTAATGCTTTTCCCTGTTTTCAGTCATAATGTTTCAGTGTCGGTTGTTTGTATTAAATGAGGCTTAAGTGTCAAATAATGAGGTAAACATAGGTAGAAATAATCCATGTGAGCAAAGAGCACAGGCTTCAGACTGCTCCAAACTCTCAATTTCTAATGTTTTTTTTCTTCATGTGGCATGATGTGAGTGTTTTTGCGTTACACAGCAGGGAAAAGTAAAATAAGTTGTTTACCTGTTGGAGGTGTGCTGGTCATCTGCAGCTCTTCATCAAACATCATCATCACGATGATTTGCTTGTACTGTTTCTCCATATGTTGTTATTTCAACCATTTTTAGTGCTGCTAACAAAGCTTGGCTAATTCAGTGTCAATTCTTTACAATAAAAGTCTCAATGTATTTAGTTATTTAAAAGCTTTTAATAAGAAGCAATGAAGAAGGAAATGTTTGGTTTGCATCAGCGGTAAATTGACATGATTCTAAGGAACAACAATTGCCTGTTAAGAAACAGAGGCTAAAACTGAGGGGCTGCAAAAAGGACTGTGAGTCATGCACAGCTACTGTGGTGGAGTCTCACAGTAAAACTATAGAGATGAAAATTAGTATATTATGTCCCGTTTAACTAAAGCTGAACAGTATTGTTAGAAACAGTAGCTGTCATTTTGGAATATCAATCATGATATAGTAGATTCACTGGAAAATCAATTTTAAAAAATTGCTAATAAATAAAATAACTGGATTCCTGACTCTGCTGGTCAGTGATTTACAACATTGTGTAAGATTACAACACTGTGACACACCCAGAGATATTTAAGTGACAGTTGCCACAGTGTAGATCTATATTAACTCCTGGTATATAATGTCATATTGTGCAACCCTACTTGTAACCTTGCTGTATAGACGTATTTTAACGTGCAAACCACTAAATGGCTGTTTATTGGAAAGTCTGCCATCTCTGTCTTTACTTTAGCTTTTGTTAAGAAATCATTAGGAATAATTATTAGTGACTCTTAATAAGAATTTTCAGTCTGTAGATCAGAGACCTTCCGCATATATCTCTATTTCTATAGACTCATTCCAGTGTCAGAGACGCTGTCATCACCCACCCTACAGAGGATACGTCAGACTGGGTCAAATGCCCCCTATTTCATTTCGAGCAGAGTAGTTGGCACTAGAAGGATGCAATCCGAAGGAGCTGTTGACTAGCACGGCTGACCTTCTAAAAACTCCTCTTTCAATTTATAACACACTTACACACACAAACATGATATGCACATGCATTCATTCACCAATAGCACTAATAGCCACCCTAGATACACACTTACAGAAATACACACACACACTTTGTAAATACTTGGCCTGGGGAGCGGGAGGAGGTGAAAGCCAAGGGGAGTCACTGACACAAGTCGCTACTGTGATTACCTCACGTCTGTACTGGGTTAGAGAGGAACCTCATGCTGTCTATATTTAGATAAAGACAAGCTTCAGAAGATGCAGAGCAAATGATCAAAATGTTAATAAATATCAGCTCTTTTTGAAGAACAAAGCTTGTGTTTGAAAAGAACATCTGCTTAAAGGGTGAGTTAACATTAAATTTTCATATTCAACTTTGATTTGGTTATTTGGTTATCAATCATGAAGTTAACTCATTGTTTAGTCATTTTCATAATGCTTTCATGACATATACAGATTGCTTTTTCATCTTTATGTTATCACAATTATTTAAACACGAACCAAGTTGAGAATGAGATCATTGATTTTTTGATCGTTAAGAAATTTTCTTTAAAAAAAAAAGAATGACAAGAAAGCACAAGTTTTTCCTTGGTGCGAGTGCATCACCACTATCTTGTTACCATGGGGGTCTCCTGCATTCATAGGTCGAGCCATTAATAACGATAGGAGGTTCCTTGCTGTCAGCATTCATGCACCCTGCAGGCTTTATGGCATGTGTTTCCCAGGCTGTGTCTCATTGCATGCGGTCACTGTTAAGCAGGCTATGCACATACATGCATATGTAGATATCTAAATGTATCGAGGCACAACTGCAAGACAAACACATACTATTATTATATTATACTGTGAATTAAAGGTGCAGTGTGTAAAATTTAGTAACATCTAGCAGGACTTGGCAGAGATGGAATATAATATTCATAATATTATTATTATATATTTGTATGTTTTATTTCAATCAATCAATCTTTATTATTTTAGTGTATAATCATCTGAAAATAAGAATTGTTGTGTTTATGTTTTCTTAAAATTAGCCCTTTATATATTCTTAGGGAGGGGGTCCTCTTCCAAGGAGGCTGCCATGTTGCATTGCCATGTTTCTACAGTAGCCCAGAACAGACAAACAAAACACTGGCTCTAGAGAGGGCCTTTTACATTTTTCACGAGTTTTGTGACCAACGTAGATTCTTCTCCTTTAAAAAATGTAAAGAAATAATATGAATGGTGTGGTCAGATAAGATAAAATAATTATACAGACAAAGGTTGGAGGAACATATGAGTGAATTTAGGATATTGGCAATTAAAGATGACAGAAGGAAGCTACTGGAGACCTGTTTTAGATTCTTTGAGACTTTTCTTTGAGTCCGATTTAAGTGTCACGTGTACATTCCTCAACTTGTTTGTTATTGTTTGTTTCCTTGGATACATTCAAGGCCTGACACCGTGGCTTGACCCAGACAGTCATTTGGTGAACACTCAATGCTAACACATTAGCAGCAGGCGGCACTGTGTCCTGACACTGACATTTGACTCTGAAATCCAATCCTTTGTTCAGTAATGGAAAGGCAAAAAGAAATGTTGCTCCCCTGGGACCCCTTACTTGTTAACCTGACAGCAAAGAAACCTGTCCAACATAAAAGTTTGTGATGTCATGTTTAAGCTGCTAAAGCTTGCCCACATCTATGTATTCATGTAAACTGTCCAGGTTGGTTTTAGTAACACTGATTAGCACCTCTGTGCTATTACTGTTATGATCCTGTGTGTACAACTGCAGCTTTATGAAGGCAATGAAAGTGGAGAAAAACTGAGCTATAAATAGATCACAATGCTGGGGTGTACATATAACTTAACTCTGTATGCCCGGGCCACATCTTTTTGTTTAGTCTTTTTGTTTTCAAGACTATTAAAAGAAGAATGAAAAAATAAGGTGCTCGAACTTGTTGGACAAAACACTTTCAGTTTTATTCCGACAACAGATGATTTTTAGGGTCTGATAAGAAAGTAATTAGTGCCACTGCACAATTTCAAGTGCTTGCAGCTCTTTTCTTTTCTTTTCTTTTTTTTTACACCGGAGTATCTCCGTGACCCCAAGGCGAGGTCACATGTCTTATGGGGGTCCCCATGTTCCAAGTTGTACAATTGAGCCCTTTAAGTGGTATGAACGGTGAATGTTATTTTGGCAGTGGCTTCCTGAAGACGCTATCCTCTCTGGCTACTCAAGTGTCAGTCAAGCCAGCAGTTTCCATTGGCTGGGTCCAGGAGGGCCCCTGGTTGTGCAAAGCTTCATGCTTTTAAGTATTTGGGTTATTTATTATCTTATTTACTTCAAGATGCATTTTATATGTAGCTTTAAAAAAAAACTTGTCACTTAGCAAGTCAGATCTGCTTGTTGCTTTTATCTCCTGGTTGAGACCCAAAGTAGACACGGGCGGGTCCTGGAGGTTCCCCTTGTGGACAAGAATAGCCCCATGATTTCATGAATGAGGGAGGTGAAGGGTGAGAAACTAAATTTCAAAACTCTGAATCTGAAAAACTCAGATCAGAGTCATATCAGATTCTACTCTGAACAAAACAAAAGTGAAGGCTTTGTTGTATGTTAAAAGATATAATAATAATTAAATTTGCATGCCTAAATGTTTACTAGGAGATCACTGCACTGCTGCAGTGAAGTGGGTGAGTGTGAGAGGGACAGCAGCAGCAGCAGGAGCAAGTGTCATCTGGTCTTCCAACTTGGGGAGGGCTTTGGAGTTTAAAATGGTGTGAATATGATATCCATCTCTAGCCATCGGTATAGCTTATGCAAGTGCAGATCTGTCTGCACCATTGAAAGTTGACAGTTGAGAGGCACTAATCGGAAAAAAGGACCGTGTAAATCAACAACAACACCACTATTTTGGATTGCAAACACTTTTACGCTTTGGGAGTTGGGGCGCAAAAAGGGACTCTGCCTGAATCTCGGGCGGCTGCATGAGAAAGAGAGCTGAGAGGACGCACAGACAAAAGGGCAAGAGGAAGACACCAGGGAGGTGAGTGACGGATTTACCCTCGGAGGGGTAAAAGATGACTGTGGTGTCCCAGGAGAACCACGACGAGTCGGTGGTCGTTACTCCTGTGTTGCAAGATGCTGCTGAATTGGAGCCGGCGGAACAGGAGTGCAGCGAGAGGGTGGTCATCAACATCTCAGGTCTGCGTTTTGAGACGCAATTAAAGACCCTCTCTCGCTTCCCGACTACGCTTTTGGGAGATCCACGTAAAAGGATGCGCTTTTTTGACCCACTGAGAAATGAATACTTCTTTGACAGGAACAGGCCGAGCTTTGATGCCATCCTTTATTACTACCAGTCGGGAGGGAGGCTTCGGAGGCCTGTAAGTGTACCTGTGGATATTTTCCTGGAAGAAATAAAGTTCTATGAAATTGACGAAGAGGCAGTTGAGCTATTCCGAGCTGACGAGGGCTTGTCGAGGGAAGAGGAGCGCCCACTACCTTCTAATGAGTACCAACGCCAGTTATGGCTCCTGTTTGAATATCCAGAAAGTTCAGGACCTGCACGGATGATTGCTATCGTGTCAGTTGCGGTTATTTTAATATCCATTGTTATATTTTGCTTGGAGACATTACCCGAGTTTAGAGAACCCACTGAATTGTACGAAATTCACGCCAATGGAAGTGCAGACGGCGTAGCGCACAGTCCATTCACAGATCCATTTTTCATGGTGGAGACACTTTGCATCGTGTGGTTCTCGTTTGAGTTCACCATGAGGTTTCTGTCGTGTCCCAGCAAACCAGCTTTCTTCAAGAACCTCATGAATCTGATCGATGTTGTGGCAATAGCCCCTTATTTCATCACTCTGGGCCTCGATCTCGCAGAGCATCAGGGCAGCAGTCAGCAAGCTGCATCCCTGGCCATACTGAGGGTCATCCGTCTGGTGCGTGTTTTCAGGATTTTTAAACTCTCCAGACACTCCAAGGGTCTTCAGATTCTCGGCCAGACGCTTCACGCAAGTCTCAGGGAGCTTGGACTGCTCATTTTCTTCCTAATTATTGGAGTAGTTTTATTTTCCAGTTCCGTTTATTTTGCAGAAGCAGAAGATCCCGAGTCTGTATTTTCTAGCATACCTGATGCATTCTGGTGGGCTGTGGTGACAATGACAACAGTTGGATATGGAGACATGTGTCCATCCACCATCTGGGGTAAAGTCGTCGGCTCTCTGTGCGCCATCGCCGGAGTACTGACCATAGCCTTACCTGTCCCTGTTATCGTTTCCAATTTCAACTATTTCTACCATAGAGATAACGAGGAGGAGGAAAATGTTACGTACATACACGTGACTTGTGGGCAGCAGCCGCAGCCCTCCATTGGTGAATGTGACTCCACCAAAAGTAACATGTCGCTCTCCAAAATTGAGTCCTATCAGGATGGCGACGATTTGGAAACCTTGACACAACCAAACATGAACCCAATGGAGCCATACACAGGAAAACTGACAGATGTATAAAAATGCACCGATGGAAGAACTGCTTTTATGTCTGGTGAGTTGTATTCCAGTGGATATATACTTCAGGCTTCTTCGTGTTGGATGCTGCTGGTGTTTTACGCACGACGGTTGCCAAACATGGACCCTCAGGCATTCAGGCTGGACCCTTTTGTGGGTTCCGTGTGATCCCCAAGCAAATTGGCTTAATTTCACTGTAATTATATATATATATATATTTTAATACACGGAAGGGTGTTGTGTTTACGCACACGAAAATTATAAGCTCAAATACACCTTGCTTCACTATTCATGAGAAAAACACGTTGTCTGTTCTCACAGAACCAAAGTTTTGAATAAAGTGGGTGAGAAGAGCTCAGTCATACGTCAGAGTGCCCATGACGCACAAGGCGACCACCTCTCCACAGCAGGGCGCACAGACTTTGGACACATACACAAGAAGATAATCTCTCTGGCACGTCAGGGTTAAGTCAGACAGTTGTTTGTAAATCAGCCTCATGTGTTTCTGCGTATGCATGTCAGGTGTACACTACTACCGGACTCTGTTATCATAGGGTGTTTAAGCATTTGTGAGTTTTCTGTGTTTGTGCTGAACGTTTAATTGTGCGTAAAACACCATAACATTTGGCGTCCCGACGCAGAGTTCTCTGCTGCCCTTTCCAATAGTAGCAGTCGTATATTGGTTTATTTGTCTCAGTTTGAGCTATCCGATTGTAGTCTTAACCGAGCTCTAACCCTCAGGATACTATGGTCAATAGTTTACATGTTTAATAATAACGAGATCATCACTGGACACTTCTCATAATGATTAGACGTTTTCATAACAATAATAACAATGATTATCTCACTATTCTGGGCACTTTAAGTGATGATTATGACAACAGGAGAACACACTGACTTTTGTTTCTTTGAAGTTTGTAGTGTGCGTCCATAAGAATCTGGTCCGAATAAGGGAGCTCTGAGCGCCACTCTGTGGATGATAGATAATCCTGCAGACATCATTTCTGCCCAGTGTGCAACATTAACACTTAGGCTTGAGTATCTTTGCACTGTTGCAGCTGACCTTGACTGATTTAGCCATAAGCCCCTGAGATCATGCTATTTGACTCAGTGTATCCGGATGCTTGTGATGGTTAACTGAGCTCGCCAGATCCCTGACTGTTTTCTCTCACCTCCCAAATGTTAACATAGTGAGTTTTGTTTTCTGCTTACTTGCAGGAGGCAGGCGATTAAGTGAAGCTCGTTGTTCCCTCAGAGTCGCAACACTATACAAGTGTGGCATTCTCTTCTTCTCCAAAATATTGGACACTTTCCTCGTGGATTATTCTTGTATTGCCAGTGTTGTAGCCTACAGAGACCTGATGGTGGAAACGTCTGGAAAAGATTCAGTCCGTCTTGATGAACAATGTGTGTATCATCAGTAGAAGAAAACAACATTCTCTTGTGTAGGCTTTGTAAATGACCACGCTTTCTTTGTATAAAAAGCCTTGTGTACATGTTAAGTTTTTGTAAATTTGAATTTGACCTTTTTCTCATGCAGCCTATAATGAAAACTTGGAATCGCAACTTACCTCTGTGTTGTTATAAACACTCAGATTGCCTTGTAGCTCGCTGTAAACAATAACAACAGCAACGTATAGCACATAATATGTGCTTATATAATGTCTGCATGACATGAACTCATTGTGAATTTTAAATGTAATGAAATATTTATTTTTCTAACATGTATGTGAACTTAACTTAATCCCTTTTTTATAAATAAATTATGAATCAGAAATCATACCACTCGTTATTTTTCATTCTTTCAACATAGAGATCAGATTCACAGAGGACCAAATAGCAACTAGTTTGTGTTAAGAAAAATATCAAATCCATTCCCATTTATTAGTTCAGTACACTTTTATTACTCTCCATAAATTACATTATAACATTTTTGTGCTGAATGGTGAAAAAAAGGCACAGAACCGGACTGTGGGCTGTCATCTTGCCACAAAGGCAATTAACTTAATAAGATGTCATAGAGATATATCTAGACATATTTATTTCATTTATTTCTTTGTCGAATGTATTTTTTTTTTTTTTTTTTTTTTTTTAGAAAGCCAGAAGAGTCAGTTTGGGCCCTAAAACCGCACACCTAAACAGGTCCTCAAATACCCCAACATATGACTAATGATGTTATTATGTTATGATAACATTATCTGATAACCACGAGTATATTTATTTTCGGGATTTGTAGTTTTCTGAAGTGAATTAATCATCTGCGCTGTCCGTGGTGCTGAAAATGATCCTCCGTCCTCTGCAGAGCGTCAGTCAAACACAAAGTTATGCAAAAATCTCCGCATTTATTCTTTCGTCTGCTTTGCTTCTGCGACCAGATAGAGACTGAGACGGTATTCTAACTTAGTCGGTGTCGTAAAGTATCAAATCTTGGGCGTGAGACCAGCACAGCCAGGATGCGGACGCCCTTGATGTGTGATGTTTCTCAGCCAAGGACTGCCAACACAATGTTGGTGAATTTTTACGCTCTCATTATTAAAATGCTAGAACATCAGATGTAGTCTCATATAAATTCAGATATGGAGCGTGTCGATCCTTCATACATCCATCGACATGTAATCCTTGAATCCTGGAGTTCCTGACATATAATAAAAAGGTGATTTGTTTTAATCTCTCCCCTATTAATGATATTTTTCCAAATAATACATTAGGAGCCATGTTACATGGTGTTTTTTACAGGTTTTGTTACCAACTGTCCCTCTTTGCAGTCTGATTGCACCAGTCCTGGCACACAAGCGCTCTTGTTTTTGTGGTGTATGGAGAACTTCTGGCGGCGTGCTTTAGTAGAGCCGGTCTGCATTGCGTCGAAACCCTCCAACTCCTCCTCCTCCTGCTGCTGCTGCCCTCCCTCCCCTCTCCTCTCCTTTCCTTCACCTCCCCTGCACTTGCATGTGAAATGCACAGCAAAACATGCTTGACATTGTTGAGAAAACACTGGGACCTCGCTGCTACACCTGGCTGTCTCTCAACTGTCCATTTTGATGTCTTTCTTTATTCTGTTCTCCGAGCCGCGCTGAAACATCTCTGCCCGTCATCTTGTCTACTCGCAAAAAAACCCAGCAGATTTCTGCTGATGCAGTGATGTCTGGAAATGTCAAGGGCTCGCTTATTGCCCCTTAATGTATCTCCCCCCCTGAATTGCAGCGCAGGATTTTCTCCTGCGGTATACTGTAAGCTCTTCACACCACCGTGCCGCCGCGCATGCAACTACCGACGCCGCAGCTTTGTAATTCACTCTATTTGCTCCTTTTCCATCCTAGGCTTTCCTCATTAGAGTCACCTGATTTTCATCTTGTTTTACCTCATCGTGCCTCACCGTCTGAAGACGTTTATGCCTATTTGAGGAGCACTTTGACTGTGCAGACACAGTTTGGATGGTGGGGAGCCCAGTAAGGCTCTAGGCTCTTTTTTTGTAGGTGCAATGTAAAGTTGCCACATGACACCCACTGGTGTCCTGCTGTTGGATGATTTTACTCGAGGATAAGACGCATTCAAGACCTTTCAAGATCAACCCACGGTAAGCCTCGAAACTGCTGACTTATACAATAGATATTGATCATGTTATTTTTTACCGACAGCTGCTGTTAATATAAAGATAAACGACTAGTACTGTATTGTGTTCTTATTTCTCAGCTGTATTATCTTTGCTCTGCATCAGGCCCATAGGCTGTATGCACGAAGAAACATCAATTTGGTATCATATGAGTATCATATGTTATGCGTCACATCATAATTCAGGCTGAGAGTGGCGAAGGACAAATCATGACATGGTCCTTTAAGACATTCAAGTAATTCTGTAATAAACTCAATTAAATATCTGTATGAAAATATTACAGGAGTGTAACAGAAATGGAAGATTGGAAACCTCGACATATGGACAAAATTATCTATAGGACCTTTAAGAGAATGTAGAATATAAAATGAAGTACAAGAAGGTCCCATTAAACTCACTAATGTGTACTACAGGGAGATTATAAAAGCCTATATCATAGATTCCTCCCAAAGGATATTAATTTAACCTTAATTACTGGATAGTCGCATTAATTGCAGGTTGAGAGAAGTAAATAAATAAATAAAATAAACTGCAGAAAATGCTGAGCCAGCAAATATCTCGGCTGTTTGATCACATTATTTCCTCTCTCTCTCTCTCTCTTTCTCTCTCTCTCTCTCTCTCTCTCTCTCTCTCTCTTTCTCTCTCTCTCTGGCTCCCCCCTCTCCCTCTCTCTCACTGTGTGACAGAGGCAGCAGTAACAGCAGCAGATGCACTGGAGAGCAGCAATGGTCAAGTCAGCGAGAACTGCAGTGGAGCCGCACTGAGGCAAATCAGCCAACCAGCCCCTCGTATCTGGGGACGTTTCCAACAATTTAAGGGGTGTGGGAAGCTGAGGAGCAGAACATTTACCCTGAACCTGAATGCCTGCACAGTCAGACTAACCGACATCCCAACACAACTCCTCCTCCTCTTCCTCTGCAACCTCCTCCTCCTCTCAAAATGACCGTAGTAGCAGGAGACAACATGGACGAGACCTCGGCTGTCCCTGGCCACCCTCAGGACACCTACCCCCCAGACCACAACGACCATGAATGCTGCGAGAGGGTGGTCATCAACATAGCCGGTCTCCGGTTTGAGACCCAGTTAAAAACTCTCTCCCAGTTTCCAGAGACATTGCTTGGCAACCCCAAAAAGCGGATGCGGTACTTTGACCCCCTGAGAAACGAGTACTTCTTCGACAGAAACCGCCCCAGCTTCGATGCCATCCTCTATTACTATCAATCTGGGGGTCGGCTGAGAAGACCAGTGAACGTCCCTTTGGATATGTTCTCGGAAGAAATTAAATTTTATGAGCTGGGTGTGGACGCGATGGAGAAGTTCCGTGAGGATGAGGGTTTCATCAGGGAGGAGGAGCGCCCCTTACCTGAGAAGGAGTTCCAGCGTCAGATTTGGCTCCTCTTTGAGCACCCAGAAAGCTCGGGCACCGCCAGAGGAATTGCCATAGTGTCTGTGATGGTAATCCTGATTTCAATAGTCATATTTTGTTTAGAGACTTTACCACAACTGAAAGAGGACCCAGCAGGTCGAATGGTGACAGTGGGGAACACTACTGTTTATTACAAGCCAAATATTCTCACAGACCCCTTCTTCGTCATTGAGACACTGTGTATTATTTGGTTCTCCTTTGAGTTGATAGTGCGCTTTCTGGCGTGCCCGAGCAAACCGGCCTTCTTCAAGAACATGATGAACATGATTGACATAGTGGCTATCATCCCCTACTTCATTACCCTCGGTACAGAGCTGGCTGAAGACCCGGAAAACGGGGAGGGAGTGGGGGAGCAGGCAACATCTCTGGCCATTCTCAGGGTGATCCGTCTGGTCAGGGTGTTTAGGATCTTCAAGCTGTCTCGGCACTCCAAAGGACTGCAGATTTTGGGGCAGACCCTCAAGGCCAGCATGCGAGAGCTCGGATTGCTGATCTTCTTTCTGTTCATTGGAGTCATCTTGTTCTCCAGCGCTGTCTACTTTGCTGAGGCAGAGGAGCAAGGATCCTACTTTGGCAGCATCCCAGACGCATTTTGGTGGGCTGTTGTGTCTATGACAACTGTGGGCTATGGGGACATGGTGCCGGTCACCATCGGAGGCAAGATTGTAGGATCTCTCTGTGCCATTGCTGGAGTGTTGACAATTGCACTCCCTGTGCCTGTCATTGTGTCCAACTTCAACTACTTCTACCACAGGGAGACCGAGGGAGAAGAGCAGGCCCAGCTGCTCAACGTCAGCAACCCCAACATCCCCTCTGAAACCAACTCCAGCCGCCGTAGTTCATCATCCGTCAGCAAGTCAGAGTACATGGAGATTGACGGAGACATTAATAATAGCATTGACAACTTTAGGGAGGCAAACCTCAGAACTGGCAATTGCACTATAGCCAACCAAAACTGTGTAAATAAAAGCAAGCTGCTTACAGATGTTTAGACACCAGTTAGGAACTTTGGGATCTCTGTGGGACTGTCATATGTGGAGTAGACCATCAGTTAGGAATGCTTCATTTACTTCCCCAAAGCGCTCTATGGCATTAGGCCTACAACTATGCTCAACTATATAGAAAGGAAACAGAAAAAACAACGCTGTTAGAGTACATGACAGGTAGATAGAATAATTAATTCTTCTGATCCTACAAATATATAGGTATATCAAAAAGAAAACATCCATTATTACGCATATACACGGCTCCCTGGAGGACACAGAGCACACACTGTCTTATCAGGCGACGGCGTGGTAATTAAAATCTTATGCATGGAGTACAGATAACATTTCAGCAAGTTGCACAATGCACCGGAAAAGTCTGCAGAGACATGCAAGCATCTGCAGCCGAGTGGTAAGCGCCAAGAAGTTAGGTGACCTCCCCCGCCCTCCCCCCTTCACTCTCCTCCCTCCCTACAAAAAGGATCTACTATTCAGCAATGCACCTTATAGGAGGAAGACTGATCTCTCTTGTTTGGATGTAAACAGTTGGTGATCTACTCACTTCACGGACATCCGCAATGCTGCTGTTTTCTGGCAGATGCTGTAATTGTGATATCACCAAGTGATTCAATGCCATGCCCTTTAGATGCAACACAGCACAATGATAAAGTGAGCTTCACACGAGCATGATTAGAGACTTTCCATTTTGATATCGGCATGCATGAGACATATCTCCCATAATGGAAAGGATGTTCTTTTGGATACCTGCCTCCACCCCCCCTTCTCATCTGTTTTCATACAGAGTGCACTGGATGAGTTTTTAATTTGAGATGCTAATCATTTAGAAGTATAGAAATTGAATGTTAAATCTTAAGGGAACATTACATAAATGAGATCATAGCATGAAAAAAGTAACCTGCATTATGGTCTATCAACAAAGGTACTTTTGTATCCTGGTATATTAAATGCATGACATGAGTAATACAGCTTGTTGCAATTCAGGCACTCAGCAGTGTCCTATTGTCAGGGAAACTAAGGAAATCAAATTCTGGATGTTTCTGAATTGCGATCAAAATATATCCAAACCCACCTTGAGGATGCAGAGTTTCTAATTTAAAAGTAGTCAAAGAAACTGTGTAATTATTATCAAAAACACATATAATCATAATAAGCACCGATTACAATATTATGTCAATAGTGCAGTGCATGGACCTTCTTTGAACAAGAAAAGTTAACATGTTATTAGTCATGCTTCCATTTCCACCTCAAATTTGAGTACGTATTGATTTGGAATCCACCGAAAAGGATCTTTACCAAAATTTCACTTCACATTACAGACAATTATTCCGACATTAGTTGCTAGTGCCTTTATCCCTTTCACCAACAGGAGTAGTGAAAGTGCCTCTGAGTACGATGGGATTTGTGAGGTGGAGCAGAGCTGGTTTACCTTCTGTTTTAGTATCGATACGCTGTTGGTTACGATGTTAATGGTGACGACAAGCCAGGTGAAGCAAGGTTAGAAAAGCAGGTGATTGTGGTTTGGGGGAAAAAAGAAAAAAAAAAAAGATCCATGGCTGTCATGCACAACCCAGTTTTCATGCTGTCACGCACTTAATTATGCCCTTAAGCAGCAACGTAATGTACTTTGCATGTTTACCAATCCAAATCAAAAGGGAATATTTATAGGTTTTCAACATATTTTATTTATGTTTGGTTCTGTTTGTGCACCATGCATCCTTTCAGGGTCTCTACCTCAGTGAGGTCATTGCAAACTTGCTGCAGAGCTGCAAGCTTCAATGCAGGGCTTCCTATACCATAATGCAAAATGGAACCTTAAGTGTAAACTGCAGTCATGCAATATTGAATGTGAGAGTCCCAAAGCATAGCCTTTACACAAGCACTTAGGACAAATAGTGTACCACAATCCCGCTCCTTTTTTTTTCACTTAAAGCTACGCACAATCAGAGCATTCATTCGTAGAGAGTTTATCAAGATTGCTTGACTCTCCTAAAGGGATGAGATTGACTGTTTTAAATGTTAGTTTCTTTGACACAACTGCATCTAAAGGTACTGTTGTGTTGCAGAAACACTCCTGAATGTGTTTAAACACACACGAATAGAAGACTGAAGAATCTGTCATACTGCAATGTCTTGGGCATTACAATGCAAAAGTGCAGCCCGTCTTTTTGCACAATCATTTTGTTCTGTTGCTTGAACCATTTCTTGCCTGTTAGATGTTTTTTTGTTTTTTTCACTTTGCTTACTCATAAGTAGTGCATATTGTTCCAGACAGGCTAACTGCAGATAGGTTGGGACAAATTGTAACAACTACTTGAAAATCTCCAGCTACTGTACGTCAATTTACACTCAGTATTGAGATGAATTAATCCAAATGATAGTAAGATTTTGTACTGTACTGTACGCTCTTTTTTGTTGTTGTTTAGCACTCTCCTGACAAGGTCCTGTATAGAAAAAAAAGCTCCACTGCAGTGCTACTTGAATGTCATAGTTGTTTCTGTTGGTGCAATGGCTATCCTTTGTGGTGCTAGTACAGGACTACCATTGTTGTCTTGATGCCATCACACATTATCTGAAAGCAAGTCTTTGTTAACAGTTTGATTTGGGACTTTTTTGATTATAACAGTTTTGTTATTGGTGGCTGGTTGGTTAGTTTAGGGCCGTGTTTGTCATTTTATTTGGAACTGATCTTTGTACTGTATTGCTGAAGAGTGTCTGTCTCAGGCGAGGTAAATATCCAAGAGCTTTTGCTGGATGTCACTAAATAATTATGAGAGCAAAAAAGATGCACATGTGTGTCAGGGATCTTCAACTTGTATAGGGTTTCTCGTACAGAAGGACGTAAAAATCTTCAGACACCAATAACACCCATTATCATATATTATAATACTATGTACAATGAAATTATAGTAGTCTTATAAATGCAGCTATCAGGAAATTGTTCGCTTTGGTCACGAGTTTCTCATCTACTTTCTGATGCTTGAAAGTAGTGATGTGTGTGTAACATGTCCTGCATGAAACAGTTCAACGTGAGGTGAAGAAAATACTAATGATACCCTTCACATTAGCTGTTGCTACTCTTGCTGTGAGGGCATGTATGGATGGTGCTACTATGCATTCAATTAGCCAACAGAAACATGCATTCTTAACAGCAATAGAATAACAGATAAACTGTTTCTTAGATGCTTTTTTGTAAAAAAAAGAAAAAAAAGAAAAGAAAAGAAAAAAAAAGAAGAAAAAAAGGAAAACGAATATATTTTGAATGTCAGAAAAAACTGCAATCACTTGACAGATGTTCACAACAGGGCTGTTTATGTACCAACCTCTTACTCTCTGTTCTGTGATTTTGTAAGGCCAGCGGGGTCAAAAGATAGAGGCCGACATCTGTCTTCATTTTGTTGAGAGAAATGCGTGAAAAATCCAGATACAAGCTTTGTTATAGTGGCAGTCCACATTAAGCACCCAGGTCTGACTGGAGTTGTTTTCCAGTCAGGCTGTTGAAGGATTCAGGAGAACCTATAACACAGTCCCAAAGGAACAGCCCATAATGCACTTAGAGAGGATCTATGATCAGTTTCACTGGACTGATCAGCTGTGTGAGAGAAAGTCGGAGAAGGTGCCTAAATTGTTTCACTTATTCATTTGTTCAGCTTCCTGTTAGATGTTATGCTTCTGCAAACAAACACATGTGAGAGGATTAAAAAAAAAAACCAACAACAACAAACACTTTAACTTAATTAAACTATAGGAAAAAACACAAAATGTCATGAGAACAAAATGCAATTTAGCTACAATAAGATAGAGAAAAGTAACCACTATATATTGCAATTACATACTGTATGAGAAACAATTTTAATGTGTGCTCTTTTGTTCCTTTTTTTTCTTTGGTGGCACTGTAACATGAATGATTTAGGAAGAACATGCCATATACTGGAATATCAAAGACAATATGTTCCTCTGGCAAGCCATGATAATGATACTACCGTATTATGATCAATTGCTATACACTAAATGATATGGACAAGATGTGTACTATTATAAAAAAAAACAACATACGGTTTGTATTTTTGGTTTTGAGAAGAAAAATATAACAGGATTCATTCAAACACCATGTTCACATTTCTCCACTGCTGAACCTACTGCTATAATGTATCTCTACAGAAACCTACTGATCGCAAAAACTGCATGGTCAATGGAAGACTGCATGAGCTTTGCCTTTCAAACTGTGGATCAACTATAATACAGTTGCGTCATTTTAAAAAGAAACCCTTGCTTTCATCTGCACCGAGGCTTCCTGTAAGGCCCTGTTCAGAAGTCAAACGTGTCCTCTGCTGGATTTCTTAAAAGCACCTTAGCACTGACCTCATCACTAAGACGACGCTGGGTATCCGAGCCGTATCCGGCGTCCGTGCGTGATGTTCAGGTTCTGCTTGCTAGGCTCTGAATGTGAGCAAGGACATTAAGGGCTAGTTTCTCAAACTTTATCTCTAATCTAGGACTGAAACGCTCTTTCAAATGACACTTTGCCCATTCTTATCTCAGTCTAGACTGTAGTGATATTGTGTTGTGGGAAACACGCCTGTCATGTCTAAACAGGGCCTCCCTCCTCTGTACTACATTGGTTTTTTAAGGCGTTCTTGTTTGCTAAAGGTCTCGATTATGGACTGCTTTCTGCCTGCTGAGGAGGAACAGGAACGAACAGGATCACATGTTGGGATATTGTGTACCTCACACACCAAAGGTGACTATCGATGAGAAGATCTTGCTTTGTGTTAGAAGTGTGATGGATGCGAGTTTGTCTTTTCTGTCAAGAATGCACATTGAAAACGTAGTGAAGCTGGGCCGGTTTGGAGCAAAAACGCAAAAGGACTGTTGAACTTTTCTGCTCTTCTTTTCATCCACAAGCAAACCAAACTCTGATTGTGTTTTCGAATCCAGCCGTCATTGTCATGTTGTGTTTACCAAGGATTATGCTACAATGTGTTCAGTTTGTCAGATGATGACAAAGGCATGGTCTGTGATCTATGCAAGGGTATTTATTTTCTTTCTTATATCACTTATGATTTCATCTTACATTAACTTCAATAAATTTTTAAGGATCTGCTGGTGTTTGCTCATTTTCTGGCAGAACACGAACACATCTGCATGAAAACCTACGTAAATCAAAGGATCTCTGCACACTAAATTGTCACAGATCTTTTTCTACAAGTTCTATCCAACAGGAGAAATATACTGCAGTGTGCAGTGTGTTACAGAACTCAAGGTCTCAATCGTACTTCTGTACTACCCTCTCACTGAAGCCATTAGCAGTGATTCACAGGGCTAAGGTAATGGGTCCACACTAATCCTCCTCTCCCAGGAGAGACATGCTCACCTCTGTCATTCCCTGCGAGTTGTTACACACCTCCGAGGCCCGAATAGCTTCCCGTCACTTTCTGCCTCCTCCTGTTTTCACACAGACACATGCATAAAACATGTGATACTAAGGCACTCTGCATTCACTCAGTGGGAGAATCGTGAAGTTGTTAGGTCTGCAGATAATGATTATTTTCAGTATCGATTATGTGCTTGATTAATCATTAATTCTTTGATTACAGTTTTCTAAAGCCCCATGTAACAGTTAAGTGTCACATAAGACAAAGAAAAGCTTCACTGGAGAGTGACAATGGAGAAACTGGAATAAGGAAATTTGAAAGGATTTTCGCTCATAAAATTACTTAAACGAGTAAATTATCGACTAATCGACAAATCATTTCACATGTAGGAGTCAATTGATTGAGAACAATTTGATTTTGCCATGCAAGAGTGTGATTTTGGCCTGTCAAACATGATAATGAAAAGGTATTTTTTTTAATTAAATAAGTGCAGCTGTCGAGGGCTGTAACCCTAAAACAATCAACAAACAAAAGCATCCAATCATGGAAAAGTCAAGGGGATGAAATCAGAATAAGCAGGCGCAGTTTTTGGGGTGTGAAAATGACTCATTGCTACTTCTGTCCAGTGATGGCGTGAAGCTGAACATTTGTGAAGATCACTGGACAGCAGAGGCATCATCTGTCCATCTGTCCCCCTCAGTCTGTCCGCTGCAGGCTCTGTGTGTCTGCAGTCCTGCTCTGTGTTTTCTGTATGGTGACCTTAACAGAAGTGAGCCTCCTCTTCCTTGTCCTCTGCATTGCCCTCAGGAAATGCAGCACTCCTCACTCTGCAGGCAGCAGTAAGGGTGGGGTGAGCTGGCGCCGGTCCCACTCCTCTTGCACACACTCTCATACTCTCTCTCTCACTCCGTGTCTGTCTGCTGTCTTTGCCTCTCGCTCTCTTTCCCTCTTTCTCCCTCTCCTGGGTGCTGTGAAGCTCCACTGGACCGTAATAGCACACAGCATCGTACAGAAGAAGAGGCGGCGGAGGAGGAGGAGAAGAGGGATAACACACCTGCTTATATTAGTTTTCTCTCTCTTTTGTTGTTCCATGTCTCTTACGCACACACACAGAACTATTCATAGCTCATATCATGACTCAGGTAACAGTTTATATGCTCATATTTACTTTTTACTTGTCCTCCATTACCTTTTGTAGTGAGCATATATTTTTTAATCCCCTGCCATCCATTTCCCTCCCTTAAGAAGCTTTAAAGTCAGAAAAATGATCTTCTTTTCCATCATATAGGTAACACTTGGGTGTCCAATCCAAGTATATTTTGGGCCATCCTGTTAGCTGAACGTTTAAGATACATACCATATATCTGAAATGTCCCAGTCCAGGACCCATTGTTGCATAAGAAGCAAAAACTCACCATGGCTCACATAAGACCTGCATCCTTGCTTTGGTATCAGCAGCCAGTGGCACAAACTGGTGGCCTGTTAGTAGCTGATATATCTGTAAGACTTAGTGTTAATTATTCTACTAGATGTTAACACCAAACTGTCATACCCCATCTCTCTTTGTTTTCTCCCATATATCCCACCATAAACTGTCTGCTTAAAGCAACAGCAACAATGAATGTTTATTTTGACCCACATTAACAATGACAGATGATGGGGGGGGGGCAGATAAACCCAAGTGCAGACCAAGGCCGTAGCCAGGATTTTTCAAATACCAAGGTCAAAAAGAATACCATGACTTGAATATGAGGTTAATGTAATTAATCCATGATGTATTTATAAGACTTTCTTACTGTGCATTTCTCAGTCATGGTCACTTTTGTGGGCCAGTTCTTTCTTATCACTTCCAATTTTGCAACTTAAATCAACTCCTATTTCAGTATTCTACAACTTCTATGGTTGTATTAAAAACATATAACTGCAATATATTAAATTCTTTGTTTGTTCTTAAAATGTGGAACGGAGCACGGCCTGCTGGGAAAGGGAGAAAAGGGCTCATCCAATGAATGAACAGTTTACAAAATCAAGTCCAATTCACAAATGTAGACAACATATTTCAAGTCGCAGTTCACATCTACTGCAGCCAGGGCCAGCTCTAGCTATTTTGGTGCTCTAGGCGAGATTAAGTTATCACATTTTCAAATATGTGATACTCTTCTGACTTTATTGGTCATATAAGGCACCTTAATTGAAATGAAAATTATTCTAAACTGTCAAATCCCTTTCATCACTCACTCACTAGTACAGCAAAGGATCTCTGCACTGTCCCTGCATCCTGCACCTGTCATTATTTAGTGAGCAGTATCTATTCGTTCATGTTTATAATCAAAACAAATTATACTGAATGTAAATACACAGTACATTTTGCAGTGTTAAATCAACACTTAAAGAGTTAAATAGTGTTAAATTTAACTCTTTAAGTGTTGATTTAACACTGCAAAATGTACTGTGTAGGCCTACAAGGTAAAGTAAGCTACCTACCAGTCTGTGAAACTGGAAATTCAGCAGCAGGCCAAAGATTGCTCCTCAAAAAGTATAATATTTGTCAGTTTTATGATCCAGTTTATAAATGAGGCGGCAAGGCTTTTATTAGTCAGCTCCTGTCCATAATAAGAGAGTCAGGTGTAGTTAGCTGATTACTACCAGTGATGACTTACTTTACTCTTCTTTGGGAAAAAAAACCCCCATTATGTTCATGTTGTCTGAGGAAGCAAACATCAAACCAAGAGACTGTCAGTCAAAAACAGACCAGTCCTCTCTACAGTAACAACCAAATAGAAACTAACCACCTCATCGTTTCACTATTTGCTAACGTTAGCATTAGCGCTTTTTAACAGTTTGCTAACTCAGCAGTTTGTGTAGAGACAGAAACATAAAGTCAGTAAGTTATGTCCTGAACATGTTGTGACAGTGTTAAACCCACCTTAAGCGTCCCGGTGTGTGTGCATCAGCCAAGAGTCAGCAGCGCAGTGTGTGTGTGTGTGAGCCGGTATCAGTGAAAACATGGAGCGGAGTTTCATTGATTTGGATTTTCTCTCAATAAACAAGCGGAACGGATTCAATACTGAAAACAGGGCTGATTGGATAGACTGATGTACTGATTTTTGACATGGTGAAAGTGGGTGGAAAAGAAAAAAATACAGAGGACATGACCTCGGTGTCCTCAATGTCTACGGCCATGGTGCAGACACACAGATGCAAGGGACAGAACAGAAGACAGTAGGGCAAGGTATTTAATGCAAGAAGGGAGGAAAATGGGATGCAAGCCAGATGGAGCTCAGTTTGGTAGCAGGACACCTGGAGCTCAGGCTGTGGCAAAGGAAGTCTGGAACAGAGGTAAACAGGGCCATTGTGAGATCCCTGGGAGCAGGGTAGAGTAGAGTGGTCCAGTGCAGGGAAGCAGGGCTGATGAGATGAGGGACCGGAGACAGGAACTGGAGACAGAGCAGACGGGACTACAGGGAACAGGAGACAGAGCAGACAGGACTACAGGGAACTGAGGACAGAGCAGACAGGACTACACCAAACAGGGGACAGGGCCAGGCTAGGGAAAACAGGTAACGACAAGAAAAATGCAGGAGAACTGGTTTAAAGTGTAGACTGAATGAACAGAGTCTACAATCTGTTACAGGACTGAGTATAAGTAGAGGTCTTGATTATGGAACAGGTTGCAGCTGGTGTGACTCTGCTCTGACTCCAGCACATCTGTCTCCACTCACACACAGGAAAAGATCCACTGGGGAAGCTCCAACGGGTATGGAGACACAGGTATCGTGACAAATTTAGTTTGTTCCAAATCCTCAGATCCATCCTGAAGAACAGCAATTGTGTTTGTCAGTGTTTTCTTTGTTTTGAAGCAGAATAGCAGCAAAGGTGTTTTCTTGAGAAGACTCGCATAAACAGCTGATCACGGACACTGAAGAACTTCTTGTGCTGTCAACAGACCAAGCCTGTTTCTTATAAACCACAACTTGTTCGAGCATGATGTGCTATTATTCAGCTAACATTGGATTTATAATTATTTGTTTTCCATTTTACATCCATGTAAAACAATAATAAATCTGGTCTGAGTTTGTCATTAATTAACCAACCAGCCAAATTTCAATGATTAAAAAAACTGGTATAGTATATTTTAAAAAAAGAAGCAGTATTGTCACCTCTGAAACACTGGGGCTGTGTCTGCTGAAAATACTGAAAGCCCGGCCTAATTGAACAGCCTCTGAGATGACAATGCTCATACCAAACTCCTAACCCTAACCCTAACCCCAAATTTAAAATAGGCCTTGTTTGTAGGTGTAAGGGTGTAAGGTAAGCAACTTCGATGATGTAACGTTAGGAGGCACTGTTTAATTCAGCACACATTTTGTAGGTAAATTTGAACTAATTTCAGTACAAATGTAATTTCAATGAGTAGTTAACATAACATAAAATGATCCTTCACCAATCATCGCTATAATAAATTGTTGTTTCTTTCAATGGAGTTCGGTGCACTTAATGTAACTCAAGTGTGGCAAACACTTGGTGCTTCTTGGTGAAGTGTTAGCCCTCCAGCTATGGGGTGCCGATTGTAAAATTTTGGTTGCAATTTTATAGATGATATAGTTTGAATACTTAACTTACTTTTCTCACATTTAGCTAATTCGTCTTTAATTTGAGACAGAAATGAATGTAAAACAACATGTTATATATAATTGTTAAAAAAGTGTATATGTAAAAAATAAATCTAAATTTAAATGTTAAATCTAAATGTTAAATCTAAATCCCAATGTTAAATCTAAATCTAAATGTTATATCTATATAGCATAGCTCAGGTCCACACCCATCTGTCTGACAACAATCTCTATGAACAATTTCAGTCTGGTTATATATTGAGAATAGAAGTGGTCTGAGTGTTGACCCCTGAGGGACACCACGTTGCTGAATAAGGAGATCGGATTGAAATCCATTCAAGACAACACAATGTTTTCTGTTGTGAAGGTATGAGCTAAACCACTTGACTGCATTGAGAGAAAGAGAGATATTGTGAAGTTTGTCTAAAAGCAAATAACAGTCAACAAAATCAAAGGCTAGTTCAGGTCCTACTTGGAAGAGCGGACTTATTTTGTGACCATTGAATGTTATGAATCCGATCGAGTTAGGCTATGACGTGTGGAGTTGCTCAGGGGTCAGTTCTTGGACCCCTTCTTTTCAGTCTATATATGCTGCCTTTGGGTCAAATACTGCAGAACTCTAATGTAGACTATCACAGTTATGCAGATGACATGCAGATATATCTAGCACTGTCCCCAGATGACTACAATCCAGTACAGTCACTGTGTCACTGTTTAGAGCAAGTAACAAATTGGATGAATCAAAATTTCCTTCAATTAAATCAGGACAAAACTGAGGTCATTGTTTTTGGCAATAAAGAGAAGAGGATTGCTGTCAGTAAACATCTCGAGTCATTTTCTCTAAAAACCAAGTCCGAAACCTCTGCGTGCTAATAGACTCAGATCTGACTTTCAGCAGTCATATCAAATCAATCACCAAAACAGCCTTCTATCAGCTTAAGAGCATATCCAGAGTGAAGGGTTTTATGTCTCAAACAGACCAGGAGAAGTTGATTCATGCTTTCATCTCAAGTAGACTCGACTACTGCAACGGTCTTCTGACTGGACTCCCACAAAAAAGCATTAAACAGCTGCAGCTCATTCAGAACGCTGCAGCTCGAGTTTTAACCAGAACAAAGAGATCAGAGCACATTACTCCAGTTCTAAAGTCTTTACACTGGCTCCCAGTCAGCTATAGAATAGATTTTAAAGTTCTGCTACTGGTCTACAAATCACTGAATGGTTTAGGTCCAGAATACATGAATGACATGTTAGTAGAATATAAACCCAGTAGAGCTCTGAGATCTACTGACTCAGGTCAGATAGTTGAGCCCAGAGTTCAAACTAAACATGGTGAAGCAGCTTTTAGCTGTTATGCTGTACACAACTGGAACAAACTACCAGCAGAACTGAAATCAGCCCCAACTGTGAACACTTTTAAATCCAGGTTAAAAACACTTCACTTCCACACTTCTCTTTCAAAGCACTTTAAATGTTAATCTTTCTTGCACTGTATGTCCTTTTAATGATTTTAAAGGGAATCATTATTTTTCTGTACTTTGTTTTTATTATTAGTGTGTGTGTGTGTGTGTGTGTGTGTGCGTGCATGTTTTTATGATTTTTTTCCAATTTAATAAGAATTTCCAATTCTTACTGTTAAATGTTTGTTTTATGTAAAGCACATTGAGTTGCCATTCTGTATGAAATGCGCTATATAAATAAAGCTGCCTTGCCTAAATGTTACCTGATTTATATTGTTTGATGTACTGTTGTTGTGTTATATGTGCCTTGTAAGGTGTCCTTGAGTGCTTTGAAAGGTGCCTTTTAAATAAAATGCATTATTATTATTATTATTATTATTATTATTATTATCATTATTATTATTATTATTATTATCATTATTATCTAAATCTAAATGTTAAATCAGTTGCCGAGTTTAAAGCTAAATATTTAGAAAATATGCAAATGATCTAGGTCAGCGCTCTGATCCACACCTTTTACAGAAGCCTCAGCTCACACAGCCCAGCCAACACCACTGTAAAAAACTGTATAAAACAGTAACTGAAATTTTAACAATCGGCACCCCATATCCAGCTGGGTCTTTCCCAGCTGCACAGCCAGTGCTGAAGCTAAAGCCGCTGGCAGCTCCACCTGTCAACAGACATTTCAGCTGTGTTTGAAATAACTCACCAGTAACAGTGGATTACCCGATGTGTTGTCTTTTATGAAAGTTTATAAAACTACCTGGTGTAAAAATAGTAACTATGACTACATGCAGCTCTACTGTTTATACAGAGGGGGAGGGGTGATGCTACTGTAGTAACCTCTCTATGTCATCGAGCCACCCTGAACACAGAAATAGTTTAACGATCTTACTACGCAGTTCAGTACTAGACAGCTAAGTCTTTTCATGTTTATTGAGTGAAATATTCAAACCAAAGACTATAATGTGTTATTGATACTACCGTAGTTCAAATAAAAATATCATAGATGTCTTATGAAACTTTGGGATCTATACTAAACTAAAACTAAAATTAAGGTAAGGTTGCATAGCAAAAGGTTTATCCTGACCAGCTACTCAGTGAAAGGAGAGATATTTAAAGGATGAGGCTGCCAAAGAAATCCCCAGAAAACACCAAATTGAAGCACGTGTTCTGTCTCTCAATACTTTATAACTTCCCCACCATGTGTTTCACTGAGCGCCGAGACTCTGACTGAAGACGTAAATCTTTAAAAATGCATCCTAAATATATCTTAAAAAAAAAATGCCCTAAAGCAACTTGGCTCTGTATTTTTTTTGGCAGACGTCACTCAAACAGGAGTAAATAGTGACATTTGTTGGGGACTATTTTCAGCTGCGGACTTGGCCCTGTAGTGAGAGTTTACAGCAGCAGGAGGGGTGCATACGGGATTGACTAAAAATAAACTGCAGTGCCCATGTTCTTTGTAATCAAGGCACATGTCTGCCAAGCAAGAGTGTGGCTCACTGATGTGTTTTTAATAGTTTTTTGGGCAACGACGGAGCTCACAAAGGATCAAGCTTTGGCCACACAAAGAATTCTTGTTAGTAGCATCAGTTATTTGTTGGCTCTTGTCATTTTACGGGTTAGTTGACAGTAACAAAAATGAAGACTATAACCAGACTTATTATTTATGAGGTTAAGGTGATGTAATGGAGTTATTATGTCTTAAATTCAGGTTTTTCATAATAAAACTACTTCGACCATCTTCTCTAATGTAAATCTAATTTCCCTCTTAACTTCAGTGTAATTAGCTCCATGGTTTGAATTTTCCTGTCCTGTTTGTATTCAGTCATAATTCCTGTAATTGATATTTACTTGAATGCTCAGGTCAACACTTGCACACAGGTGACGTCCTCCGCATGCAAACGAGAAACCTGTAATTGAAAAGGTGGTTTAAGCCACTGTCTTGGTAATCCCTGATCAGCGTGTTGGACTAATTGAGGTGCTGTCAGTCAGTGGTGCAGGAGGCCTCTGTTGAGCTTAACGCCTAGCTCTTCTGTCTATCTTACAACTGCTTGAACATGTCTCTTTGAATGAGGAGTTGTCTGACAGCAAATGTGTTTTTGTCAGGCAGTGAACGGCGTTTTTGCAGCTGTGCCTGCATGTAAATGTCCTGTGGCTGCGTGTACTTCCTCTCTTGTCTTTCGGTCTGTTTCTCTCTCTCTCTCTCTCTCTCTCTCTCTCTCTCTCTCTCTCTCTTTCTCTCTCACACACACACACACACACACACACACACACACACACACACACACACACAAACAAAGGATGGCTGATTTGCCTGAGTCAGGCCTCTGGCTCACTTGATATTCCCCCATCGATTTCTTTGAAGACAGACACTCATCCCATATCCCTTGTACAAAAATGCCATGCCATTCCTGTTGACGTCATCCAAAAAGTTTCTCAAGGGCCTTTTCATTGTGGCTCAATCAGCTGTATCATATGGTTTCTCTATATCAAATCACAAGTGTCCTCTGGTGTCCGTTTTTACTGCTGTGTAAAACCAAATCAGTGAGATGCCTGAGCTCTAGTCCACCTCTAACAACCTCATGTAGGTTCTGAATGTTAACAATGTGCAAAATAGCTTTGACAGCATTATTGGATCTTCCATGATTGAGCCAAAGCCCTTGGGCCTTTCACACCACCCCACCCCCAGGTCCAAGCCCACCAGCCTCTCTTAACCCCCCCAATTCCCGAGGCCCTCTCTCTGGCCCACTTCCTCTTTACATTACCTCCATCAGGCTGGGCTGCTGACACACTTGTTTAATAATTAAGGGCACGTCCATAATTTCCTCATCCTTGTGGAAGTCCACAAATGGTCTCTGTGAAAGTCAGGCCAGTTAAATGTACCTCTTTACCTCGGGCCACTGACAGCCCTACATCACTGCAGTGATACAGCTGACACGATACAATCCAAAGAAAGTGGTGGCGGCAGGATTAGAAGGAATCAGTCCATTGTGAATCACTCACTGATCTTTTTGTGTGTTAGTTTATCCAATTTCTATCAACGAAGACATGTTTGCTCATCTTGTATTGAAGTATCCACCATCACAGTGTGCTACAGTAGGAATAATGCATGATGGAGTAGACTGACTCTGTAAACACGCTTCAATATGTCTGTCAGTGGTAGAAAGTAATGAAGTGCATTTACTCTTTCCAGTGGTGGAAAAAGTTTGAAGTATATTACTCCACGACAAGTAAGTCCTGCATTAAAAATCAGTATTAGCATCAAAATATATTTTAAGAATGAAAAGTAGAAGTAGTAGCAATTCAGTGTGATGTTATATTATTGGATTATTACTACAGATGCATTACTGCATGCAGCATTTTATGTTGCAGCTTCAAAATGCAAGTAAATCCACTTTGAACTAGATGATATATTATTGGGTAGTTTAATCAAAATAATGCATCATATGTTATAAGATGATGATGTATTTTATACATAAATCCTCACTCTTCAAAATAAATGTACAAAGTGTATGTACAAAATGTAAAGTACAAGATTTCCATCTGAAATGTAGATAAGTAGAAATATAAGATCATAAAATGGGAATACTTGAGTAAAATACTTCTGCTTCACAACATTTAAGGGGGTTATATTGTATTTTTTCTCCAGTATATTTATTTAAAAGCTAAAGTTGCTGGTTAATTTGAAAACATATGGTCAAATTATGTAAAACGATGCATTATTATTATAGATTAAAGGCCCTACATACCCATACAGCTGCTGATTAGACCTCTGCTTAGGCTGCAGTGTGAGTTCAAACTAAATCTGGATATGTTCTTAAGCTGATAGAATAAATTTGTACACGCTATTTTGTATCATGAGCGACTTTAAATTACCATGCTGTTTGTACAGAAGTTAGTTAGACCTCAGTCAGCTCTGTTCAAATGCTGCTTGTTTGACCATGTCAATGATAATAATCTACCAATTAAATCGATTTAACACTCTAAAAAAGCCATTCTGCCAATCATTCTTCATTTATGACTGCTTTTAGTATTTTTACTGGTAATACTTTTGTTCTTCATTCAAGTTAAATTTTGAATGAATTTACCAACAGAGTAGTTTTACTGTACATTGCGTTATTGCTACTTTGATCTAAGTGCTTCCTGTATTACCACCATATGTCAATAAAACAATCTATAAACTGATCAATAGATCAACATGATCTACCTCTGTTGGTAAGATTGTTTTAAAGCCCATCTCCAATAAAAATGTGTTTTGTTTGTTGTTACTTGAGTTGAATGTTTGAGCTTCACTGTGCAGAATGACATATGTGCAGTTTGACACCAGAAGGCTGTTTTCACTTCATCTCCTGAAGGAGGAAACTTTCTCGGTGCTCATCTTAAATTTAAGACATTTACCGATGCACATGACATCACAACTAGTTTGGAGCCAATCTTACTCCAGTATTCAGATTGTTTTGTGGAAACTTGAACCCTCCAGAGCACAAACACTGTCAATGGACTTGACGGTAAAGCAGGAGACATCTCGTGTCCAACAATGAAACTTCTGAAATGAAAAATATTTGTTAAATTTTTAATGAGATAGAAGGGGATGGGGGTATTTTTATGTCTTAAACATGTCTGAAGGGCATGTTTAACTTGTTTTAAGATTTCAAGACTCAATTTTGAAACTACTTAATCCTTAACCCTTAATATGGTTGTTTCCTTTCCATCTATTATCCCATAAGGGAGGCATCTGTATGAGTGCAGTAGTCTGGATCTGTCCTTGTGGTATGAGGCGATGTGGATATCCATTTTCATGCTCCTCCTGGCTGGTGTGCACTGTCAGCTAGCTTGTCTCGGGGAGAAAATTCAAAACATCAACGAAACCGGTGCTGTGACCTTCCCGCTTCAATTACATCACAGCAAGGAGCTCAAGGAGGCTGGCAAATACAAAACCACAAAAGCATATCACCGTGTGCAACGGAAGGGGTGCTGACATACACACAAGTAGAGGAGTGTCATTTGTGAAAGGCCGGCTGGGATTGACCCACCACCAAAAGTAACTTGTATGACGGAAAGGGTTTTTAGTTCATGGTACCTTTGTTACTGGTGGGAAAGCAGAGACTCTTCTGGTGTAAAAATGATGAAACTTGGCCGTCATATTTTCTACTGAAGGTCAAGATTAGTTTTTGTTAATCATGACAACGATTATTCCCTAACCTTAACCAAGTTTTCATTATTGTATCCATGATGGTGAAGGTCTCCAAATTTGAACTAAATAGTACTTTTAACCTAAACCACGATGGTTAGCTTAGCTTAGCATAAAGACTGGGAACAGGGGGAAACGGATAACCTAGCTCTGTCCAACCTCACTACTGGAGGTTTATGTGCCAGACAATTTCTTGACAAAGAGCGATGACTTCTTGGAGTCTCTGTTGGCTGTCTGCAATTTCACAGTGTGTCTATCCATCTGTCCACCACTGTCTTAACTTGAGAGGCAGCTGGATTCACAACGCTGATTCATCCAGACCAACTTGAAGTCTGACAAGATGGATTCTCTCTCATCTTGTGAATCCAGCTGCCTCACAAGCCTTGTAACCAGATAGTCAAGCACAAAACCTTGATAAAACCACAAATTTACATTTTAACATATCTGTTTTTTATGGATTAAACAAACAAGATATAATTTGTTAAGTAATAAACTTTAGAAGTGCTATGGACAGAGCAGACTAGCTATTTCCCCTCATTTATAGTCTTTATGCTAAGTTAACCCACAGCTTCATATTTAAAAGTGACACATTATGTTTTTTGTGATTTTCCGTTTTACATGATGACGAATATCTATGCCTAAATGTGGCCAAAGCTGAATACTTTGTTTACAATTTCACCCATAAACGTCCAGTTTCAGAAAGAGGCTGAACTGAGGTGCTTGAAGGCCCCAGAAAATAAATGAAAAACCTGAGATGTGCATATTTCCCCTTAAACATGCAAATTTGAGTGTGGTAGCAGTCTTTTCTTCTCTTTCAAGTGTAGGAATGTGTAGTCTGCAAAATGTTCACAACATAAAACCTGTTTAAATGTATGAGATCCAGCGACTGGACAAAGACCCCTCCACTATGATCTTATCAGGACGTCATTTATCCAAAGTCTCTCCTTCAACATGCCACTCTATTAATTTAGTATCACTTGTTAAACAGACCTCAGTATCTGGATGCTTTTGAAAACAGATCTCATCTTATCATATCACATTGTTGCACTTTCACTGCTGTTCAGGTTAAATATTGATAGCAGATGAACAGCTGTCATATCGTCTAGAGAAGCAGCCAGAAATAGAAGAATGTAGTAAGACATGAATTTGATGCATTTTTCTGAGGTTAGAAGAGAGGACACTGTGTTGGACATGAACTGCTGTCCATGTTGCTCTACATATAAAGCTCATACAGCAGAGCCATTACATATTGTAGGAAGATGGAGGAGTATGTCAGTTTTCCTGGCCAGGACACATTAACTGGACTGCTGGTGGATTTACAGTAAAGGCTCGTGTAGGTCAGTTGAGAGTTGCGCACACTGCAAAAAATATCCACCAATATCTATTAAGTCGCTATTAGCAAGAAAAAAAATTGGTGCCAATGAGGAGAAATAATTGAAATGAATTTTATTTGTTTCTGGTTATACAAAATTGCCATTCTTGATTAGTGTGTCAATTACTATTTTTTTGATTAATCAGAAAACATCAGAAAACTGAACGATTTCCCGCAGCTCAAGGTGACATCTTCAAATATTCGTCCAACCAACAGAGCAAAAATATTTAGTTTTCGGCACCAAATAGAGAAAAGCAGCAAATCCTCACAATGTAGAAGCTGGAAACTGCTTTCAATTGCTTGAAAAATGACCAAAGTAGTTCCAGATGAGTTTTCCATCAGCTGATTGATTAACTTAACCACTAATGGTATAGTCCTCATTATAATAACTAAATATGAGACTGAATAACTTCTTAAAATGGTAATTTTTTGCAGTGGAGGCAGCTCGGCAGGCAGGGCCTGCATCTCCACTGGTGAGAGAGCCTGTCAAAGACTGACAAATGGACAGAGTGCTTTCTGCTGAGAGCGGTCCCTGCAGGTTTCCCATGCAGGCAGCCAGACCAGGGCCAGGAAATTATATATAATATATATATGTATATATCATCAACCATCATAATGTTGTCATATGGAAACCACATAACCTCAAAATGTAACTTCAGATTGTCGTCCCCACTGAAACACGTTGGCTTGAAGTTTAACGGCTGGGTGTCTGATATACCTTAAAAACGTATTTTCTGTTTAGGTAAGATAAAGACAAATAGCTTCACAGATGACGGCCGTCCACTCAGTGTAGATGGATTACCGAGCAGGCGCCGGGGCCCAGGGGCCCCTACAGAGCCTCTGTTTGGGCTGACTGTTTCAGAGCTCTGTGAAAAGTAGTGATGTGCTTACTGTGTGAAATATCTCAGCATCTACTAAATGAATTAGGATAAACTTTACACACATGTTCATGTCCTCCTGAGGATGAACTGTACTAACTTTGGTGATACATTAACGTTTCCAAATTTACTGTTGTTCAATACTTTATTTTATGACATAACACATAGAAAACTAATCCTCAAACTTTTCTTCATATTACAGCTGCACAGTAACAGTAAAAGCAATTTAAGTATTTTTAAGTAGTCTGGTGGCAAAATGGTTTTATTTAAGAAAATATAACCTCCATCTCCATCAATATTTTAAAAGTGTGCTGCAGTATAATATCTGTATAGACTGGTGTCAGTGTGGATCTGTTGTGGCAGGAAGCTTTGGCCACACGGTCGCTCTTCATCTACAACGTAAATTAAATACTGAAGTTCAGCAGTTTTTGAACCAACAGCAGCACCTGGGAGTTCACCTGCAGGATGTCACTGAACCTGTCTCCCTCAGTTCAGGGGGTCTAGCTCCTGTGAAAGAGGTGGTGGGGCCTTTTACACGTCTCATAACCCATCCGTGCCTCTCAGTACAGACATCTGCAGCTACCGTGCCCTCTCCACATGCCCTCAATCTGCAGTCCTGAAGGAAAGTGAGACTTCAGCAATTTAACAGGCTGCTCCTGAACCCCCGCAGAGGCTGGCTCGCTGGAAGAGTGAAAAATCAGGGCTTTTTCTGCTTGCGCTGTTGTAACACCTGCCCATCGTTAAACACTGTTTGTACACTTAAAAATACTTAGCTGACTTTAACGAAAAATGAGTGGGTTTTGCCAGGAGTTCAAACTTAGTAACTAATTAATCCCAAACCTTGTTCTTAATAATTAAAAAACAATATTCCTTCAGTATTTGATCTTGATGCAGTGCCACTACCACTGAAAGGTGATTCTAACCTCTTTTGCTTCATCAGTCCTCCCTATTCCCTTTATGATAATGAGCATGAATATGCAGTTTCAGCAAAGCCAGCAAATCAATAAACTAATCATTCGTTTTAGCAACACTGTCTGTCACAGAGCACTTAATAATTAAGTCCGGCATGCTTTTAGGCAAATTCTGTGCCAGACTTTTCCCACAGTGATTCATTCTGGCAGAAATTAAAAACCCAAACGTTGGATATTTCCTGTAACTGTAGAAAATAAACAGGAGCTATTCTTAAATATGTCAGACATGTATCATCATAAAGATGCCTCCGTTACGTGTCAGTGCAGCGTCTGCCTGCCGTGTGTGTGTGTGTGTGTTGGACCAGGAACACTCAGCAGAGCCCCCCCCCCCCCCTCCCTCTGTGTTGCTGCTGACTCATTGTCACAGCCCCTGAATCTGCTGCCTGCCTGCATTATTCACACACTCACCTTCCTCTGCTGGTGCCTCCTCAGCACCTGGAGCCTGAAACCAGAGGGGCAGCTCCAGCCAGCTACACCACCACTAACTTTTTGGCTTGGCTTCCAATTTACAGCTTATT
The DNA here is from genome assembly GCF_027409825.1 of Scomber japonicus. Taxonomy (NCBI): domain Eukaryota; kingdom Metazoa; phylum Chordata; class Actinopteri; order Scombriformes; family Scombridae; genus Scomber; species Scomber japonicus. The sequence goes on from NC_070582.1 coordinate 13,640,755, forward strand.
CACTGCGCAGACAGGAAAAAAGAAATAAATGTAACCGCTATCCTGTCAATGATGCATAAATCAGTGGAGAAATATATTAGGAAGCACCTGATTCAAATATGAATGTGGAATGTGGAAATAATGAAGGTGCTGAAGGAGCATCGACTGTGCTCCTCCTCCCTACATCTGTCATAAGTCCTACAGGATAAAAAATAAAAAACAGCCTCTGCTGCAGGTATCTACTGCTGCATTGGCCAGGAATAAGTGCTACCCTGAAAAGACAAATAAGAGCCCTTAAAAAAAAGTGATAACACCTCACTCTTATCTGCTACTACTTTGCCCAACAAATACTTCGGTTCAGATTATTGAGAGGTAAAAACATGTAGGTGTAGCTGAACGCTGTAGTAGCAGAGTGTTATTCTGGTAACCTTGTGTGTGCTTGACTGAAGTTTGACTGCAGAGCTTCATCACTGACAGAAATGAATGTGCCCCCTAGTGGAAGACTTTGGAATAACATGCAGAGAGTGATTAATGGTGACCTTCCTTCGGATTGGAGTTATATTCAGTATGGTGGTGAGTACTTTCAGTTTAATTATTTATAAGTGCACATGTCTGAATCAAGATGGTGAGAACACAACAGCAGACAAACACCAGCTCTGAATTTTCAGTTTTATTTAAGGTTCATTTTTCCAGACCTGCAGAGGACAGTTCACTTCCTTTTAAGCGCCTCGATTTGTTTTGTTTTTTTCTCGCATCATGTTAAAACCCATTTTATGACTGTGTTGGTTTTCTCCTGGATGAGTTTGTTCATTTCTGTGAATACTGTTTAATAGGGAACAGCAGGAGATGGGGAGGAAGGGGACGGGTGAGGGGTAGAGAGAGAGAGAGAGAGAGAGAGAGAGAGAGAGAGAGAGAGAGAGAGAGAGAGAGAGAGAGAGAGAGAGAGAGAGAGAGAGAGAGAGAGAGAGAGAGAGAGAGAGAGAGAGAGAGAGAGAGAGAGAGAGAGAGAGAGAGAGAGAGAGAGAGAGAGAGAGAGAGAGAGAGAGAGAGAGAGAGAGCGCAAACACGGACCAGAAATTAAGACTTCAAAAATAAAAAGGCGGTGGTCGGGGAGGTCAATCTCAAATCCTAAAGGCTGAGAGCTCCTTAAATCACTACTACAGTACTTAGTATTGTCTTGCAGCACCTTCCTTTGTGACACGCACTCACATACAGTTGCTGAAGTCACATACACTATTGCAAATTTTTCAGCAATCACTGACGCTAGATTCCCCCTTCCAATCACTCGAGCTCCTTTCTCTCATCTGTCCATTTTAAGGCCTCGTTTAAGCCCTCATGGGTCCAACAAGGGACTCGTTAACCCTGTTGCCACCCTCATTATTATTTTTGACAAATCCTCATCCAGCTAGTCATTGTTCTATCAACTTGGTGGCTGTCCATGTTAGGGCTAGCTACTGTAGGTACCACACAGTGGCACTGTGAGTAAGAATCTAACCCTAGTGCTCAGGATGTGTGCCACGATCTCCCAAAGCCCTGGCTCCCCGCGGTCAGGCAGTGCTCTATCCTCTGATACAGAGGTTCAGCAAAATTTTCCTTCCAGTGGGACGGGGCCAGTGGGAGCCCTCCACTAAAGGGAATGTGGGCCAAGTGGCCTCTTAAGCAGGCCATCTGTGTCCCTACCATTTGTGTCCCTACCTAACAGGGAGCCCATGCATAGCCTTTGTCCTCAACTCCCCTGTGTCATCTGCATTCACTCTCACCAAACTTTAGCTTCTTTTTTTCCCCTGTTTTTTTTCTTTAAAAACCACTCTGAAGAAAAAAAAAGAAAAGCTAAGTGCCAAACCCCCCTTTCTCTATCTCTCACCTCGCCTGATTCACAACAATCGGGGACTTCGCTGTAAGGGTTAACCGTTTCACAGTCTCCTGTCAAAGTGGGGAGGATGAGGGTCTTTGGGGCAAAGCTTCAAGAGCAGATTCACAGCTTGCTTCATTCCTCGAAAAACTAATCGTGACTTCAACTTTCAAAAACACAATTGTTGTTCATGCTTAATCATTAGTTACTTTTTTTTAAATTAAAAAAAAGACCTCACTTCAGCTAATTTGTTTCTTTGTCAGTTTGTGGAGTTAACTTTTGCGTCACCACTGGGCGCTCGATGCTCTACTGTTTCTTGTGCTCTCCGTTAACAGTAAGCTACATGATGAATCTCCAAACATCTCCGTGATACGCCCAGAAATAGGTCTAAGGAGTGGTGATGGTAGCAGACAAAGGGTACTGATAACTTGTGTGCCACAAACAAAAACAAATTGGCCTTCGGAGTAGACAAAAAGGAAGGAGGAAGAGAAAAAGAAGAAAGCATGTTTGTTACTTTGTTAATAATTTTCATACTCTGCAGATTGGTGTGTATTGCGTCGGGGGAGGGGAGCGGGGTACAGGATGAGTGGGTATAAAGTGGTAGTGGGGGAATGGATGGGTGTCTGCTGTAGTCTGTATTCAGTGGCGGTCCACAGCGGCACTCTGTAGCAGCTCTGTGGCGGGCTGTCCCGGGGGTCTGAAGGCGGTCTGGAAGCCTGGGGGAGGGGAGTGGAACTGGCTGGCGGGGTTGGCTGTGGCAGGGGGCAGGTAGGGAGCCCAGCCGGCGGCGGCTCTGTGGTGGAGGGGGAGGTGGGCGTCGAGGAGGCCACTGTGGATGGGCTGGGGAGTGGGCACCACTGAGCTAGCTGGACCGTCCATCTCTGTGAGCGTCTGCAGGGACTTGAGCCAGTGTGGTGGGTTGTCGTCCTGGAGACAGTCTAAACTGCTGCCTGCTGAGGCGGGGATGCCTGAAGGGAGCGGGGTGTCAAAAAAAGGTCACAGAATACATGAGTGATGACAAAATAGAGACAGGCGACATAAGAAACACTTCACAACACGACGACAGTGCAAAAATACAAATACTGTTCAGTTTATGTTGAGGCAGGAAGAATCTGGTCTTGTTTAAGCTGTTTTAACTCATTTAGAACAAAATGATTGTCGAGCTCTATGAAACACATTAATACTGCTAATCTGTATTTTAATTTGATAACATTCACAAAGCTCACTTCATAACTGTGGCTGATGTTAGCTGTTGTTTGAATTCCAGCTGCATTATCTGCATACTCTACTGTAAGCACACAGCTGTGCTTCAAGCTAAATACTAACATCAGCATGCTAACATGCTCACAATGACAATGCAATGGTTAAGAAGGTACCTGTATGTTTATTATTTTCTCCATTTGACTTCAGTGTTAGCGAATGCTTACTCAATGTGCACTAAACACAAAGTCCAGCTAAAGCTGACAGGAATTTTATTATTTTTGCAGATATTTGGTCATAAACTTTTTGGGTTGAGGAAAAGTTGAGAGATCACCAAAATAATTACAACTCATCCTGTGGGGAACATCAATGTCTGTACTGTGAATCCATCCAGTTGTTGTTGAAATATTTCAGTCTAGACTGAAGTGATGGAACATACTGAAAAATGTCTATGGTATTTTGTCCTTAAATGGTATTACAAACAATATAACAGTTTTCCACTATCATTAAGAGTGAATAGCAGCATGTCATCTAAATGTGGCTGCAACTGAAAAATATTCTCAATACTGATTTATCTGTTAATTCTTTTGTTTTTAATCAACAGAATCAAACACTGCCCGAACACTGTGTCATGAACTGTACTAAGAAAACTAAAAAATTTTTATTACAACCTAACACAATGTGCAATAATGGGACAACTTGTGCAATACTGCTTTCAAGCTGCTTTTAAAACTTTTTTTTAAAATTGATTTGGGATGATGGTTATGTGTATTTATCACGTCTATTTTTATATTCAGGCACGGCACAGCAAATTTCATTGTACTTTTGTGTAATGACAATAAAGTCTATTCTATTATTTTTTCTTTAATCACTTGCTTTATAAAAATATCTGAAAATAGTGAAAAATTTGCATCACAAGTTCCCAGAGCTTGAGGTGAAATTGTAAAATGTTATGTAGTTGATCAAAAGAAAAACGAACTAACAACTACTTCGGTGACCTTTCAAGTAAAACACTTGTTGATTCCAGGTTGTTCTTTGTTTTATATTATACTTAACTGAAAATCTTTGAGTTTTGGACTATTGGTTAAGACAAAAACAGGAATTTTAAGTTATTATCTTGGGCTTTATGAAACTGAAGGACATTTTTCATAATTTCCTTACAGTTTCATAAACCAAGCTGGAACCATAAATTGAGGTAAATGCTTTTCCATGTTGATCAGCTAATGATCCGGGCTCTGCCAGACTACCTGTGATGATAGCAGGGTCCATCCAACTGGCTGTGCCGTCCCAGCTCAGGCTGTGTGAGATGCCTGCTGGCCCTACTGGACCACCGATGTGGTTAACACTGTTGGAGGATGAGGAGGATGAAGAGGAAGAAGAGTTTGGGAGGCCCCCGAAGTTGATATTGATGTTGGGCAAGAGAGCTCTGAGGCCGTCCTGCCACTCTTTCACATTTAAGCCATCTATAGAGCCACTGTTTTCTGCAGGGAGAGATGAGGGAAACAGATCCGTCAGTGAATCAGGAGTGTTGATCACAGACTAGTGGTGAGACGAAAAACTGCATGCAACAGTGTTTCTCCTGTAAGGTCAATAAACGCTAATCAAAACAAGCATTACATACATTGTGACATTGATTAACTTCATTATGTAACACATCTGATGTTTGGTATAACATGTATTGATGCCACACTGACCCAGGCGTCTGGTACCTGAGATGGGGATCCCTCCCAACCCTGTGTTGTGCTGAGGGGGCAGATTCAGGTCCAGTAAATTACTGTGTGAGGCAGCACTGGCTGAGTGGTTCAAGTGTGTGAGGTTATTTCGTGTTGGGACGCCCATCCAGGGGTGTCTGGCGGCAGGCTGCTGCTGACTGGCCTGGCTGTTCTGACTGCCGGGGAAACTGAAGGAGCTGTAGACGGCTCTGTGGTGGAGCTGGGGAAGGCGTGGCAGGCCGCTGGGGAAGTGGTGAGAAGCGCTGGGGTTGGGGGGCAGCAGGCTGGGACCATGATTGCTCCCATGTGAGAGCATCCCCGGGGACAAGGGCTGATCCTGCACCGACAGCTCCTTCTCTATCAAGTCGGCCAAGGCCTTGCGGGTAACGTCGAAAGGATCGAAGCCCAGGTCGTCGTCCTGCTGTTTGCTGGACGAGCCGAAGCCAAAGGCGGCCTGCCAGTCTGTGGAGGAAGACACTGGTATCGTGTCTGCAAGGAGAAGAAAGAAGAGAAGTTAGAGCTGTCCACCATGTGAGATAAGAATTAATGCACTTATAGCCTAATTTCTTCAACTAGTTGATTAGACTAAACACTAAAATATTCTTCACAACATTTCAAAGATACATTTTCAAGATAAATACAGTCATGCAGAGACATCTACTGAATTAAATCTATTGCTTATTAAAGCCCAACATTTATCAGTGAACACGTATGAACAGTAATTGTGCTCACTTGTGTGTAAATATGTTGGATCAGCAATGTGTATTTGATAATAGAAGACCTTTTAGTTACATTTATAGTTCAAGCATTTTAAGCCATTTACAATGACTGCAATGGCAAAGCTTGAATACAAGTGACCCCACTATAATAATTAGGGCCCTATAAAATCTGTTTTATTTTTTCCCACATTCCATTTCTTCCGCTTTAATTTTTGACACCTAGTACAGAGCCAAACAGTTCCCGAAGGACTTCTGAGGGGTTAGTGTTGAGTTTTTTAAGTTTTTTCGCCGACAAAGACAGAGCCGTGGCCAGCCACTTCGCCATGCTTACATTGTTTTGAAGTGAGATGGGCTCAGTGTGTAGAGGGGGCTTGTTGTGCCACCCAGATTTGCTTCCCTCCGTGCAGTTTTCCATACATCTTCCACACAAAAACACCATTTCAGTCAAATTATGTCAAATTCCGCAATATTCCGCATTAAAAAAAAATCCGTTTTAATCGGCCAATTGCGACCGCAATTCCGTGATCGTGGAAATCATAGGGCCCTAAATAATAGAAAATATAAAAGATAAGATAATCCTACATACAGTTGTGACCAAAATTAGTAGCCCCCCAGGAATTATGGAACAGTTTCCTAAAATTCTTCCCAATGTTTGCAGCATTGATAAAACTCCATATAATCAAACATTCACCAGTGCTTGTTAGTAGCTTTTGGTATATTTTGGAATATAAACTAACATTTTAGGCTTGCTTTATATCAAATATAGAGAAAAATGGGGATGTCAAAAATATTAGCCCCCATGATGGAGTGGTCAATAATATTACCCCCCCATGTGAATTCTTGCCTTCAAAAACACTTTCAAACCACACCTGTGCAGTCAACTGGCTTCCGAACAACACCTGAACATTCAATCAGCATAAAAGGACTCCAAGGAACAGGGCACTTGAACACATTATTGAGAGGGACTACTTTTACTCACCATGCCAAAGACAAAGGAAATCAGTCTTGAGCTCAGAAAGAAGATAGTAGAGGCTCATGATAAGGGGGAAGGTTATACTGCCATTTCCAAGCGTTTCACAGTATCTAGAACCGCGGTACGTTGCATCATTGCCAAGTACAAGGAGACAAATTCTGTAAGAAACAAACCTGGGCGTGGTCGTAAGCTCAAGATTTCAAGAACTCAAGAGAGGAAAATTGTCAGATGTCAAAGAATCCCCAGACATCTGCCAAGATGATTGTTGCTGACCTGGCCTCTTCTGGAGTTGATGTTTCAAGGAGCACAGTTGTGAGGGCTCTCCATCGTGGTGGGCTTCAGGGCCATTATCCAATAAGAACCCCTTTACTCAAAGAGCGGCACATCAAAGCCAGACTGAGGTTTGCCCGTGAACATTTGAAAGGTAAAGATGAGTTTTGGAAGTCTGTGCTTTGGTCTGATGAGACTAAACTGGAATTGTTTGGGAACACGGATGTTGCTTATGTTTGGCGAAGAAAGGGAGAGGCTGTGAACCCTAAAAACACAGTTCCCACAGTTAAACATGGTGGTGGAAGCATCATGCTGTGGGGCTGTTTTGCAGACTCAGGCACAGGGAGCCTTGTTCGGGGGCATGGCAACATGAAAAAATAGAATTATGTTGACATTTTGAGGGATAATACGCAGAAATCTGCTCGTAGTCTATCCTTAGGTCGTCGCTGGGTCTGAAGGATACCAAAACCAGGGTCCTGGAGTGGCCCGCACAGAGCCCAGCCCTCAATCCTATTGAGAATCTGTGGCGGGTGCTCAAAGTGAATGTCCATGCTCGGAAACCACGCAATTTGGACCAGCTGGAACAATTTGCAATGGAAGAATGGGCCAAAATCCCTCAGGAGACCTGTGCCAACCTAGTGAAGAACTACTCTAAGAGGTTGCTGTCAGTTGTGGCTCAGAAAGGGTACACTATTGACTATTAATGGCTAGGGGGCTAATAATTTTGAATTTCTCATGTTTGCCCTTTTTTGATTCAACTCATTATATCAATAAAATATCCTAATCAAACTTGTCAACTTTTGTGTTTGTAGTGTATTTGTTTCCAAAATAAACACGTGGTGTTAATGGCCATTTCCATGGAGAAATCAAGAGTATTGTCTAATTTCATAAGGGGGGCTAATAATTTTGGTCACAACTGAACATCCATGTATAATCTACATAGTCAGAATAACGCAGCTACAGTTTACCTGTTATTTGAAATTTAAAGGTCAGTGTGCGGGATTTAGTGACATCTAGCGGTGAGATTATAGATTGCAACCAACTGAAAACCTCTCTCCCTTCCCTGTCAAACATGTAGGAGAACCTACAGTGGTCATGAAACACTAAAGGTCCTCTCTAGAGTCAGTGTTTGGTTTGTCTGTTCTGGGCTACAGTAGAAACATGGTGGTGCTACACTGACCCGCTCTCTATGTAGATATAAAGGGCTCAATTGAAGGTAATGAAAACACAATGATTCTTATTTTCAGGTGATTATAACCTAATTAAAACATACTTATGAATATTATATTATATTTCTGCAAAGTCTGCTTCACTAGATGCTACTAATTTCTACAAACTGCACCTTTAAATAAAGAATAATTTGAAGCAGGGCTTTGATTAAATCGGAGCACATTTTACAGAGCAAAACAAGTCATCATTCAGGACATAAACGTTTCATTTACCTGATGTGAAGAGGCTCTGTGGTTCAGGGGTCATTGGCCAGTCAGAGCTGCCCCGGGGAGAGCTGGGGAAGGGGGGCAGGCCAGCGGGTAGAGGGTTAGGATGTCTGAAGTTACTGTTGTCTGAAAAGAGTGACTGGGACTCAGCTGCCGCACCCTCGAAGGGCGAACGGGCTGTGAGGTCTGACACGCTGATGGGCACTACCAGGCTGGGCTTGGTTAGACCCGGGGGAGGGGAGGGGGAGTCACTGGTGGGTATCTGGAGAGAGAGGTGAGAGCAGCAAACGTTTAATCAGATCTGACTCACTTTCATTTAGATTTGACTGAAATAATGAGACAGTTGTGGTAGTTTTACCTGTTGTAAAGTCTCTCCATTTACCATACTGATCGACTCTGGAGGTTTGTCACTGGGACTGCAGATAGAAAATGTGATGTATATTAACAAAAACATCTTACTGCTAAATAAACAATCATCTTTGAGGATATGTTGGCCCTGTTGCCTAGGTGGGTGTGGTCTGTATTACCTGCTAATGTCACAGTTAGAGGAGAAGGGGGACAGGGCAGTACGCTGGCCGGGACCCAGCTCTGTATCTAGCCCATCTGAAGTTAAAGCTTCTTGGTCTAGATAATCTAGCAGCGGAGGGGACTTGCGGTCCTCTGAAAGCCCATTAGCCAGTTTGTTATGCCCTGACAGCGTTGGCCACCCATCTTTACCATTGCTATTGTTGGTTCTGTTAAAAAATAACAAGAGGAACGTCAATTACAGCATTAGAACATACACTCTGTAAGTACAAAGAGGAAGAAGACAGAAGTTAAATAAATAAAAGCCCTGACCTCTGTGTGGAGTTGGATTTACTCTTTGACTTGTCTGTCCCACATGCTGGAGGTTGTAGAAAGCTAGGGTTAATTTTATAGAGGTCTTGAAGGAGTTTCTGCTCATACTCTTGATGTTTTCCCGCCTAAGATCAAAAAATACAAGATGAGTCAACATTAAACCTTTTCAGACTTTATCAATACTCACAGCATGGATCATATATTCTGTTTTATTAACATTACCTGCATCTCCTCTTTAGTAAAGCTAGCTGCTTCATCCCCTAGCTCATGTAGATACATACAATCAGGTTTAGGACACTGCATACTTTTGAGGAAGTAACTGCAGTACTTTGTCGTGCCTAAAGAAGCCTGCAAGAGAAAAGAGACAGAAGCTCTGAGAAAATGATGCAAGATCGCCTCAGATTAATTTTATGGCTTTATGGTAACAGATGTTTATTATAAGAATTTCTATGTATGACAAACAGAGCAGAATAAAGTTATCAGATGGCCTTTAACCTTAAAATACACATAAAACGAATTATCTGAGTCATTGAGGTTGATTTCTCACCTTGAGTGTTCTACCATCAACAACCACATTGTTCACACACTGTATTGCTCTTAGAGCGTCTTCAGAGCGGATGTAAGTGACGTAAGCGCTGGCACTTGGCCCCTGAAGAACCAGAAAATTAAACAAACATGCAAGTCAAACAAACAGTTGTAGCTGTTTAAAGCTGTTTATGTCTTTCTGAGCCTGCAATAAACCATTATTTACACCAATGAATCATGTCATGTAATTTAGAGAATATTAAATACAGTAATTATTATAAAAAATACAAATACTGATTATAATTGTAAGAAGAATAATGATAAATGTAGCTAAATAAACTGACAGAGTAAACTATTTTAGTATCTGTTGAAACTGGAAGTATTGTTATATCTCACCTGTGAACCTGCATAAGATGTGCTATTGTTGATGACCACTTTATGGATTTTCCCAAACCTTCCAAAATACTCTGGTCGTTTTAGGACCTGTGGGGACAATGCAAAAAGGAAACACTCATCACAAAGTTTTGGGTTAACTACCAGCTCTTTCTTCTCTTTTTTAAACTCAAGCTATACGCTCATGGTTACAGTGGAGACCTTTAAAGATACATTCAAATCCTATAAGTATTTACGATGTAGCAGCTAGTGCCCTCAGTATAACACAGTCGCTGCCTCATTTGAAGTTAAAATAAAAATAAAGACTGGTCTATGACGCTAATGCAACAATCAGCATAAGTCACTGAGCTTGTTAGTGGCGACAATTTACTCACCTCCGGGTCGGCGAGTCGCTGTGAGAGCCCCACCACAAACACCAGGTTTCTCTGGACCACTCGGACACTCGCCAGGTGCTTGCGGTTTTCTGTCACCTTCTGCTTTTTCTCATTCTGTTTTTGCTTCTTTTCATTTTTTATCCTTTGGATCTCCTCCTGTGACAGAGGCTTGTACACAGCGGGGTCCTCTGGGTACGGCTATGCGGAGGATAAACATCAAGAAATCAGTTTCAAACTGAAATATCCATCATTTCAAATATATTTCACTAGTCTGCATCATGTGACTTTCTAGAGAAGAGGGTAAGCGAGGCCATTGTTGTCAAAAAGGTATTTCAACAGGCAACACTAGCCAAACTGCTGAGGCTGATGTTTGAATTGAGCAGCTACTATAGAAGGGGGATAAAACTATTATTTCCCATCTCTATTAGCGTGTGGTCTCTCAAAATCATCACCTCTACTTTTCTAAAAAACACCTCTCAATCACCCTCCAGTTCTGATAAGTTTCTCTGGTATCACGCTCGTCATCTTTTCCTCACCTTTCTGCAGGCGGGGCAGAGGCCATTCTCGTCTGTGCGGATGCGATGCCAACAGAAGCGGCAGATCTGGTAGCCGCAGGTGCAGGGAAAGAAGTTGACGTCGTCAATCTCCAGCGGCTCCATGCACAGGGGGCACTCCATGGGGTCGTCCTTCATTTCAGGGCTGTGGGACATCCTATGGCGCAGTGAGGGTGAGTGTTGAAACTGGTCACAGAGCACAGGGCTACGAAAACATATATAAGCTCAGTATGAGATCCCTATTGTAACATAAAAGGAAATAATATAATTTTTCCCCCTACACATGCTTAATAGCAGGATGGTATAACTGCATATGATAATCAAGGTCACAACAGCAGACTGCAAACACTGACACACTTATATTAGCATCTTTCATATATTTGACCTCCTAATCAGCATGGGAAGCACAGTTTATCAAGCACACCTGGTGAAAACTAACAAGTATGGTACCACTACCTTAATGTGACGTGTCAAACTGTTTTAAAGAGTTGTTGATTAACTTTACACACATTTGGGAAGCTGCAGTTTGTGCTGCTGCTGCTCTCGATGTTAAACTGTCAGTGGCTGCTAATATTTTGTCCACCCAATCTATATCAATAAGTGTGCACTGCATACTGAATACATCTCTCTGTCTAATACAATTTGGAGCTGACTCAATTAGACAGAAAATTAACCAGCAACGATTTGGTTGATTGAGGTATCGTTCAAGTTGTTTTTAAATGTAAAACAGCCGACATTTACCAGCTCTCACTTTCTTAAAAGTCCATATTTGCTGATTTTCTGTGTCCTTGATGATAGTAAACTGAATATTGTTCAATTTTAGACTGACAAAAGCCTTTTCAATATGTTACCTTGGGCTCTGGGAATCGTGATGGGTCATAAACTACACATCCTACAAAAATGACTGCATATTTGAAAACAGCATGACTCGAAAACAGCTTCAACATAATCTCAACATTACAACCTCCATGAAGCTTTTGATCTATTAAAGGGCTTTGAAATTAGATTGCAATGGTTGTTAGAGATATGTATTGCATTTGAGAGGATTGGTTAAAAATGATAACGCAGATGTTGATGGGTTGACAACATTGGACACAATGTCGTGATGGCAGCAGACACCACAGACTGCGTTTATAGACACACACTAAGCCTCTGTTTGCAATTATTCTTCAAGTCTGACAGGAGGCTCAATGACAAGACCAGATTGATAAAAAGCCGACAAAAAAGTGTGAAAGGTAAAATAAACGTTAACAGCATTTCAAACACAATGTAGCACGCCTCAAAGTACCCCAGCTTCATCTTTACAGAAACGTGAAGGACGCCTGGATACCTAGTGATCCAGGTTGGTAACCTCAGCTGCTCCGGTCCTCTGGATCCTACATTATGACAGATGTTATTTGACTAACGTTGAGCTAAGCTAACATTAGCCGCCAATTGGGGTAAAAGAAGCCGGTCTAAACGTCAGAAAAGAGAGGCGAGTATCCAGGAGGAGTAACGGTGTGGTGAAATAAAAACATAAAACAAATCACACGTAGCTGAATATTAACCCAACATTGATGTTAAACACTTGTGTGACGTTTTTTTTCTTCTACCTCCTACATATGAACTGACAGCTTGCTCTTTTTTGATGCTACATGCTACATTCACCATAAACATGTACGGGAGCTTACGACGCGGCCTACACAAGCTAACGCGAGTTGTTGGCACTAAAACACCGACTGACACTGCTCCCACGACATCAACATGATCGAGACAGTCAGGTAATAAACTTGAGAATACTCCAGTGTCTGTCTATGAAGCCGTAATACGCACAAATGTCCTTTATTTGTTGGGGGGAGAGTGGAGGCTAGCTCGGCTTACGTTACTTACCCTGTCCGTATTTAGCTTAGATTCCTCTCCAAGGGAGTCACACCAAATTGGGCGGGGACTGTGAGCCAATGTGTCTGAAATGTCCAAATTTCTACAAACGTCCACTTAAGATAACCGCAGATGTGTTGTTCTGCTGTCAATAAAAGGCTGTAAAGGTGTTTTTGCCCCTCTGTTTTTCTTGGTATTGTGGAGACAATCTACGCTCAAACCACCATCTTAGCTAGCATTAAAGTAGGGAGGAGGGAACGGGGCAAGTATTCTGCGCCACTGAGTCTGCGCAGGCGGACAGGTGCCTTCTGGGAAGTGAAGTTTTCAGTGATTCCACACAAGACAGGTCAAGGCAAATTTAAAAATAAAGCACATTTTAAACGCAATAAATTAATAAACCATTATGAAAACCGTTCCTTGAAACCCCTGACTAAGATTTATATGAATCCCCACCTATTTACATTTAAAAAAATGTATTTACTTTTATTTCAACAGTTTTTAAAATGCTTTTTTTATATGTAATTTATTGTTTTATATTCTTTATTTCCTGATATATGTAACTGAAGTTATGAACTGTATAGACTGTGTGTGTGATGCCTGAATGTGTATTCCATTGTTGTATAAATAAAGATGTAAGATGTAAAATAAATAAATAAAAAGGAATGACTATATATATGTGTCTGTGAACTGCAGAATACAAATATTGCAAATAAGTGAAATGAGTGCTGTAGTAGTAGTGCTGAGATAATAAATATTAAAAGGTAAAAAGACATTCTAGTTACATGTAGTAATTGGAGGAAAATACTGTACTTCTTACTCCATTAAATTTGCTAAAAGTGTTTAAGTTATTCATTATTTTATAGATTATAATTTTACATACACAGCAATACAATCATAGTATTAAAACGTGAAATTAGCTTACCTGCTTACACATGAATTCATCAATAGTTAAATATTGATGATATTATAATACTCTCCGTACTTTTGCTCAAGTAAGTTATTTTTATACTTGTAAAAGAGAATTCCATATATATCCATATATATTACATATACATAAATATTGACCTTCTTTACAGTAGGAAATAAAAAAACAGAGTACATTTTAATAATACATGATTTATTTACAAACATTTATAATCATGAGAAAGTTCAGGGAAAAGTGATTAATTTATAATTTGTTTTGCATGATATAAATTATTATAGAACAACATAATATATGAAGTAAGATTTTGGAAAATTTGATATCTTCTCATTTTCATTTTCTGTCATATATTGTAAAAAGGTTTCAAAATCCAATCATAAATCTTAAAAAAATTATAGAATACTGCAAAAATATATTACACAAACCAATCCATGACCAACCAAATCTTCACACATATCTCCAATAATGTTTAACAGCTAAAACATATTTTTAATCAATCCACATGAAGCTCGGTTTGGGCCAGTTCTGAGTCTGGATATCACTGGGATCCACAGAGGCTAAGGTAAGCATGGGGTTGATGGGGTGTGGAGATGCCAGGGACAACCGTGCAGCCAGGAGCCCCATCCTGACACAGCTGTCAGTCTTTTGGCCCTGGAGAATCCCTGCTATCAAGGCACCTGCAAGACTGTTGGGAAGAGAGAGGGAGAGAGAGAGAGGGAGAGAGAGAGTGAGAGAGAGAATATAGGTCATGGAAAATTGAAAGTTCATCAAACTGAAGCAGAAGTTTCCAAAAGAAGGAGTGGGAAGGGAAAAGTAGGTCGTGTAAGTTTTTATCACCTGTCTCCTGCTCCTGAGACATTCATTGTCTCTTCTGCAGTTACAGTCAGCGCTGGGTAGTGGTTCGCACAAAGCTTCCTCATCTGTAAACACAGGTGCGATGAACATAATATTCAGTGTTACTGTCATCATCATCATCATCATCATCATCATCATCATCATCATCATCATCATCATCATCATCATCACCATTATGAATTTAGGCAGTCTTTACCTTCTTCTCTTTTCTTGGCTGCAGGTTGACTGAGCCTGAATCATGCTCTCCACACAGCAGGACTCCATGAGCTCCCAGAGTGACCACCAGACAATGGAGATGCTCCAGAAGGGGGCGTGAGAGAGCCACAGCAACACTCAGCACCTCCTCGAGGGAACTCGGAAGCACTGTCACCCCACAACACAAAACCACATCCTCATTTAGTATCATACTACTTTGCATTTTTCACAAGAAAACATACAGTGAAACCAAGAAGTGGGAGTGTGTGTTTGACAGCACAAACTGATACCATTAAATACTCTCTCACTTCTTTCAGTAGATGTCTGTTTACCTTCAGGTGTTTGGATGCCCAATGTTTGGTTCATGGTGCACAGCTCTGCCAAGTTTGGGGATGAGTAGGACAGCGACTTCCAGGCGTCTGACAGGAAAGGCTTACAGGCCTTTTCTGAATCTGTTGGCTCATACCAAACTGTGACACACATTGATGGTATTACATTAAAATCAATGGAAGCTGCTGTTCATGATCATTCATTATTATTTAGTGACCATCTCTTAGTGCTTACCGTTAATGTTGTACTTTTTGGCAACAGAACAAACATAGTCTATAGTGGAGGTGGGGATGTTTCCATCGAGACACACAAGAGTGGCTGATGACAGCTGCTTCTCAAACTGTGACACCTATAAGAAAATATTCAAAAGATACAGAAACAGTAACTCTTTCAAAACCAGAGTGCATCACATGTGCACATAAAATACAATTATATCATGAAAACAAGAATTTAGTGAAACTGGTTAAACACAATAGAAATGAAAACATAAAGAAATTACAAAAATATCAACCCAAGCAGGTGGGTTTTTAAACACTTTTTGTGACACAGAACTCAGCTTTTAACAGACTTTTAACCTTTAGTCGCCAGACTTCACAGTCTTGGTGCAGAATAAGTGTTAAAGTATAGTTAAAAGATGATAGATAGGAAGCTGAGCCAAACCATGAAAGGCTTTAAAAGTAATCAACATAATCTTAAACAGAATTCTTAAATAAAAATGTAGCATTGAAATTCATTCAGGACTGGAGAGATACTGTATGTTAGAGCATGTACAGATAGTAGAGATAAATATGATTTTCAATATGATATTGGAACATAAACCTTGGGCTAGCCTGG
The DNA here is from genome assembly GCF_027409825.1 of Scomber japonicus. Classification (NCBI taxonomy): domain Eukaryota; kingdom Metazoa; phylum Chordata; class Actinopteri; order Scombriformes; family Scombridae; genus Scomber; species Scomber japonicus. Next base: position 13,656,572 of record NC_070582.1, read on the forward strand.
CTAAAAATGAAAAAGTAAAAACCTACATAGTGCTCTGTGATTTGCTGATGAACATCCATGTCACCCAGTCCAAGACTCAGTTCTCCACTTTCAGTGATGACAGCACAGTAAGTAGCTGTATGTTGATCTTGTAGCCTTGCCACGCCACTTGTGTTCTTACAGAAATAAGAAAAAAGTAAATAACATTTACAAATTTAAGTCAATACAGTTTGATTCATGTTTGGTGGTGATAACTAATGTTAATATCCACATACCATATGTTTACAGTAGTTTAACACAGCATCACTGTGTGAATCAGCTCCAGTGGCAGAGATGAACAGGGGTTTATGGCCTAGACGACTCAGAGAGTCTTGAAGGAAAACATCAGACACATGGCCCTAAGACAATCAGTTTTAAATCACTAACGAAAACATGCACGCACATAATCAGATAAAAACCCACCAGCAATGTTCCGCCCTACACCGCCAAATGACTGACAGACACTTCCTGCGTTTGTCTGTCCAAACTGAAAGAGACAACAACAGTTCTCAGAAGTCATTATAGCCTACATAATATGATTGAATGGAAGCTGCAGTATTAAGGTTTAATTCATGCTGTAAATTAAACTTACAAGAAGTGTTTTTGTTTTTCCTTTGGCAATAAAATCCACATTTATTCCCCCTACGACAACCTGCAACAGAGGAGCATCATATGTTCTGTATTGTGGCTAAATTTGACTTAACCTTTTCTACAACTGAAAAGAAATACATTGTATGTGTTTATACTCACAATATCTGATTCAGATTTTTTTCCATGATCAAGTGTGCTTCTTAATTTTCTCTTATTTGTCTGCTTTGACAGTGCGCAGGCTATCTGACTGCCAACTTTAGTATTGTTACGAATGAGAGCAATGTCTAATAACAAACAGGTTAAGGATAGTGGTGTTATAATGTACAGAACGTAAAGGTCATCAATAAGGGATCAAAGAGGCCACAGGGTTGTAACATTTTCAGCCCTGTGATACATCAAATTCAGAGTTTGAGATAGTAATGTTTTACTTCTCAATAATACAGATTTCAGAAAGATACTGGCCTGAAGGGACTTTCCATCTGTCAGCTCATTGACCTTTTGAAGAATAAACGGCGTCACATCTCTTCCCGTGATGCCTTTAGCACTAAAAAGAAACACAGACAATGACAACTTTTCCGTTAGAGATTAAACTGTTCAGTTGATTCAGTTTGTCATGAGCACAAACTGGTATCTCAACATCAGAAAAGGGGCGCAGAGAAACCCACATGGCTTCAGATAGCGAGTACCACTAAGACTTTCTATACCTTGCCTCTGTCACTGCAGTCTGTATCGCTTCTTCGATCTGCTGGCCTGCTGCTGCATGCTCCTCTGGTATGGGTACAGCTAACAGGATACCGCTTTGGAGGCCCAGTGATAGAGTGCTGGCTGAACCACACAAAACAATATATGTAAAAACAACACGCTGGAAAAAAATTTGCTGAATGTGATGTTTTTTAAATTAAGTGTTCCACAAGACTTGAGGAAACATTCAGTGTTCAGGATGTGAAACTCTTGATTTACAGATGAGTTTTGCAGCCTCTTCGGGGTTGCACACTTGATACGGGGAAGTGAATCCACTTTGAGGAGAGAAGAAGGCTGGGAAACTCTTTGATGTTCCATAAGTGGCGACACAGACACCCTGCGTCTCCTGATAAAAAATACACATCAGAGGACACAATCAATGGTCTAGAAATTTTAACACAAGCCAGTGTGATACATTTCAGATGGCTTAAAGATATTTGTCTGGCAGGTGTACACATTCAAATGTGAGTCATAGTATGACAACACAGTGGAGTGATTTTCTGAAAAATAATCTCAAATAGTCTTACAAGGAACTCCAGGGTGCGACCGATGTCGAGAATAGACTTAACCCCAGCAGAGACCACAGTGATGGGAGTCCTGCCCAGCTCTGTTAGATCTGCACTGATATCTAGACCTGGGGGAATAATTATTACTTGAAATAATGTGTGAACATGATACTAACTTACTCTTCTTAACATGCTATGAAAACATAAACTCATTATCCTGACAGTTTGGTTGTCCCTAAACGTCCTCAGAGTGAACAGTCTGTCACCAGCTTGTTCAGCGTTTAAATAGCTTCCTCTAGATTTTATGTGTGACTTAAGTGGGCACAAACTTTGCTTATGGGTTTGTCATCAAATCCAGATTGTCAGATTAACAAAGCTAATCAGCTCACTTTGTCTGTTTTCAAGGCATGTTAAGAGGAGAAACAGTATCAGTAAGCAGAAAAGTCAGGTGAGTTTTTTCCAACACGATGATGGTCATCTTACTGTTCTCTCCATCTCTGTGAACTCCTCCAATGCCACCTGTGACAAACACAGGGATGCCAGCTCTGTGTGCTGCTATCATAGTGGCTGACACAGTCGTTCCTCCAGACAACCCCTAAGAAAACAACATGCACAGACAGGACAGCATACAAAACAGCATAAATGACAGATTCATAGACTATGCAGCTGGATGAGCCTTCATGTATGTTAGACAGATATTGATTTGAAGGTTATATTTGACATGACTGTGTTGCAATCTTACTTTGCTAATGACGTAGGGCAGATCACGACGGGACACCTTCATGGAGCTCTTGTAGCGGGCGAGGTAGTCAAGCTCCTCTGACGACAGACCAACGTGGACTTTGCCGTCAATCACTCCAACCGTGGCAGGAATGGCTTCTTCAGCTCGCACAATGGCCTCCACCTCCTTTGCTGTGCTGCATTAATACATAAATGGGGATTCGTTATCAATGTTTAAAACAAATATTAAATGCTGGTATCAGAGTTTGTTGACACTCAAAGATCATTCAGAGTACCTCAGGTTGTGAGGATAGGGCATGCCATGAGTGATAATAGTGCTCTCGAGCGCAACCACTGGTCTGTTTTCTGCCAACGCCTGTGATACAGATGGATGAACTCTGAAGAAGCTGTCTGAGAGAAGAGGTCATGGTCAGCAGCCATTAATCATCATTGCCATTACCATTAGGAACTGTACATAAACTTTGCTTTTCCTCACCATTTTTGCACAATTTGCTTTGAAATGTTGAAATTCCTCGGCCTAACATGAGCGCAGAGGCTTTCTTCATCATTTTCTTCAGATTTCAAAGGAAACCTTGAAAAAAAACAAACATTTTCAGTTGTGAAAAGCAGCATCAGCTGATGTTTGCCTAATTAAGTCACCAAAGGTTAAAAGGATAAATAATTATTTCTAATTTTACGGTTATGTATGTACTTTGACTAGTTTAATATAGAAAAAGAGACTAGGAAAAACAAAATGTAACTTGTCTTTCAACTTGTGTCCCCCTGTTAAGAAACATTGAGTAACCTCTGTATGTCAAAGCCTGTTCTCCACAGTTTTTGAATGAAACACGACAACAAGAATGCACTAAAAATGGCTACAGGCCCAGATAAGTTTCTTCAGTTTAGCTCCTGGAGCCTCAGTTATTTGGTAGAAAATAGTTTGTGTGCGTCTAACTTTAATTCTGCGTTGACCAATCTTTAAGAAAAAAACTGCATATAGTAGGTGCTTGCCAGAATTAAAACAATGAACATTACCTCAGTTTTTTGAAGGAAAAATCAAACAGGCTCCCCAGTTGCATCAAACCCTGCAGTGTGTTTTCTGTCACTGCAAGGCACAAGTCCAATTCAGCCATTGTGAAGATTTTCTTTGCTCCAGTTACTTCAAATTCCCACCACCCTCCCCTTCTGGGGCTACTCTCCCACACTGACACCCAAATTCCCAAGCTTGGATCTGTATTGTTGTCTTTTTTCCCCTCCTACTTCAGTGCTTTTATCCATTAAAGAGTGCTTGCTGAAAGTTTTTGCAGTTATCTGAGATAAGCAGCAAATACCAGACGTTTTAATTAATACTGTACAACTCTTTTGTGCCAACATTGCCATTTGAACATTGTCTTTAAATGTAAAATCTTTTCAGTGACACTGAAAGGATTACAAACACATATGTAAATACAATCAAACTACACTTAAACTTATTTAAAAAACCTGAAATTAATCTAAAGTACATTGACACACATGCAACACGAGAGATCATTTATCTATACGGAATTGTACTTCAAAATATCAAACTTTCAGACATTTAATGCTATAATCAGCAAACTCATTCTAAAAAATGTCTCCACAAGCAGAGTTTAATGCTTACCTTCCCCAGTGCAACAAAAATGGTAGAAACTTTGCCCAGAAGGCTGAACTTTGACCCAAACACTGTTTACACAGCCCACAAGCATCAACCTCAGATCCATGTGGTTTTAACTACTCAGGGATTGTCTCCCAATCAAAGCAAGGGATATCTATCTTCCTCTATGTTTTCTTCATTCATTCAGAATGTAACAACTAACTTTTCATGATCCAATATCAGTTTACTATAGTATTCTTTTCTAGGGCATAAATATCATCAAACTGTTCTTGATACTAAAACTGGCTGCATGTTCTCAACAATATGGGGGTTGAACTGAACTCAGGTGGACATTTGGAGCTGTTCAGCCATGTGAAGTCGTATTCTGTCGACAGTAAAATCACTTTCTTGTGTCTTTAAATAACTGACGACATGAGTTGGGTCAGGTACAGAAAATGTAATGGGGTTCGTGGTTGTTTTTGTGTCCTCGTAGATCTCAGCTGAGGTCTCTTTGACCTCCAACTCTGAGTTTTCCAGTAATTCCTCTTCAAACCACTGTGGATGAGCCAGCTGGTATGCCTGGAAGGCCTCTATAGCATCCCGCAAGGCTCTACCTGAGGGGCAGTGATAATACTCATCCTCTGCGAGCCCATCGATGTGATTCACTCGGCCTGGTTCATGTTTTTCAATGTCCAGGATTCTGAAAAAGAGCTCCTCAAACTGTTTCATTAGTTTGTATCGAACTGTAATTTTGAAAGGTGAAGGGACATCCTCTTCAGAACAAACATCACCAAAGTAAGCCACTATGTACTTTTCAAATGACGCAGATTGGACAAAATGGGGGACCATGAGGCTGAGAGCTGGAGTGAGCATGTCGCCGACTGATGAGCACACATCCTCTCTCAGAAAAACCTTTTTATCACCACACATGGCTCTCCATTTGGCATGTACTCCTCGTGAGCACAGGATCAGTATTTTATCTGAAGAGCTTCCTATTTGTGCTCTGTGCCAGTCCAGCCACTGAATACTGCCCAGTACTCCCAGTCTGGTAGAGTCCAGCAGATCCAGGACCACCTCAATACCACATGTGTTCGCCAGGAAGGCACAAAGCTTGAGAACAACGATCTTGTATAAAGGGTGGTCAAGTGAGTAGATGATGAGAACTCTTTTTCTGTCTTTCACTTGAAGGCATTCAGGTTGCTCTTTGGCAGTAGAGGTGGTAGTGGTTACAGGATCTGAGAGAAGGAAGCAGTCAGACAATAATCATCTATTCAGCTTGTGTTTTATGTGCATTATATTACATTTAAAAGAAGGCAAACCTTTATGAGATGCACTCCACAGCCAAAAAGCAAGACAAACTCCAAACACCAACAGTCCCACAGTTGCTTTTATAATTAGAGTCCGTTTTGGATAACCTAGAAATAAGTTACATATTTTATGATTAGCTAAATAATCCACAAAAACAAAACACTTAAGTTAAAATGTTATCATGTTAGTGATTCCCATCCTTGAGTCAGGACCCCTAGTGGGTCACAAGATAAATCTCATGTGCTTTCAACATGATTAATGGGGTAGGAAAGAAGACAATAATGCGTCTTCTACATAAAATTGAATTTATTTTCAGTGTTTTTTCTAAGTTTAGCTATTTTGTGGAATATGGGATTGTTTTAACCTCAAGCCTTTATTAAAATCAGATGATTAGAGAAGACATCTGCGATTGTGATCTGCATTGATACCACTTTATTTTAAAGGGTCACAAGCCAAAAAGAATGGGAATCACTCACTCATGTTTCTGTATGCACTATAGGGTCATTAAAAAAGCAACCATATACTGTATATGTCAGAAATCATACTTACTTGGACAATCAAAGGTTTTCTCTAGACGCAAACAGTCATTCTTGCATCGTATAAAAAATGGCTGAATCTTTGAAAAAAGCAGACTATGATGAGCTTTTGACTGCATATTACTACAACTAATATTAATTTCAATGGTAAGGAACATCAAATCAGAAGTGAAACTCACCATTAACACCATTTTGCACTGTGACAGCTGCAATAAACCCAACTCAAAGGTCACATTCTGTGAAGTTGTGTTCTCCTATTTGTACAATAGAATAACATAAGAAGATGCCCAAATACTGTTATATCAAACTAAATAAACAGTATTATACACAAAGTCTCACAACACATTTTTGCCATCACTGATCAATTCATATAAGTGGCATATATGGTACATTGTAATTACCTTTGAGACCTTCTCTGAGCAATTGAAACCTTGACCCTGAATGGAGACTTGGTATTTCTCTGAATATTTTGCTGCCTTAAAACCCACAACAACAGACATTTTATGTTCATTATCAACTGACACAGACACAGTCATGTTAGGGTCCCAAAGACTACCTAAAAGAACAAAACATTCAGAGTAAATGATCTGTTCTGTGATTATCTTACAATACTCCATTAAATTTGTGTAACAAAAAGATGAAAATTACCATTTTCCAAACACATCTGGGCCTTTCGGATTCTCTCGTCATCACATCCTGGTGATGAGATGATGAGAACAAGATGAATCATATCACTGTGAATTATAGTACTGATTCCTGAGAAATGTTCGAGTATAAGCACACAACATAGTGATACCTGAGCTCAATAATACTGTATAATCCTGCTTGTACAGTAAATAAAGACAAGACAATAACTTCCAACAAAAGAATATGGTAGAAATGGTAGACTGAAATTACATTTTAATCCACCTACCTATCTAAATATACAAAACCTATTCATCATCAAAAGTAACTTATAATATTCCTACTGCGCTCAACATCTGGATCTGGAGGTAACTCACCTGGGATGGTAATTTCTTTGTTGATCATGTCATGCCGAATCTTAGCTTGTGGAAAATTGAAAATTGACACCATATATGTATGTCCAGGCTCAACCACAACTCCATCCAATGAAAACGTCCACTGATAAAGAGAAAAAAGCAATTGTTGGTGTCTCATCTGTTAATAAAGAGTGTGTGGAGCCTATTGGTTGACACGGATAAAGCAAAAGTTAAAAAAAAACAAAAAAAAAACGTGTTACCATACCCTTTTATTGGATACCAGATTCATCTGTTGAGGGGTATTGTAAGAAAACTGCACACACATACTTTGATTTGTAGTTTTATCCAGAATATTTATCTCTGATCCCTGCAGTTTTAATATAGATGCTGTGGGCAGAGGAGTGTATTAAATATGAATGAACATATCTCATATACTTTATTTTCTATTCACCTCTGATTAAAGACCTGCTGATTTGTTTTTCACATACTTTTTAAAGTCAGTTTGAATAGTTATAGCCTTACTTACCATCTGACCGTATTATCCACGTCACGTTCAGAATAGAAACAGGCCTGTGTTTGTCCATCATAATGCCCACATGTCCTGAACCCCAGTCAGGGCCAGTAGGAGCCGAAAGTGCGTGCACAACCTCATGTTTGTCTGAGCAGTTATCTGACATAAGGTGAATGGTGTATATATTATTATTTTGTATATATTTCACTGATGTGTACTTATGTGTGGACTGATGAATCACAAATCATTTTATGGATACTGCTAAAAAACAGATACTTACTCATTTTGCAGTGGTCAAGACCCTGAAAAAAAGGCAAGAGTTAAAGCTTTTGGGCTCACATACACAGTCAATTATGATGCCAGAATAAATCCCCTTCAATTTACTTTTATAAGAGTGTTAGTATGTTGGCTTTGTACAAAATAAATTAATCCTCACCGGTTGACTGCAGTCCAGACGCTTGTCCACAATCTGGAGAGAAGATGAAACCGTGAGTCTAGCAGTCAAACAAAAACAGAGAAAAAGAACAAGGAACATTCTGACTTTGATGGTGCAGCTCCCCAATACAGGTGGAATAACTTTAAGAATTAGTCAATGAAAGAGGAAAAAAAATGCAATAATCTGCTCCTTTCAACCAGATGGTGCAATAGTGTGTGCAGAAAGCAGAGAAGCCTCACTGCAATACGAGGTGATTTGTTTAATGTTTATCAGGCGGTGACATCTGAACATGCAGGAAGTATGCCGTTACCAAATATGGTTTGTAGTTCCCATTCTCATGAAGAACAAAGCATGAGTTGAAGTCTTTCTGTCTAAGGCTCGCAAACTCAGGACACACTTTTAAATCCCTTCCACAAAAATGTATTTTCATAGATGTGCTTTTATGTGAAGTCGTCTTTCACTGTCTTTTATTGTTAAGTACTCATGGTTTTATTTTCCCTGTTGATCTCTTTTTCTTTTCCTTTACCTCATTTCGTGGGCATAATTGAATTATATATTAACACTGTAATTTAAAAAGGCATTGATTTCTCACATGTTTTTTCAGTGTGTTTTGGATTTATAAATGCACTTTCTAAATGCTATATGGATCCAAATGTATTAGGTTGGTGTAGGTTATTATCATTATTATTATTATTATTATTATAGTTATTATTAGTAGTATTAGTAGTAGTAGTAGTAGTAGTAGTATTAAGCAATTAACTACTACAAAATTTTTGTGTATGTATTATGTGAAATCACCACCAGGGGGAAGCAGTGACAAATTAACAAGTGGTAAATTCCTGTTTAAACTGTAGAAATTGCAGTTGTGGCTGGAAACAGATATACAGTGAAACACTCTCCAAGACAACTGTCACACTGTCAAATGAGTTCAGCTGTTGACCAAGGGAAAATATTTTTATTCACATGCCTAAACTACTTTTTTAAGGGGCATTTTTGGCTTTAAGCCTGACCTCACGTGAACCCCTAGCCACATCACCTAAATATACAGATAACAGAACATTTGACTTCTGAGGATCAATACATGAAGCCAGCAGACAGCCTAGGATTTGGACCATGAGCTCTAAACCTTCAACTATTCACTGCTTGGTTACCAGAGATTAAAATCTATAGGATGAAAAATGTGGTTGTGGCTATGTTCATTCCTATAGCTTTGTCTTGGTGTTAATGTGTCTCCTACTGGACATTGAGCTCAACAGTATCAGTTTACATAACACCAAGACAGACAGACAGAAAGACAGACAGACATGTGCCACTGAAATCAGACCAGAATAGACTGTAAAATTGTATTTAATCTCTCCTCTGCGGTCCAAATGCTTTATGTAAAAATACACTTTTATGCAGTACATATACCCTAAATTGTGATATGACATGCTGCATTCAGGATTTTACAAACAGGTTCTTTGGTAATATGTTATTTTAACCTAGCTATTAGCATTTATAAGCTATATATAAACAATTAATACATGGTTTATAGCACATTATAACACCATAATTCATTTGTAAGCACATATTATTTATCTTTAAGTGTGTATGTGTCAATAATTATAACTCCTCCTTTAAAACTCCTTTTATGAAGCATCCATAACTGGTATATAAACAGTTAACTAAAAGCATTTATCAATTGTGTATAAACATCAATTAAACCAACACAAACAAAGACAATTTAAAGGATTATAATTTTGTTATCAGGCATTTTTAATAGTTTATATACTAGTTATTACAGGGAGCAGGTATAATTATTTCTAAATACATAAAAATATTTTTAGAAATCCTTATATTTGCCTAAAACTACCCAAAGAATGCCATAATGTGTACCATGTATTAAGTACAGTATCAGTCAAAAGATTGGACACACCTTCCAATTCACTTAAATGAAAAAGTGTGTCCAAACTTGACTGGTATAAAGTTTAGTGGTGATTAGTTGGGGTTAAAATAGTGTTTTACCTGATTTTCAGTACATTTAATGGAGAATTGTTCCATTAAATGACTTTAATCTTTAAATTCAGCTTAATATACCAGCTAGCTTCTAAAACTGAAATTACCAGGCACTTTTTACAACAAGTGGTCTTTTATGTGAGCTTTTGCCAGAACACGGGGCTCGGATCACCTGATATCTGCAGAGAGGATAACACAGCTGTCAGTTAGGTGAGGGCCGTGTGAGGTGTGCCCTTGTGCAGCCACATGAAATAAATGTGTCATGGGTTGAGGGCAAATCAAAAAGGGTTGCATTGTGGTGCAGCAATTGTCAGGTGGACGGGGAGTCTATTTTAACGGGCCATTCACGTGAGACTTGGAATACATAAATCTTTCACTAATAACCATAAAGTGCTTTTTCTTTTCCTGACTAGCCATTGTTGCTTCCCTCTCTGATTGCCCTCACCATCAAGGTAAGTTTCACATGATAATAAACCAGAGCAATTTAGCAGAAGAGAATAAAGGTGAATTAGATTTATCAAAAGGGCTGAATGACCTCTTGAATTAAGTTTTCAAGTTGCCGTGACAGCAGTCCAGGTATCTAAGTGTCTGTCTCTTTAACCATAAGTTTGTCTGGATCAAGTGAAGTCCAGTTTTAGTTGAGGGAGTAGTGAAGACTAGATACTACGGCTGGTATTTATGTACGGGACTCTGTGCCATGCTGCTACTTTTGTCAAGGTCTTAAAGCAACTTTTCAAATGTAGTTCTCTGGCTTTGGCTTCTGTGACACCTCAAGCTTCTTAATGAACTTTGCATCCCCAAAGTGAGAAATGTAACCTGAGGCTTAAACTGCCTGCCAAAGTATTGGTTGCTGCTTTCAGCAAGATTGACCCATCGCCATGGCCGAAAAGCTGGTGTGATAAGTGATGATGGCTCGCTCGTATAAAGTGGCGACCCCCTGGGTGGAGGGGCAAGGCTGCGGGCTTACTAAAATCTTAGGCTGAATTGCTTGTTTACCTTGACTTTTGCACCCTGTTAGGCTGGCTTAATTTTAATGGGATATATTACAATGTTGTGTCAGAAGCACTGGCATGCTTACATCTTGCTCTGAACACTTAATCTGTTATTATTGCATCATGCTATAGTTAATATAAGTTATTAATTCAGAGATAATGTTACAAAAAGGTCAAATAAGGATACAGAATGAGAAGGGGATGGAAATATGATAAAAGACAATGTGGCTCACTAGCTTCCAGCAACATTTGTCATTTTATTGTTTTATGATTCTCACAGTCTTATGTTTGATATTGTTTTTCTGTTGGCTGCCAAAGTTTCCTGTGGCTTAGCTTTCTCTGGCATCATCAAGGCCACAGCTGCTGCTGGGACAGAGCAAAGCATGGGGGCAATGTGGCCAAATATAGCCCTGCAACAGGCTCCTAGTCAGTTCTTCAATACAATAGGAGGGATTATGAGCTCCTGAAAGTATACTGAAAAGTATTACAAAGCCATGGAGCACAATTAAGCCTAAATAAATGTATTGAACTGTTAATCAGTTGGATTCACCCATCACATAAATATAGGATACTACTGAGACTGTGTAATTTATATGAAAAGGAGTCTGTAAAACTATGTGTGATACAATATGAGTTATAAATACATGTAGAGCATGACTTGTAAATCTTTTTTTTCTTGTTGTCTACAAAGGGACTATAAACTGCAGCCATGTCTGAAGGGTGAGTATTAGCCCATCAAGGTTACCGTTATTCTGTAATTCAGTTTTGTATTATTATATATTACACTAGATTAAATAATAAGCAATTTTTTTCCCCCCTGCTTGTCATTTCACATGTTTATGAAGACCGGTGAGTTAACATAACAATTTTCTCTAAATAATTAGTTAACCATCAGAAGTGGTGCAAAAATGTTTATGCATTTCATGCTTAAAAAGACATTTGAAAACATTTTCCAGTGAATATATTCAATGTATATAGAAGGGCACAAAATTAGCACTGGCCACCAGCCAAATACTGGTAAAATATGCAAGTGGCTGGTAGATTTGCTTTACACGTCAGCCAAAAAAAACCCCAAACAAACAATGGAAATGTTTTGAGTGGCAGGTCAAATTTGAACATTCACTATCCATTTGGCTGCTGGACAAAAAAGTTAGTTTTGGACCCTGATAAACTGTACTTTATACCTTATACATCTACTATCTATCTCACAGAGAAAGCCAAAATATTCAGCTACACGTCGACTTCAATTGAAGGTGGGTCTTTTAAACCTTTATGTAAACAGTATGTCCCACTATGCCTCATGAGAAAGTCAGTTTTTGTATTCACCACAGATCTTACATTTGTACAGTCTAAGCTGCTGAAGAAGGCAGCTTCTCTGCTGGTAGCTGAAATTGAAGAGAAGAAACGTGAGAGAGAAAGGACAATGAATGAAAGCAACCCTCCACTGAAGATGTCAGGTCTGTCAACCCAGGAACTCCAGGTACTGATTCCTGATTACTGATCATCATGATTCAATCATTATTTTTACTTAACATAATTTCTAACTTCCTTTTTCCATTGCAGGATCTTTGCAAAGAACTACATCGGAAGATAGACGTTGTAGATGATGTACGTTATGATATGGAGGTTAAGGCATCCAAAAATGAAAAAGAGGTACTGCAGATTTGATTTCAGGGATTAAATGTATACACTTAATGACATATTTGGATGTTGTAGTTGCCTGGTTATTGCTTCTTCTTAAACTATGATGCTTGTTGCATAGATCCAGACACTGGCGCAGAAGATGACTGAGCTAAAGGGGGGAAAGAGGCCTACCTTAAAGAGGGTGAAGAAAACAACAGACGATATGCTGGGCACCGACGCCAAATTCATGTCTTCCAAGGCTGATTTCAAGGCCAACCTCAAGACAGTGAAGAAAGAGGAAGAAAAGGTGAAGCTGTTAGCTTTGACAATCATTCACAGAATGAGGGGGAAAAAAAGTAGTTTACAATCTACTGTATATCTATTTTACAGAGGGAAGAGGTGACTGACTGGCGTAAGAACGTGGAGGCCATGTCTGGTATGGAGGGCAGGAAGAAGCTGTTTGATGCTGGACAATAAGAAGGTGCTCGTGTGAAAAAAGGACACAAGCACTCTGGGACACAAAACCCTGAGGTTGCAAATACAGTGTATGTCTTTTCTAGGTCCAGGTTTGTTGTGTCCATCACTTCCTTTTGTTAATCTTTATTGTTCACTGTCCAACTCTCACAAGTTCTCCATAACAAGAGAAAACTAAGCAGGTGTTGTGGAGAATGATGTCAACGCTTGCTACTTTTAAATGGGGAAATGCACTATTTAGATAACACAGTATTAAAATAGTTTTATTATTCAATGAATACAAACTTGTATGAACAATACCTCTCTTTGCCATAAATGTATTAATGTGAATTGTATAGTATATACATACTGACCATTGCAATTGATATTGAATAATTATATGCTCTGAAGAAAATGCTGAGTAGTTTTGTCAATTTAAGATATGAGGTTTGGTGTCTTTCAAAGTGCAGTATTTGTATTACATAGATGATGGCGCTGTCTCACAGTCTGTAATACATGTGATGCTGATTAAACAACCATTAGCACTTTTCGGCTTGGTTTCTTTAGTTTGTTCAGATTTCAAGATTTCATCTATATTTTTAATATTTATCAATAACAGTCATAATCATGATGATGTATCATAATTACCAGACAAAACAAAACATTAAAGACTGCCCTGACATCCCGGTGTTGCGCAATGGGAATATAGTGGTAAACCTTGTGTAGGGGGCTGCCATGTAGAGGTATAGTGATATACAGACTCCTCAGTCAGGACAGAGGAGTCTATTTTGGTTAGCCACTCACAGAAGGATATAGGAGCCATTAAATTTGACTTGAGTTTTCCTCTTGTCATTTAAAGACTGCCACTGCTCACCTCACCAGGTTTTCTGCAGGGACAAGAAGGTATGTTGATTCCTGTAACAGTGTGAATGGTGATTATTTACACTTTACACATTATATCACCTGAGACTGTGTTGGTTTATGTAGAAAACTTTAATTAGTAGCAGGTGACTTACTAGATAGACTGTGACACTTACAAACCTGCTAGAAAAATACAAACTTGCGGATTCATTATTTGAAAAATATACGCTTTCATTACAGTTGGACCATAAATTAGATATAAAGAGTCAAAAATACAACATCACTTGTTATACTACCTTGTATAAAACATTTACATTTGAACTATTTTAACAAACGCTAATGGGAATATTATTTATTCCAAAGCTAACCCCTTATGTTTCAATACATACAGTCAAAAGTTTTGACACATTTTCTCATTCAATGAAAATGAAGTGTGTTCAAACTTTTGACTGATTTATTTTATAATTTTTTATTTATTTATGTTATTTGAAACTAATTCTGAATTGAGTTCCGCACAGGCTGTCGTGAAAGTGAAAATAGTCCAATTGGGATTAAAAAAGATCCTTCAAACATTCTGCAGCACTCAAGCATGTGGTGTTGCAAATTGAAAGGCTTAATGCTGGTATGACACCATACCAAGGTCCGGATGACTGAGATCCCTTACTTGACTAAGAGGCAGATGAACAGTGTTCATTGTAAAGATATTGGTTTATACATAAAATACATAGTTCCTTTATATCAATTTTAGTTTAGATTAGCTTTAGAGAAAAAATATAGATTATGGGGCCATATGCATGAAGTGAACTGCTCCATCTGGATGATGTGCTTTTTCTGATTTTAAATTGTTTTATTCTCCATAGACAAAAGGCTTCCAAACATGTCTGAGGCGTAAGTTATGATTACTTTTATTACGTAATTCAACATGTCAAAAGTCATGGTAGTTCTTTAGGTGTTAATCATGTCAATACTGTCTTTTATTGCTTTACCTTTTCCATGTCTCAATGTCCACCACAGACCAGTAAGTTATTCATATGATTAATACATATTTGAAGACTCTTTATTTAGAAACTATGTGTGATTTCATATACCATAGCTGTTGCTTTATAAAATGTTTGCCTGCTTCTTTTTTGTGTAGAAAAAATCAAAGATCTCTGCATCTCGCAGACTGGCTCTTAAGGTAATATCTTTTTGTCTTCAATACAATATAATTCATCAATAATAATTCACCCAACAAAATAACAATAATTGATCCAGAGAGTTAATAATTCTCATTTTGCCACTAATTTCAGACCAAACTGCTGAAAGTAGCAGGTGCAATGTTAGAGAAGGATAAGGAGGGCAAGAGGCAGGAGAGAGAAGCTACTTTGAGTGAGAGAGTGCCTCCTCTTCAGCTGTCTGGTTTGTCCACACAGGACCTTCAGGTATGTGCAGGTCACCGCATGAACCACCCATCATATCAATGAAACAACATGGTGCAAATACTTCATGCGTACATCCCTCTCATGCAGTGCATATAGAATGTACATATGCCTTTGTCGCCTATACTTTGTATTTCAGCTATTCATCTCACACCTACTGGTTTTTAACAACTTGTACCAGTAAAACAATAATTCATTCAATTATTAAATATGTGGTATGTGGCCAATAATAATGAGCACTATCAACATATAATTTATCATACATTAGCATGAATAAAAGACACTTGGTGTAAGGTTTCATAAATAAACTAGTGCTCTAGTAGATGCATTAGAACTCACCTTAAATTTTGCACTAAAGTTAGATAGAAGTAAGAATACTTACCACTATACTTCCAGTTGTCACAGGAAATGAGGATTTTTGATCACCTTTTATCTTGTATTTGGAAAAAAGTTAAAATGCAAAATGTTTTGTTATTTAAAAATAAGTTGTTTAATGGATTTTTGATTAATAAAAACATAATTATGTCTCATGGTATATAATTAAGGCACTGCTTTATTTTTCATGGTTATTTGTGGAATGGGGTCGGGGGACTGCATCACTTATAATATCTATAGTTTAATGAAATGGAAACCAACCAGAGGATTAAAGGCTTCTTGTGACTTTGTTTGTTTGGTGACTTTGGTTCTCTGCTTGTCTGCAGGTAATGTGCAAAGAACTGAACCGTAAAATTGACGTAGTAGATGAAGAGCGCTATGACGTTGAAGCCAAAGTACTGAAGAATAACAAAGAGGTTTGTGTTTATTCATATTTGCTGTACATGTGAATTTAAGTCTGTTTTTATGTTTTTTTGTGTTTATTGTTTATTTTTAATGATTGAATATTATCTTTATAAGCATTCTTTGCAACAAGAAGAAGCAACATTATAGAAATTATGTTAATATTTTTATTTACCACTAGCATTTAGGATTTATTGTTTTACTGAGTGTTGTTGTAATTATTATTAATAATAACAATAATAATAATAACGTAATTTATATAGCACCTTTTAAAAACAGAGTTTACAAAGTGCTTTGACAGACAAGGCAATAATTGTATTTGTAGTCATTTTAATTGTGACTGAGTTAGATATTTTTTAACTGGCTGTGCACAACTACATACTACTTACTTGCATTATCAATTGTTTCCTGCAGATCGAAAATCTGTCTCTTAAAATCTTTGAGCTGAAGGGTAAGATGAAGCGACCTGCTCTCAAGAGGGTGAAGATCTCAGCTGATGCCATGTTGGGCGCTCTGCTGGGCGCAAAGGTCAAAGAGTCGGTGGACTTCAAGGCCAATCTGAAGACAGTGAAGAAGGAGGATGAGAAGGTAAGACCAGCAGTTAGAACATTAGATTGATTTATTTTTTCAATTCAAGTTTTCCAGGCTATGTTGATTTCTTGGTTATAAGATTAACTATGGCACGATACTTGTAGTATTGCTCGTTATTTTGGGGTTATTTGTGAAAATACAGTATTTCTAAGTAATATTTTCTTCTTATAAACAGAAAGAGGAAGTGACTGACTGGCGTAAGAACGTGGAGGCCATGTCTGGTATGGAGGGCAGGAAGAAGCTGTTTAATGCTGGGCAGTAGATTTGTATTTATGGACATTTTAAATATCTTTGATGGATCTAATGTAATTGTTGTGGAAGAGAGAGTAGAGACTATTAAGAGTATAAAGACATAACTAGCAAACCCACAGTGTAGGTGTGAGTGTGTTTGTATTGACTTTATATTTGTAATATGCAAAAGTATTCAGATTCAAATAATAAGAATTGTATATATTTTGCATTTAAATGAGTTACACTGTGGATTTGTGGTGTTTGGCACTTCAGAAATTGTCTACAGCTTAATCAGAGATAAGAACATGGTGAAATGTGCTGTTTCTTGGTGTTCTGGAGATGTCTGAAAAAGAAAAGGGTTCATGTGACAATATTAAATTAAAAAAAACTGATGCTAAACTTCCATTTTCAATCTTCTAATTTATCATCGAAGCTACTTTTTGACACTCGACTGGGACGCGGCATCCGCCAGATGGTGGCGATAGTTGCAGGACTTGGCACTTGTCAACTGTAGCAGCTGAGAAGTTGTTAAATCATGTTTGTAAATCAAAGCGGGCGTAACATTCACATTAAGAACTTTGAACATCCAAAAATAAGCGGTCGCAGGTTCAGGGCTGCAATAAACCCCTCACTCAAACAACAAGGGAACAGCCAAAGCACACAAGAACAATCCTCACTTCTACTACTGCTAAAAATAATAATTATTAGTTGATATAATTGAGACCATAAATAATCCATAAATAAATAATGTACATGATGAGATTAGTCGATTCATCGATTAAGAAAGTTGAAAATCAGCTGCTCAAATGTTAAGATTTGCTGACTTTCTTTGTCTTATATGATATTAAAGTTAATACATATTTATTTTCACTATATATATAAATAATATTTGAACATGTTCCATTGGGAATTTGAGATGGGCATTAACTATTAATTTATGAACCAATAATATACACATTTGTGCAGCCCTAATATTAAAAATTATTTTTCAAATTATTGAAATAAAACAAAATAAGATTGTCGATCATTAAATATTTAGGGATCTCCAGAAATAAAAAAACCCCAAATAAATAAACAACTATAAATACATGATAAAAACTATTAATAAACTTCATTGCCCCATCATATTTAAAAAGGATGCCATTAAGTAGATGCTTTCATCCAAAGCACCGATGAGGGCCCTAATAAGGTGTCAAACCTCTAAGTGTGGGTGAACTATTGAATAATTTTCTGCTGCTCTTTTCAGTCCTGACAAATTAATATGAGAAAACTGTTTTCTGTCAGTAGATCAAATATGATAAATGATGTTAAACAAAGCAAATCACAGGGGTAACTCTTTTACACATTAAGGCTAATTTATTAGTCATGAAGTGGCTCTGGAAGATGCTTGTCAAAATAACCCACTGATAATGTCATCATGATGTCACCGGGGGGACATTTTATAACTGGAAACCTGCATTCCAGGTGGTTTGGAGGTGTGGAGTTTGAAAGACATGAGCATTTACCATGTAGGGAAGGGTTTGAATTAAAGATGCCATTGGTTGCATTGTTTGCGAGGGAAATGTAGGGTCCAGCGCTCTTGGAGCTTGATCACTATTAAATTTAATCATATTAAAAATAAAACTAGCTCAGCCTCTACAGCTTAATTTGGATCACTTTTTTAATCCATCTCTTGAGAGTCAACAACAAGGCTCATTCATGACTATTCTTGTTTAATCATTGGTTGCCTACCTATCCTTATGTGATGGCATGAGTCACAGTCCTTTGACTGAACATTTGACTCCCTGTTACAACAATGACGCAGACTGAACTGCGGCTGGCTCAGTTTACAAACCATCAAGTCCTGACCAGCACCTGTCTTTGTTCCTCTACTCCTCTAAATAAAACCAGGGTAACCTCTGACTTTGTTCTTACCTCCAAGGTGGTACCGTGATGCGTAATCAGGGAACAATATTTTCATCACACACATGTGCATGAGTAGCGATGTATATAAGGTTCAGGGGTAGTTCTGAGGAAACGGATGTGCACTAGACATAATGTAATAATGTGGTGACACAAGAACATAAACACAATCCCTTAATAAACTGCAGCCTTAGATTGTCTTAGTAGATGTCCAAATGCGACCTCTTATGTATACCTCTTTTAGATACCTATAGATGGACTTCTTAAGGCAGTCCACATTCACATTAGGACGGTGTTTATTCTATTAATAAAGAAGCAGATTGAGTGAATACTGACATGTAGTTTGATGACTTTCTTCTGTTTGACTCCTTATATATCGGATCTAAACTCTAACATGTTGACCCTGGGCATATGTGAATGTGTGACACTGACCCAGCACAAGTGTGGTGACCCATTTAAATGCTCACTGTCACTTCCACCAACAGGTGGTGTCAAAACCACACAAGATACCAAGGGTTTGAGCCCATAAATGAAATTTTATTGCCCCCGTTCCTCTCTGAATATTGTGGTGATGCTATGTGCAACAGTAAATGTCACTGTTGGTGGAGAGACAGTTGCAGTAGCAGAGACTGGATTCTATTTTAGTAAGCCATTCACATTTGGCCGAGACACTATAAATCTGATTGATTTTTCTCCATCGTGTCTCACAAAGTCCCTGCTTCCACCCTCACACACACTTTTCTTTAGTTTGGAGGTGCATCTGACGGAGCCGTCTGGTTTCATTAAGGTACGGATTTGATCATTTTCAGATACATGTGGATTAGAGTAAAACTGGTATGGTGGTAAAAAATATACTTATTAAAACAATTACAAACTGTTAACTTTGAATCAGTAAAATATCTGTTTCAAAGAGTAGCATTTTGCTGTCTTATTTGGTATCATGAGTAACATCAACAGCAAGTTGAACATTGTCATCTTACATGCCTGTGGATTATCTAGCCATTCACCTTTTTTGTCACCTATGCAGAGACTCTTGTCAGTTATGTTAACACATGCACTGACTCAGCACGTATATTTTTTGCATGCAGTTTTTTTAAATTACTCTAAATTTGCTCTTAGTATTTTAGAAAGGTTCATCCTGTGAGAATACATGTGTATCAAATTGCAAAGTAATTTTTGCACTATTATTTAATTTAGTTGTGATATGTATCTGTATCTATTTTGTGAAACAGCTGTAGGCTGACTAAAGTAGAGCAAAGAACACTTTTCTTCTTCACTTGAAATAAGAGAAAATTGATTGGGAACAGTGTTTTGGTACAAACGCTGAATTAAAATCACAGTTTATCAAAATAACCTGATGAAGGTGTGTGTACCTAAATGCTGTTCCCAATAAATCTTCTCTATCTTGCAAGTGAAGAAAACAGAGTGCAGTTTTTTTGTTCTATCGTAATTCCACGTGAAAAACAAAAACTACAATTCTATCTATATCTGTACTGAATACATGTAGCTAACACATGATCATAATAAAGTAAACTAATTATTTACTTCTATGACTCATACAACATTTCAATCCGTCGTAAGGGATATACGTGACTTTTAAGACCCTCCTAACTCCACCACAGGAACAATTAGGTGACTGAGCAATAAATAACTTGGTGTGGCAAGCTTTAATAGGACAATGAATGTTTGGAGTGCGTGAAATACTTTGACATGAGAGGTCATAAAGATCATCAATCTTCAGCACACAATTCAATTGAGCAGGTTTTAAAGGTTAAAGAAACTAAGTCTTGTTGCGATTAAGAGTTTGTAACAAAGAAAAGAAGAAGAATTAAGCATTTTCTCTTTACTTTGCTAATTCCAGTGTGAAAATTTAAGACAATCATGGCTGATGCGTGAGTATACTTTCAGTTTAATTTAATGTGTTAATCAAAGTATATTGTAAAATTATGTGTCAATATTCATTATGTAATGTTCACATTTATTTTCTCTCTTGATGGTGCACTGACAGACCAGTAAGTACCTTATTATATAACCTTTATATAAGCCCTTTTTTCAATCATTTATTTGTTGATTCACACCATATAAAATACTGTTTTGTGCTCCACAACATGTAGTATACTGTATGTTCAGAGTATATACATTTTTTTTTATCTGTGAATTCTAGAGGAAATCAAAGATCTCCTCTTCTCGAAAGCTGGGGTTGAAGGTAAGACCTGTATTTATTGGGATATTTTCCTCTATTCGTTATTAATATTATGACTGCCATACTATATGAGAATGTCAGCATGCATATCATTGTATACTCTTCAAATCCCTAAAGAAAAACAATGACTGCAAGCATAAGCAAACAAAGATGTATGGCCAATTCATTGCCAAGATACCTCATAAAGTAGTGTGTATGTTGCATTAAACATATATTGCATACAAATGTGACATATGTTGTATCTAATGATTTTAAAAGGATGTGTTACATATACTCATGTTCATGTATTATGATTCATGTTCATGATTCATCATAATAATGTAATTAAAATTCTGATATCTATTTTGACTTTTGCCAGATTTCCATTGCTCTGATTGCTCTACAGATCACAAAAAAATTAATCAACAATGATTCTTTATCTACTTTGAATGTTTCTTCAGATCAGAATGTTAACAGTCGCTGCTCAGATGCTGGATGAGGAGAAAGAGCAGAAAGTCAGTGAAAGAGAAGTTGCTCTGCAAGAGAGAGTTCCTCCTCTAAATCTGTCTGGTCTGTCCATGCAGGAGCTTCAGGTATTTCCTCCAATTAAATTATTTCCATGTATACCCCCTCAATCTCAACCTCTACTTGTGGAGTTTATGTTATATTCTAATACCACTAGAGGGCTTCTTACTATTCTACAGGACCTATGCAAAGAGTTGCACCACAAGATTGATGGTGTTGATGAGGAAAGGTACGATATTGACCTCAAAGTGGGCAAAAATGAGAAGGAGGTGAGTTACTCAAGAATGAAAAGCAATATTTAAAATAAAAAAAAGTTGCATGCTGAAATATTTCAGAAAATTACAGCATCTGGTGTCTCAACTGTGAAGACAAGGTCCCAACTCAAAGGAGTGAAAAATTAACAAACAATGCCCCCAAGTGGCTGCAGTGAGAATAACAAGAACTAACAAAACAAAGCTTCTTGTTCTTGGAAGGTAAACCCTTCTAAATATGTTATGTAGGACAAAATATTGCCCCCCAAATATTTGAAGTAAAGTTCAACACTTCGAATTTTAAACTGAACCGCTATGAAAGCTGTAATTGTCTGTTGGCTGTGTAAAAATGTTAGTAGTGGGAACTAAACCTCTTATAATCACTTTATGGCACTTTAAAATTAAGTTTGGGAAGTGAATGAATGAACTGATAATAAAGAACTGCACATATATTCCCAGGTGTAATCTATTTTACATTAAATAATTTAATTCATAATTTAATTTAATATTTTTAATTACAGCTGAAGACTTTTCTGTTTGTAACTGCTTTTTAATACATCCCAAATTAAATCCAAATTTTAGAGTTAATATCTTACTGCACTGCACTGTAAGTAGTATTTAAATGTATTTTTAATTTGCCCTGTGTTGCTTTTATATCCTGTTTTGATTAATTTTATGTTTAATGTAAAGCACTTTGAATTGCCTTGTTTTTTAAATGTGCTATACAATTAAATTATCTTGCCTTGCTTTACATGTTGCCAGTATTGCTAAGAAGGTTTGGTGTTGAGTAATTATTGTGTTCAGTGCCACTAAAACACTGACAATACATTTAAAACTGTAAACGTAGCAGTTAGAAATTGTTTCGTAAGGTAATTCACCCCAGAGATCCCATGCCTGTCACATATGAGCATTGGTTTGCTTTTAACGGCTGCTGGAGGAATCTGATTAAGTAAACAGTTGAGTTCTTGATGCTGACAATTTGTGATGATTACTTTTTCGTGGTTTTTTATTTTGTAGACTGAACTATTGCCTAATTATTTGAAGAAATAATCAACTGATATTATGAACTCAGATCATAAATGTATACATGTGGAAGTAGAGTGGTTGGAAGAAAACTAAACAAATTGATAAATTCTGTCTTAACTGTGTCCCTTGATTCTTCTCATAAGACTTAAATAACATTGCACAATAATAAAACTGTAGAGTTAACACACAGTTATGGAAGAGCAACAGCAAATCTTTCTATCACATGATTCCCCAAACAGATTGAAAACATGCGTCTGAAGATCATTGAGATTCAGAGTAAGTTCAAGAAACCGACTCTGAAGAGAGTGAAGATCTCTGCTGAAGCTATGCTGAGTGTTCTGCTGGGCTCCAAACACAAGGAATCGATCGACTTCAAGGCCAACCTCAAAACGGTCAAGAAGGAAGAGGAGAAGGTAAACCTGACTTTTGCTTTAACGCCAGATAATAGCTATTTCTGTATTTATTTGTATAAAATTGTGTTTTTATGCATGTTATCTTGACTATGTTACGTTATGTTTCCAACAGAAAGAGGAAGTTACTGACTGGCGTAAGAACGTGGAGGCTATGTCCGGTATGGATGGCAGGAAGAAGATGTTCGACGCCTCTGGAAACTAAGAAAAAAATGTATTATTCATGTTTAAATGATCTTCTTCTCATAATGAATTCCTAACATTACTTCATATATATATATATATATATACTGTATGTCTCATCTACAGTACATGAAATAAAAAATGTCTGGTTGGACAAAACCTTATAAAACCAGGATAATCTTGCTTTTTGTAATTTGTTAGAATAAAGGAAAAATCAGCAGAAAAGTATTTCCTAAGAAGAGAGATTGTAGGCTTCAAGTGGTTAAAAATGAAAAATAATTGAATAATATACTGTATGCTAACAGTACATTGAATTGTATTTTAGGAACTGTTGATGTTGTTACTGTGTTAATGATGCAGTAATCAATTGTTTGCTGTAGCATGTTTTGTTCTCACAGTTCTCCTCTGCTGCCTTGTGATGGCAGCAAAACCTTTCAAACCATTGCTGCCAGTTTTGGAATGACCGGGTATAGCCTACTGACCGTGGAGAAATATTGTTTGTCCCTCATAAATTAACCGCTAGAGTATCAGCTGTTATAAACCGTCATCTGGTTTGCTAGGAAATAAAACTCAATTGGCTATTAAAATACAACAATTGGATTGCAATCTTTGTTAAAGTTATAGCACTGGGAGTATGTTATATGGATATTTGGTTTATGTACATGGAACCAGCGATGTCTCTCAATAAAAAGAAACCAATTCTGACGTTTTTTCTTCACTGTGTAATTGAACAATCCCCTTGCACGGTATGAAGGACTGACTCTTTGATTTCACACACATTACACTGGACTAGAGCTAAAACTTCACCTTCTTCTCCAAGACGAAGAGACAGTGGTACTAAGAAAGCATCACAGGTGGAGGGTTACAGCAAGAACTTTCACACCTCATACATAAGGGATGTGAGAGATGCGGTGCAAGAATGGTGAGGACAGAGGGTCTATTTTAGTGAGCCACTCACATGAGCGCTTGAATCTATATATCTACCCTCTTTCTGTCCTTCTCGTCTCAGAAAAAGACACCTAGTGAGTATTTGTCATCAACTGTATAAGGTAAGGCTTTTTATTTTCAAATAAATAACATAGAGAATGAAGGGATGAAACAGCTAACAAAGGCTTTCATTGCAATAATCTTGAGACAAATTGTGAGAAAATCTTCCTACTTCAAACCCACCAGTCAGTGTTTCAAAAGCGATGGCAGTTTTTTATTCCTTCTAACAGCATTTATGTTTATGCCAGTAATGGCAGATATAAGATTTTACCACATGAAAATTCTGAAGAATTCAAGATTTTGCATGCAATTCAGAGAGACGTTGTTTTTTGTTTTGGGGGGTTTTTTTCTCTCAAATTTGAGATCAGCTGATGTCCTTGGGTCTTAAACAAAGGTCTAAGCTGAAGTTATGAATAACACATCAAACTGTTAATTTGATTGTTTGTTTTACTTTGCAAACGTTTCCAATTGCCTACAATTGAATAGTGCCATGCACATTTAAGAACATTTATAAAACATGTTGAGAAAAAAAACTAGAAGGAATTTTGCTAACTTTGATTTACATGCTCATTTTTTGAATACCTGCCATGTAACTTCAACTATTTTTGGCTTTGTTTTAGAGATTTTTTTTAGTCATAAGTTTGACCTTAAGGCAAAGTCATAAATTGTTTGTGTGCAGCTATGGGTCCGCAGACAATAGGACTTTCTAAACCAGAACTGATGAAAACTGACAGTCAGACTGTCAGTTTTGCTTTATTTGCTTTTCTTTTCTTTTCTTTTCTTTTTACACTGATAGATTTGACAAGGGGAGACACAGAGAACTGCAACCATGTCAGAGGCGTAAGTCTCATCAACTTTTATCTCAGCAAAACTCAAATGTTGCATGTGAAATATAAAAAACCTAACATACTGCATTTCTCTTTCCCCCTATGAATTATGGACCTTCTTCCTACACGCTTAGGCCATCGGTGAGTTAGACAGAAAAAATGTTTTAAATTAATTTTAATTCTAACTATGTTGAAGGATGAGTCTATAGTATTCAGCACTTTAATTACGCAAATATGTTGAAGTGTCTCGACTGTTCATGGTATTAATTGACCTTATATACCAAATAACTAAATTATATGAGGGAGGGGTTTTCAAAGTCTGAGACTGTGGGCCTCCCCTCTCCCCGTCTCAGTTTACTTGATTAGTTCTGCTCAATTTTTGGATGCCTATGGGATCATGATAATGTTATTTGATCCCATAGACATCAACAATTGAGCCAATATAGTGTAATACTGCTGTTTGAGATGCTTCAGAGCAAATACAGGTCTGTCTGAAGGCATTTATTAGTTTCTGAATCTGGGAAAGTGGGAAAACAGCACAATTCCCCAAGACTACAGTCTCTTGACTATCTCTTTAACCAAATCATACATTTAGGCTATTCTATGTGATCTCCTTTAATATTTTTTCACTTCCATTCACTGAGCCTCACATAAAAACGTTTGGAGCCCCACTGGGGAGGCTCACCTCCCACTTTGAAAACCTATGATATATGGCATGAAGTAAATCCAACTTTATAAGAAACCTATATGTTTTGCTCAGGCTGTAAGTAGTCATGTTTCATCTTTGTTGAATCAGAACAAATATAATGTGCAAAATGTAGAGAAATCAGATTCATTCATCCTTAATGAAATATCCTCACGAATAGAGAATCTGTCATTAGGTTTGTTTTGATTAGTGAAATGTGAATAATGATGTGCTGGATTTTACATTCACTGTATTACTTGTGTACTCTTCTATATTTTAATATTTTGCCATCATTCTGAATGAAATATGAACCATCTTCTTTTCCAGAAACCAAAGCCAAAGATATCTGCATCCCGCAGACTGTTCCTGAAGGTATTTCATGTGTAACCGTGTGTTTGTCTTGGAAAATAATGCTATAGAAAGTATGTTCTTTAAGTACTTTAAACCATAAGATGCAATTCTGTATAATGATTTGTACATCAGACCAAACTGCTTAAAAAGGCCATGACCATGCTGGAAAATGACAAGCAAGAGAAGCAAGCTGAACGAGAGAGAACCCTTTCTGAGAGAGTCCCAGCACTCCAAATGTCAGGCATGTCTACGCAAGAGCTACAGGTATATTTATCATGTTGACGAACTATGTGTTTTAATCCACAGAGAAGAGATTTTAGTGGTTGTGGCTCAGTCCAAATCTACTACAAATCACAAATTTCCCCCCTATCTCTTGTGACATTTAGCTGCAACCTACTAGTTTTGAGATATCCGCCAACCAAATATAATCAAGATGAACAGAATTTTGTTTTCAGTGCTCAAAGTGTTTAAAACAGACATTTGAAACCCTCAACAGCATTGTCACTTATCACGAACAATTCCCCAGTGAATAAGAATAAACCTTTTTAATTGGGATCATTACAAAATTCTAACAATTAATCTGTGGAACATGAAAAATTATACCAAAAATGCTGCATGTATTTATATAAATTCACATTTATTGTACATTTTATATACAAATTTATGCCCCTACATGTATTGCACTGTACCTTACTGTGTCAGCATTTTCATGAAAGTCTGAACATTATCCTTGTATTTCTAGATCAAATAAAGTCCTACATTTGGTATTTAAAATCAGTCTCATAAACCAAAGGTTTCTGTCCACAGAGTCTTTGCAAAGAACTACACCACAAAATTGATGTTGTTGATGAAGAGCGGTATGACATTAATTCAAAAGTGACAAAACATGATGTAGAGGTAAGAGGCAATATTATTTGGGATATGACCATTTTTAGCGAATGGCTTTGCAACTAAGCACATGGTTTTGTCATTTGTGTTGTAAAAAAAAAAAAAAAGATACGAGACCTGACTCAGAAGATCGTTGAGTTGAAGGGCAAGATGAAGAGACCAGCCCTGAGGAGAGTGAGGGTGTCTGCTGACGCCATGCTTGGAGCTCTGCTGGGTGCAAAGGTCAAAGAGTCTGTGGACTTCAAGGCCAACCTGAAGACTGTGAAGAAAGAGGAGGAGAAGGTAATGAAAATCATCAATTTATCATAACACTATGAAGTGTCGTTTCAGTCCAATGTTCTTTATGTAACTAGGGAATTCCAGTCAGTATAACACTAATTTCCAAGAAACAGTGGATATATATATTAAAAATAACACACTACACATATGATAAAACATATCACCATACCTTCTAAAGAAAAAGTCAACAAGATTTTGGTGTGGAGGCTTTGAAGATTTGGTTACAACAGACTACCTGAGGGTATAGATTTCATTTCAACTTTGAGGAAAGAACACACAGCACAAAATCAGAGTAGCATCATGAAAACGAGTAATACCAGTCTAAATCCAGGATTTTAACACTAATGCTAAAGCTAAAGACATATATTTCTTGAGCATACTATATGCAGATGTGACAGATGGTAGAATAATTAAAGCAGATTCAGACAATGACTAAAAAGAAACCTGTGGAAGTGAAACCTGGATAGTTTAGATGACTTTAAAGGAACTAGAAAGTAGACTCAAAACAACTTGAGACTTGTTTCATTAGTTTAAAAAATGTGGAGCAAGTAGGAATATTTGCAGAGTGCAAAATAATGAGTACTTCTAGGTTTCAGTCAGAATGAGTTGATACAAAGTCGAAGCATCACTTGGGGATGTCTCATTAAATGTTATGTAAGGGAGCTACAGTGTGTGGACCTTTATCTTTTTTTTACATTGTCTTTGATCCAGCACCTGTTTGAAGCTTATTGGATGTGTGTCTATTACACCTTTTGATACAAACCTTTTTTGTTTTAACCTTTTTGCCCCACAGAAAGAGGAAGTGACTGACTGGCGTAAGAATGTGGATGCCATGTCTGGTATGGAGGGCAGGAAGAAGTTGTTTAATGCTGGGCAGTAGTACAGTTTTGGTGGATATATTTGTGAAGATAATTGCTGCTCTATAACTGGTGAAACCACTGAATCATGTGACCAATGTTCACTTTCATGAAAATGAAATTGAACAAAGTGTAAATTCTGGCACTGTTCATGTTTCAACTGTTTGTGCAAATGGCAATAGTGAATATATCAAATGTATGATAATCCTCAAGGAATACATAGTTTTTTACATAATGTAAAATATATTATGGAAAACATGTATTTTATATATTGGAGCACTGTACTGCTTTGTTGTTTTTAGGATACATATGAATTCATGAACACAGCACCACCATTGGCTGTCCATATCACCTGTAGTGAAGTTACTTGCTTGCTTTTTGACCTCTGTTACAATAATGCAGACGGGCACATTTATCAACATTTATGAATATATATTTGTATAACATATTTTCTCCAGCACCCATTCTGCCTACAAAAAACATCTTTTGAATCATATCGTTTTGTCTTAACATGAAAACATAAAACACAACATTTTTGTGTTTTTATTTATTTATTTTGCAACAAGAAATGTGTCAGCTAGGTTGATATAGA
This sequence comes from Scomber japonicus, assembly GCF_027409825.1. Taxonomy (NCBI): domain Eukaryota; kingdom Metazoa; phylum Chordata; class Actinopteri; order Scombriformes; family Scombridae; genus Scomber; species Scomber japonicus. The sequence continues at coordinate 13,685,417 of NC_070582.1, forward strand.
GAATGAATACACATTCCAAGGACAGTCAATTTTGAAAGGTCAATTGTTTATGGATTCACAGCAATGTGACCATCCTTGAAAAAACGAAGACGTCACAATGCAAAGTATCAGTGTTATAAATTGTGTATCAAATAATAAAGTGTAATTGATTTTACTATTAGTTTCTAGTTTGATTTCCAAGAAAAGCTATTATACATTTATATGTATAGATAGTGTGATGTAGAATTTAATTGATTCCTGTGTTGTGGGAGCAAAGGTTTGTTCACAGTCACATTAATGTGGGGACTCACTTCTCATCTGGGGACAAAAAAAGTCTGTTACCTCCAAGATAAACCATTACATTTTGAGGGTTGATATGTGGTTCATGGTTAAGGTTAATGTTAGGGTTAAAGGACATGTTCACAGATTTTCCAAGTCTGCATTTAAACAACAGCAGGTGCCCAAATGAACAATGGAATAGGTTTTCCTTGCCATAATCATTCCTCCTGTTCGTACTGGCCATTAGAGGATCCCTTCATAATGCACTTAGAATGTAGGTGATGGGGGCCAAAATCCACAGGACTCCTTCTGTGCAAAAATATATTTAAAAGTTTATATGGAGCTAATATGAGGCTCCGGCTGTCTAAATCACTCAAATCAAGTAGATATCTTTCAATATTTAAGTCTTTATAATGCCAAATTCTTTAGTTTTTGTTGCTATACTTCCACCACAGCTCAACAGGGAAACACTGTTGAGGTACCATAAAGACAGGGGGAATTTGACACTAAAAAGACTGTAAATGTGATATCCACTTGATATGACTAACTCAGACTGCTGTAGCCTCATATAGCTTCCATCACTTGAAAGTGCATATGAAGGCGATCTTTTGATGTCCAGTATGAACAGGAGGAATGATTACAGCAAGGAAAACTTCTTTCAGTGATGTTCAGATTTTTTTGTTTTAAGATAGACTTCAAAAATTGTTAATCTATTCTTTAAGTTGGGTTTCTGGGGAAGTAAACACAGTGTCCTCCTTAGTGAGAACAGTTGTGTAAAAAGATTCAACATTCAAAAAGTCAGTTTTAAACTATGGCCTGATCGATAATGGATTTTTGGGACAGATGCCAATACCAATATGAGGGAATAAAACAATATATCAGCCGACAATCTTATACAAAATATGTACATAAACCCACTTTCCCCCCCAAATATGATTACCAAACACTTGTGACAAAGATATGGAGGCTGTGATATTTTACAGTTTAAGAATAAACGTGCTCTGAAACAGTAAACTTCACTGAGAGTTCAATATGTATAAACTTGACTTAAGAAAAAGGATTAAATACATAAACTGCTGCCTATACATCTTTTAAAAAATAAATAAAAAATCACATATTGGCCAGTATATAGACCGATATACCGATATATCTTTGATAAGCCAATACCATCAGATAATATTGGGTGACCAATACATCGGTCTGGCTCTACTTCAAACACAGAAAGTAAAGTTATGATTCACCCTGGTTAAAGTAGCCTCACTGTACATTACGTGGGAGTGAACAGCAGCAGTGGCCTAGTTTCTGAAACTGTAAAATTAGTTTCGCTCTTTAAAACTGAAAATACTTTATTGATTCTAATTTATGTCCTCCCAGATTGCTCTCAAGTCTCTCGCATTGACCGTGAGACACACGCATTTCAAGCAGTTCATGGTTACACCCTAAGCCCACCGCACAGAAATGAATAAAGGCTATAATAGGCAGAAATGGACGGGCGAGGCGTAGGCCTAATTCTCTGCTGAGATCACAGCTGTTAGACCTACCAGCCAATCAGAAAATACTATTTCTTGTTGCTGGGTAAATTCGGAGTCTGTGTAGCCTCTAGCTACCCAAACAGCCCACAACTGCATATAACCTCTGTCGTCAAGGCATCAATATCTGACACACACACTTACAACACAAAAAAAATTCAACCTTTTAAAAACATGTCTGTGCAGCTGATAGGCCTACACATTTATTTAAAAAAAATAAAAATAATTGTGAATTACATTCTTCACATTTAATACAATTCATGTTTTTTCTCCAAAAATAGGTACAAAGTGCAAAAACTGAGGAATAAACTCTCTGCTCTCTGAAAGCTTCATTGAGGATTAATCTTGCTGTTTATATGTGACTGATGATGATGAGGTATTCCTGATTGGTTGGTGTGCAGAGACTAATTATGCTGAGATACTGTGAGTGAAGAGTCTGAATATGAATAGTGTGTGTGAGGGGTAAGAGGCTCATTTGGGGACAAATATCTTTTTCTTATTGATCTATTTGGGATCAATATCATAAAACAATTAATTTAATTTAGCTGAATTAGTCTTTTATTTGATTAATGCATTATTTTCATGTCTATTTGTGCTGGTCAATTATGAACAGTACCTATGTAAAATTGAAGTGTTTTTTAAGAGGGGGGGGGGGGGCAAACGCACAGGATTTCGAGTGGCTCCGGTCCTAACAAAATGTAATCTCACTTCAAACTGATGAAATGTGAGAGCCCTGCTTGCATCATTTTCAGACGGGTATATATCAGTAGATTGTCTAATTAAGTTGTTTCAAACGGTTGTGCCTTCCAACAAATACAACATAACTTCTCTCAGAACTGTAAACTACAGCATAAATACTGTACTATCACCTATAGTTATGTTTGCTGGCCGGCAACACCCACATACATTTTATTGCTCCCTCCTTCTTCCTCCACCGACCGGACGTCCCTGCTTCTCCCAATAAGGGCATAGCGTTTGACTAAGGTACCGCCCACACGCGAGGTTCTCCATCTGATTGGCCAACCGGAACGTCAATCATCGACATTCAAGCAAACACACTACATCGCCTGCCAAAAATTCTGTCAACACTGACGACTGTAGCAGCTACATTCAGGCCGGATTAAAACCCACATAGGGTAAGACGACATTTTAACAATATTATGATACTTTGGAAGAGTGGAAGGTTCTTACATGGACCCTCTTTACTCGGACTGAGCAGCCATATTTGAAGTACTAGTCATTTATATGGCAGCATATTCAGTACTACCATTAAAAGCTTCTCAGTTGCATCCAGTAAAACATTGTGCAGACAGCACCTAGCCAACATTATTTGTCATTTGGTGCCTATATTAGGACTAAGGTTAACAAGTAGGGGTATAACTGCTGTAGCTGTATTTGGGGCACCTTTACACCCCATGTTGTACACACTCTCATATTTGATACAACCCCTAACGTTTTACTGGCACTGTCTGCAAGTATGCTTTACTCCTGAGCCCAGATCAGATATACAGTCCTGTGACTTACTGAAGCTACATTGTAGGCTGTGCTGTTCTATTTAAATTTATTTAATATTTCAACTCTCAACTAACTTCTGCTATCATTTTACTTCCTCACTGTTTCTGCTAATAATGTTCATTTCTGCTTTCTGAATATGTGCAGGTTTGTGCTGCCGGTGCTGCAGATGTCCACCTACAAACTCTTTCTGCTGAGGCATGGGGAGGGGGCCTGGAACAAAGAAAACCGTTTCTGCAGCTGGGTTGACCAGAAGCTGAGCGAGGATGGGGTGAAGGAGGCCCAGGACTGTGGCAGGCTTCTGAAGGAGCAGGGCTACAAGTTTGACATGGTGTTCACCTCCATACTCAGCCGCTCCGTCCAGACTGCCTGGCTGGTGCTGGAGGCCATGGGCCAGGAGTGGGTATCTGTGGTGAAATCATGGAGACTCAACGAGCGACACTATGGTGCCCTGATCGGCTTGAACCGGACAGAAATGGCTCGTGAACATGGAGACGAAAAGGTGAAGTTGTGGAGAAGGAGCTATGATGTCACTCCACCTCCGATTGACGAATCCCACCCTTACTTTCTGGAGATCTACAATGATCGTAGATACGACACTTGCGATGTGCCGAAGGAGAAGCTTCCCCGTGCAGAGAGCCTAAAAGAGGTGTTGGTCAGACTGCTGCCATACTGGGACAGTACTGTGGTGCCAGAGATAAAGAAAGGCAAAACTGTGCTCATCGCCGCTCATGGAAACAGCTGCAGGGCCTTGCTGAAATACCTGGAAGGTATGCTGCTATACTGCATAAGGCTATTATACACAGTGCTCTCTCAGCATTTGTCTTTGTGGGGTGAATGCATTCAGTTGAATTCAGCCGCAGCTCTTGGACTCTACAGGCTGCCATATCTAATCGTCATTTGGGAAGGACATATTTCAGTGCCAAAAATGGAAGGTTGAACTTGTGCAAAAAGGCCACTGAGTTAATGTTACATTTGGCTGTGGCTATGAAGTCCACACTGACCTTTCACTGCTCTCGTAACCTTTGGGGAGTTCCATGTGCTACAAGCTTAACTTACAACATTGACTGTTACATAATATTATGCAGCACAGGTTAAAAAAAAGGTGTATTTCTGTTAATCACTTCATAATGGACTAACAAGATTTCATTACAGCTTTCATACATCAAACTTAAAATTTAAATTAATGATAGCGAACTGCCATCAAGACTGGTTGTTGCTAGTTTGTGATTTTAATATTACTGTTTTCATTTTCAACAGGTGTATCAGACGCAGATATAGCCAACGTGACTCTACCCACAGGGATACCCGTACTGCTTGAGCTGGATGAAAACCTCAAGCCTGTGAAGCCTCGGCAGCTGTTGGGAGACCAGGCAAAGATTCAGGCAGCTATTAAAAAGGTAGAGGACCAGGGAAAAGCCAAACCATCAAATTGACATAGCTCTTTTCTTGCTGCCTTTGTGCACTATAAATTTATAGGTACAGAAAAAACCTAAACAAAAAGAGACTCAAAAATCATTTCATAACATGAGACAACAACAACAACAGATTGTTGTTTAATGTGATTTAAAGGACAGGTGTAAGTCTTACAGTGAAGTTACTGTATATGTTACAGCGGCCTGACCTGGATACAGGATGTGTGTGTCACAGGCTGGTACGATAGGGACAGGAAAAAGATCAGCGGTGTACTGTAAATGTTTCAGCACTGTGTGGAATTGTTTTTTGTGTAAGCACTGAGGAAGCGTTTGATTTGTATCAGTTTTTAAGCTATTCATCCCTACTTTTTGCCTGCATGGTGAACCGACTGAGGTTATTTATTTATTTACTAATTAATCTATTTTAACTAAGACTAAAAAACAAAAGTGAAATATGTCATATTCAGATGGGACAAACAAAATCTGTCCTTTCTAAAGTATTTTTTCTGTTACGCTGATCAGCTTTAGGAACATCCCCTTTCATTTTAAATGTGTGCCTTCAGTATTTAATGTAGTGCTCAAACCCAGCTTCTTTTTGAAAGCTTATCAAGCTGGTCTTTTGTGGGGATTTTATTTAATAATGAAAGCACTCCTCTAACAAATCATACCTCATAGAAATTGATAGCCAGGCTGTTCATTCCAAGAGTGAGCTAATTGTAAGCCACAGAAATGCTGTAAATATGCAAAACATCTGAAATCTACTTTACCACATGAGTTACATATATTTTTAAATGGCGTACTCAGAAAGATGTTGTTTTTTCTGTGAGGTTTATACATTAGATTAACACTGTGGCTAAGAACCATAGCTACATTGGTATGGTTACTGGTTTATACTTTGCACTTTTTGGGGAAATATGAGGATTTATTCCCTTGTTAATTAAATGCAACAACTGTGAATGGTAAATACCATTATTTTGAATAAAGATAATTAGAATATATGGGGTAAAAACAAGCACTCTTTGGGGTCTCATTTTAAATTCAAAATTTTTATAATCCATGTGAAGTTATTTTCTGTTTATGTTAATATGTTAATAACATGAGGGAAATGTTACAGACTGCTCTTGTGTATGCCTGCAGCCGCCCAATCTTTGTCAATATTTGTCAGTTTTTGTGACAGCTGTACTGTAGTGGCGTTGCCTGTATCGTGTCTCTTGTACCGTGCATCATTTATGTCTTCTGGTTTTCCCAGACTGTATGTTACTTTACACTGTTTTGTACACTGATCTTTTAGGTCAACAGGGAGAAACATTAAGAACATGCATTTGGATATTTGTAATTTGATGTCTTCCCTGCTGTCTACACCTACTCATAAGGAGAGTTTGCAAGATGAAATAAAAGGGAATTTAAATTTTCCTTAATACGACTGTTTTTATTTCTGAATCACAGTCAATTTTCAACTTTGTTATAACTGAGCTGCAACAGGAAGTCGTGCAGGATGTCACGCTGATACACAGATCAGATAAATTTTGAGAAGGAGCAATAGAAACTAATAAGAACAATTTCTGTTTGAGGGAGTACATAAATTCCTGCAATTTGGATGCTGGTCGCTTGAGCCCACTGGAACCAGTAAACAATTGAGTCTGCTTGGCTACCACAGATGGATAAAGAGGAGTGGTTCTTCATGTCTTAACCATTTCTGTAATTTAGCCAAACCAGTAGGGCTGAGACAGGGAGAAACCCTCTAATTGGATGGAAATGCTCTTAAATGGATATCAGCATGATTCTCTAGTCTTTGTGGCAGCAGTGGTAGTATGTTCAGTATGTGTCTGGGTAGATATTTTATACACCACAGTTTTTATATGTATTTCATTTCAATCAGGCACATTTCTAAACATAAATATAAACTTCACTTGTCATTTTACTTACTTATATCATTATTATTATTATTTATAAGGTATGTATTCATACCAGCAGAGGAATAACTATCAAAGGTCATAATTGATGTTTCATCTTAAAGACCTTTACACATTTAGTGATGCATAATCTCAACTCAATCTAGGGATAATCATGAGGAAAAGAAGCCATCTTGACTTTTATTTATGCTGACTGTCTCTTTTTCTATCTCCTCTTTAAAGGTAATCTCCAAACAACAGACCTCCATATGAGTTTAATATTATTGAAAGTTATTTAATATCAGAAACATTCAAGAAAATATATAACATCATGTCTATTATAAACCAGAGTAGTATGTGCGATTGCAAATGTAATACATACTTAAGATGACACATAAACACTTTTTTTTTCACACAACTTTCCAGCCCAGTGTGAACATCACTGAGCTGCAACTTGGCAGGCGGGGCTGCACGCTCCATGCTCTGCTTATAAACCTCTGGTTGCTCTCCCTCTCCTGATTTTCAGCAGGAAACCAGTCACTTTGGTCTGCCGGCCTGGTAAGTTTTAATGATGATTGTGTGTGATGCCTTTTATAACTTAGTTAATGCAAATGTGTAGAGATGAGTGATCCATGTAGAAGAAGTAGAGATGGGCTAGTATGAGCTGGTATTGATTAACACTAAGGGACATTTGCTCTGAATTCAAAGACCTGTTATTGTAACTTATCTGTTGTCAGCATGTTAGTTATACAGATACCCCTCCAAGGGGAAAAAATATGTCTAATTTTAAAGGAATCTACTTTAACTGTCTCAAAGATGCATTGCTTGTGAAAAGTTGCAGGTGAGAAATTCAGTGGAGAAAAACACTAAAGCATAGACCAGCAGATCCTGATCTATATGAATATGTTTTAAGGACTAGAAAAAATATGAGGTCTTCCCTCTTTATTTACATATGTGCATTAAGTGGAGAGAAGGGTCATAACATGAAATAATGAAAAATATCTATTCTCTGAACAAAAGCTATACATTCACATAACAAATTGTTCTTACTGTAGTAAAGTACTGCTCCATAAAGGGAACTAGATGTTAAATTTAACTGTACATTTTTTGATCTGCACAGTCTACAGTACAAACAAGTTACAGAATTTAATCTAATACATAAAATCTAAAAACTAAAATCCACTAAACTTCTTGGAAGGTTGAATATATAGCATGTTTTTGGAGAGGCACTGCATCCAAGTTGGATACATAAACGTTATTCAAAAATGATAGCATAGCTAGGTGAAAGAAAAGGTGATGACAGAGAAATGGCAAATTCTTCAATCATGATGTAAACGTATGTTGAATCTTGTGGATTTTGCTGGTTTGTGCAAACTCCCAAATTCCTCTTTTTTCCCCTTTTCCTCGAGGGTAAGCACCTGCGTTCACTCTTCCTGAGGCTGGAGTGAATATTATAATTTGACTTTAGTTTCTGCTACTCATACATTAAGCAGACGTCTGACTGCGGAAAAATTGTTTGCTGCAGTGGACATGCCAAGTCAGACTCCTATTCCTTAGATGGTATTGAAGATAAAGGCTATAAACACATGGGTGGGAGCGTGTGTGAGTGCATGACCATGGGCTCATCTCCTCGGGGACTTGAAATGTGTTTGGGTTTCCAGAGCATCATCTGCTTGTTTATCAATGAAATTTGAATCATTTTGAGAATGATTACAGCTGTATTTCCACAGTAGCAAGTGATCAAGACTCATAAAACTGAGTGTTAAAGTTATTTATTTCTATATAATATATAATATATAATAATAAATATATGTATATATATTTATAATACAATGTGACTTCAGACCTGCCATAAAAACACCAGTATGCATAGATTTCATGATGAAATGTGAGCCATAAATAATGATAAAAAACAACAGCTAACACATTTGTATTTAATGACTTTAAAACTCTCCTTTAAAAAAAAACTTACATGAATTTATCTTGATCCAAACACTGCTGTATGACACCTGTAAAAAGACAAAGTGGAACATGAGCTGTCTTCATAACACCAGCACAGTTTAAAATATCATTAGCAAGACTTTGTGAATCAAATTTGCCAAATGAGAAACTGATACAGACGAGATGTGGCTGCTATAATGTTCCAGTCTGTCTGAGTACAAATGAGTGTTTGTAGCTGAAAAGTGGTGTGATTTGACAGAAAGGGAGGCTGTCTGTTCTCTAGTTGTACAGGTGGGACACTCTAAATGGGAGAGGAAATAGTTTTCCACATGAGCAAATTACAAGAGGGGTAAAGGCGAGTGTTAGTGGCTTTGACATTAATGGAGTCATTCATCAGCAATCAGTCTGCCATGAGGTCTAGTTAAATTTAATGGAGAAATAATAACATGCCCTATATTAATTTTAGAACCACTTAGAAGGAGGATTTTGGTTATTTTGTCTTTGTAACATCTGATGTTAGTTTAAATGTCCGGTTATGCCTACTCCACTGTTCTAATGTATAATATCAGCCATAGTTGGTTGCTATTTATTGACCGTAACAAAGACAATCAGCCTTCCAATCATATTTTCTGCTTCCCAGCAACATTATGGAAAGTTGATTCATAGCAATCACAGTGGAAATAAGTTATTCTGGGATTGCCACTTTGTATAGCAGCAGGTATTTCCTAGAGTAAACCATGCTCTCTGTCCATGGCCTTGCACCTTGCCAAGCTGGGACACTACAAGTAACACAGGCTGTGTTCTTCCTTAAAAGGAGGCCGAGTACACCATCTCAGCTGATGGGATGCGGAACAGGGAGTGCACATAGTAACATCTGAGTCCCCGGTCAAAAGGGGAAAGACCTAACTCAGCTTTGAATTTGGATTAATTTAATATGAATGTACATGTTCTCCTCTTTTGTCTTTCTATTCATCTACCACTCAGAGTAGTTATGGTGGACAAAATGCAGCAAGCAACCAGCACTTTCCATGTCTGCTTTAAGACTTACCTGTCAGCTGAAGATTGAGCACTTGTGTCTTTTTGCTTATTAAAACAAAGCTGAGCTGTAGAGCGCTGAGTGGAAAGCTGAAGTGTGAGTGAGAGCCAGACTGAGCGTCCTGTTATCCTGCATAGAGTGGATAAGCAAACTCAAACCTTCACTTTATCAGTCAATGGTTATCGGCCACAAAACAACACACCCTCCTTGTCAGCCAAACTGTACATAAACATTTTAATGAGCAGCAGAAAAGGTCACCACTACAGTATGTTATGGCTTGTAAACTGTGTGGAACTTGTATCCTGGTCAGGGACTTTTTCTTACGTGACCATGTTTGGTTATGTGGAGTAAGCAGCTGAGGCTTCTTGATTGATTGCAAACGCCTCTCTGGCAACTGTTTATCTATAAGCGTGTTGAAGCAGTTTCTTTATCTTATAAGAAGAATCTTAAGTAATCTGTAGTTATCTGGGGGCATACATGCATATATGGTAAATGTAGCTCATGCTGTTATTTGGTACAAATAACAAAAGGAGCAATAGAGTCTATTTTTAGCCCCCGAATAATTACACAACTTAATTTTAAGGTTTAAAAAAATCATCTTCCTAACAGCACATGTATATTCTGATCAGCTTGTACCAACTTCTCATTGACGCTATATAATATTTTAAATAATCAGTGTTGGTTGGTCTCCCAATTTGGTCCCAACTAAAATATTTCACCTACTGGATGAATTGGCATTAACTTTTATACAGACAAATCCCTAAAGAGGATGAAGCCTAATGACATGTCTCTAAATTTTAATACAGTGCCACCTTCAGGTCAAGGTTGTCACCTATCAGGTGGAGTATCTCAAAATCTATTAAATGAACCAATGAACAGATTCATAGTTCCTGTACCATGTTTTATAATGACTTTGGTAACTTTTTTCTCAGACTGATGTTTCCTCTATTGGCACTGAAAGATTGACATTTGTAATTTTGAGTAAATTTTCTCAACAACTATTTAATGGATTGCCATGTACACACATTTATGTTGCCCTCAGGATGCACTGCTATAACTTTGGTGACACTTTAATCTTTCACCTAGCGGCATCATCAGATCCAAATTTTAATTTATCCAGTACATCATGGTTTATGACCAAATACTTGTAAAACTAATTACATTCCCATTAACCTGTACCTTGTGTTTAGTTGTAAATAGCAAATATCAGCATGCTAACGATCATGGTGATTTTAGTATTTACCTCAAAGAGCTGCTAAGGTGTCTGTAGTGTGTAGACATCTGCATGTAGATATGATTTAGCATGCATTTGTGTTAACTGTCCTGCCTGTAGGAAAGGGTGGGGTTGAAGAAGAAAATTGCTCAATTTCCAAACTAAGAAACCAGTAACCAAACAAGTCAAAGTCAAAGGATCCATAGCACTTAACGTAACAAATATTAATGTATCTCTAGAAGGGTCGTATGAGGTAAAGTAGTGCTTGGCACAAACAGTATACTTTTTTGTTACTCCCACCTTTTGGGATGATTACGAGAGGGGAAGAGCTGAACATCTTCTAATATTCAGCTGCCTGCACGTCTTTCCTGATTGAAGATGTGAGGCCTACTGTAACTTGCCAAACCAAATGTAAATCATGCATTAGAAACGGTCTTTAACGGAACATAAAGCCCCCCTTTGATGTTTGATTAATACATTGGCAGACTCTCTTTAAAGAGCAGTAATTATAAAACCAGACAATATACAAATAACACATGGCATGTACATAGGCTGGAGAAAACAGAGACACAAAGGAGGGCCAGGCAATTGAAGTAATTACAGGACTTTAAGTGGAAAGCTTTTTAACTTTTGTATTGCATACCAAGCATTAATGTTTTATAAGACTTATTATAACTTAACTTCAGTGGATCACTTGAGGAATTCTCAGGCTAAACCGTAGTTGGCTTCAGAAACAAAGAGCTTAACAGTGATTTAGCTCCTTTTGCTGGGCAATGCTGGCATCAGATACTTCCAAAAGCAAGACCTTTTCAGACCTGTATCCATTAATCACAATTAAGAGGTCATATACTGTAGATAACTTTAATTACTCTTAATCATTTTATTCACAGTATGATTCATTAATTCAGGACTCAAATATTACACAGTGCCGAAGAATGAACAAAACACTATTATACATCATTCTATAAACACATCATTACTTATCTTTAAATATGAAGGAAATGTGCATGTTATTGGTAGGCTCCTTTGAACCTGCTCAACCTTCAGAGAGTTTTATTTCTTCTAGTTTGCAGCTGTGGCTCACGTCTTAACCGTTTTTTTTCCATGGCTTCCAGTTTCTCCATGTAAAGTGACTGTAGGGTTTATATATATTAGGCAGAATCCACATTGATCAGATATGTCACCTTTATGCTATACATTATATCATAGCCATCAGGTTTTAATGTCTGTATTTGCTTGTATGATTTGAACTATTAAGATAGTAGCATGGGCTAGCATTGGTAAGAAAGAAAGTACATCAAAGGAACATGTCGGGAAATACATTTACCAAACTCTCTGCTCTCTGAGTTTGACAAGACTCATTTTTTTGTGTGACGTACAGAGGTACATCAGGAGACAATTAGCTCAGCATAAAGTGTGGAGGCAGAGGGAAACAGCTACTGTAATCTATGCTAATTGCCTGCTGGCATCGATTTTTTTCTCATCAAATTCTGCATTTCCCCAAAACGTCAACCTTTTCCTTTAAAGGCCCAGTGTGTAGGATAAGTGGCATCTAGTGGTGAGGTTGCAGATTGCAAACAAATGAATACACCTCCCCTCCCCCTCTCCTTACAAGCATATAAGAGCATCTACGGTGGCTGCGAAACACCCGAAAAATGTGAAAGGCCCTGTGTTGAGCCAGTGTTTAAGAGGACCCGCTCCCCATGTTGATATAAAAGGCTCATTCTAAGGTAACAAAAAGACAACAGTTCTTATTTTGAGGTAATTATATGCTAATTAAAACATACTCATGGATATCATATTCAGTCTGCTCCACTAGATACCACTAAATACTACACACTGCACCTTTAAAGTCCAAATTCTGCCATAATGTCCTTGTGTATCTGAACCTTCAATTGAGGCTGGCTTTAGATGATCATCTGTTACACACTTACATGTTGTATTCAGACCTTTGACTGAATGCTAAGCAGAGATATTTTTTTGCCAGCCTGTATTTTATGTTTGTGACAATTACATGCTGTCAGTAAACCAACCCTGTTATTTCCACCAGCAAAAATCCCAAATTGTTTCCTTGTCACTGCTCTTGTTTCTATTGTGAAACTTTATTTGTTGCAAACATCTATATGAATATTTATGCACAGTGTCTGGTGAGTGTTAGCGGTTAGTTGCTAGTTGCATGAGAGCACAGCGACCAGAGAGAGCGCAGGTCCAACACCAGTGTTAGAGTCTGAGCAGGCCACAGAAAGGAAAGCTTATCCAGATGAGACAAATCAGTTACAGATGTATGAATAAGAAATTGTCCTGAGCACTTGTCATGTGGGAATGATTTGTAAACTTGATTCCACCTTATGACAGGAAGAGTGGTAAAACAGGGGAAGTCTATAACATGCTGTTTATGTAAAAATGAGATTACAAGAACCTCTGTAATGAACGTTGAGGGACTGCTCGCATGTCAGAGGTATGTAGAGGTAGACATTTGTGTCTAAATTAAAATACAATCAATGCTTTCATCTAAAGGGCAGTGTTTTTCATTTGGGTTATTTCAATTGATAGAAATTGTAGAGCTGGAATTATTTGTGCCAGCAACACATCTCTAATCCAGACAAATTACCTGTCTGGCGACTGATGGAGCAGCTGTTATGGGAGTTCTTAAGTGTGACTGTGTGTGTGCATTTACATTTATGTGCAAAGTGGGGGGTGAGAAGGCAATCACCTCTAGCTGACAGAGTGGTGAGTTTCAAACTTTAGAAATGCAGGACTTGGCTGCCCCTGCTGGGCTCATGCCAATCCAAACAGTGCTGGATCACGGCTCTGACATGTCTGTGAGCTGTGAGCCTGCAGGTCAGTCAGTCTTTGTCTGGTGCTCCACAGCGTCCATAATGCTCCAGCTCTGGGCCCTGAAACACAAACCGGCCTTTGTCATCCACAGACCTGAATGGGTCCCATGTAAGAACAGATGTGTGGGAATGATGGATAGCAGTTTGTTGCATGTATGATTGTAAGAGGAATTATGTCAGCAGAGCTCTATAACTAAGAGCTGGAAAGCAGAAGGTTCATTGTCATACTTTTATGAGAAATAGAGGTAGTTTTGGAAAATGACCTCCTACACAAAAGAGGTCATTCACAATGAAGGTGATGGTAATGACAAAAGGGACAAAATGAACACTGACAGAACACAAGCAGCCTTTGATAGGATAGCTGTCTAATGACTAATACACGAGACCAGAAATCATATAGCTGAAATACCTCTTATAGTGTAATAAAGCTACATGTAAAAGATGTGGGAATGATGGGAGTGTTGTCTTGGACACATCTGGTGGTAATCCTGCAAACATTTTGACATCAGCAACACCTAGCAACAGCTTGAATACAGTATATTGAATATGTATTGAAATACTGAATACTGTGTGTTGGGATTGTAAGTCTCTCACAGGGCAAGCTAAATTTTCTTTTTCAGTTTAAACAGTTTACTTTGCTTACACATAGTATAGTATAAGTTATGAAGATACAGTAGGTATCATAAAGTGCTTAGACTTGATTGTAGCATGTTTCAAATCTGGTGATATTCTGTATCTTTCTTAAAGACCAAAACCAAGAATAATTTGATCCTAGGTATTGATTATGTGGCATAAGATTGGTATAGCTTCTTCCTCTGTAGCATGGAGCTCCATAGTTGTCCACTATTAAAAACACATCAATGAGCCACACTGTTGCAATTACATGTTCCTTCATTACAAGGAACTTAGGCACTGTAGTTCATTTTGAGTCAGACCATTGTACACCTCACTGTCCTGTTGCTTTAAAAACTCACTAGATCACCAAATGTGTATTCATCTGCTGCTAAAAATAAACCCAATATTTATTCCAATTTAAGTAACATTTGTTAAACACTACAGTGCCCAGCTGCTGTAGGAAATTACTTCGCGTGACTAAACTTTCCATCCGTTATGAAGTTATACATCAGTTTTTTAGTGCTAATTAGCTCATTTTAGCATGCAACATGCATTTATGATGATTTAAAAAATATCAAATACTGTATGGGTATTTAATGTTCAGAAATATGTTTGTATTGAGACAAAAAGCTATTATGATTGTTATGGTCAGTGATTCTTTGTTTACCCCCCTTTTCTAAAAATGACGTCATTCCTGGACTCTACATATCATTATTGTTTATACATTAGCCACAACCACCTCTCCAAACCTCCAAAAGTGCTTTGTCCAGAAGACATATGGCTTGCAATAAATCACTTTCCTCTTTTCCAGGAATGTAAAGAATAAAAGTGCGTTGTCTTTTTCCAGGAAAGTCCTAAACTGTCTTATTATAAATGTAGTGGTTGTTTTAAAAAAAAAGCCTCTTTTGGACAGTTCTGTTTGTGTGCCTTTGTGACTGTAAATGGTATCAGCCATTATGAAAACTAAACTGTTATGTGGTCATGTCCAATTATAACCCACTGTTCAGTGTTGGTGGTCTCCTCTTCAGATCTGAAGATACAGATACCAAAATAAAGTTGTGATACTGAAGTGGGGGTATGTATGCACATCCAAGCCAAACAGGGCAGGTGCTGGGCTGAAAGTGAGTGAATGTCAAAAGTGAGTCTTGAGTCTGATAAAGAGCAGCAGGGCTCAAAACGTTACCTTGGTGCAAGAATTTATAAGTGGACATTGGAGTCCTGCAGCGTGCGAGCTGTGATACTGAAGTGGCCATCTTTACAACTATGCATACTGCTACATAAAACTAGGAAAACTTCAGGAGAGAAAGCACACACACACAATGGTGCATGATATAAACAGATTAAAGTGTGATGTCATCTTGACTCTGAGTTCGCGTCATCTCAGTTCCCAGCACTATTTGGTATGTTGTTACAGAAAAAGACGGATGCATGAAGTACTCATGAAACAGCCCAGAAATGTTGTCAGTATAATTGTCTGTCAACATGTTCTCAAATGTCAAATGAATGATCGAGTGTGTGTGTGTGTGTGTGTGTGTGTGTGTGTGTGTGTATAGGCATGTGTTTGAGTGTGTGTGATAGACGTTTTGGATATGCACTCAATTGGATAGACTTCTTTTTCTGTCATCACTTTTTTTAGACTCCTTTTCAGTAAATTGAAAGACTGCTAACAGAAAATAACACTGAATAATGTTTCCTGGATCAACAGGCCTCAACCATAAATTAGGTTTTGATTTGTTGCTTTAATTTAGTTTATTTTTAAATCTTAAAAGCATAGTTTGGTTTAACCAATTATTTCTCCTTTTCACCCAAAGACAAACTTTCTTTTTGTCTCTCTAAAGTATGTCGTTAGCGTAGCCCAGCTTAGTTCAGTTCATGGATGACTGAGATCAGTGTAAACTAATTTGTCTAATGCTTAGAGTTTTAACAAACATCATCAGCAAAGCGTTTATGAACCAAAAAATATGGGTTTGCATGTTTTCAAGACTTAAAGTCTTAAAACAATAGTGAGGTTTATTATATTTAAAATCTTTTTTTTCTTCTTCCTCTAATCATTCCTCCTGTTCATACTGGCCACAATCTCTTCCTAATGAGTCTCCAATGTACTGTAAGTGATGGGGGACAAAATCCACAGCACATTCTGTGCAGAAATGTATGAGTTAATCCAGAGTGGGTATTGTCCAAATTTAGTACAAAAATGTAGTTCCTTCTTAGTATTACCCTACCGAGCTGCATCAGATGGAAAGTGACCCAAAGAGGGATTTTGGAAGACAGCCATATGATTTGTCTTATTCAAACTGCTTCATATTTGCTTCAACTTGAGTTGAGATTTTTTTTTTTTGTACAGAACAAGGGCTGTGGACTTTGTCCCCCATCTCTTATATCGGAAAGCATGTCAGTAAGGTATCTTCTAATGGCAGGAGGACAGGAGGACTGATTACAGAAATTCAAACAAACCTGTTTCAGTGTTCATATGGACACCTGTTATAAGATAGTTCATCTTATAACAGGTGTCCATATGAAAAAAATCTTTAAAATATCCTTTAATTTTTTTTGTTTTTGATAAAACATGAATTTCCTAGATTCATAACTTAATAGTGAAGCTATGCAGTGGGTTAGGGTAAGTTTCTGTTTGTATTAGCTGGGTAAAGCTGACTCTACTGCTGTGGGCACATATAGGTGAGTCATACATGTATTTATTTGTTGATGGTGAAATTTGAACTTTTACAGTACAGATAAGTTTATATTATATATAAACTTAGGGGAAAATTTCAATTTTGTTTGAGCTAGAAGTGCATTTCTTGAGCTAAACTATGCTAAACTTAATGTATAAGTCCAAACTACATCAGATACATTGTTAAAGACTTTTATCTCACTAGTACTAATCAGAACTACTATCTTAATTCACTGACACTGCCTGGACTGCAATGTCTGTTATAAACTGCATTGCAGCAATATTACAGCAGTTACAAGGTGAATATTTTGTTAATCAAGATCCAATATCGATATTTTCTCTTAAACTCTTTTGGGAAGTTCAAACATACACAGGAAATTATGAGTGTAAAGGAAACATTTTAGATTTATTTTCATCACATTTACTGAGCCAGAATGTCTGGAGGTTTTTGTCGGGGTTGCATTTTCCTTCATCCTCTGAGTGGGACAGAATTTCTAGCTTTTCTGAAATCACACTTCCTCCAGTTACTCCACTTTCACACTGCTGCATACTGTATCTGTTGGCTGAAGTTGCTGGCAGATTGTTCTCACAGACTTAAACAAGATGGTTGATGGCAGCTGCTTATTGTGCGGGCGGTTAATGTTCCATGTCAGAAAAAAAGATCAGTTGATAAAGGATTTTTATTGGCAGGGGTTTGGAATTGACGCTCGAGGCTAAAAGTGTTAACACATAAATGTTTAAAGGGCTTCGGAAAAATGCTAAATTCAAAAAATTGCTTAAATCTAAGTCTATACTGTACAGTCATATTCGCAGATATCCATCATCCCTGAGTGCTCTATATGCGCCACAAGGAGTTTTGCAGTAAGTGACTTGGCACAGGATGATGTTGTCTTTACATTAAAATGATTACTCATAAGCGTTGAGAAATGACCCCCTACCAGTACAGGCCAAAATACAGATTTACTCTCACTTTATTAGAGGCTTTAGGTTGTAGATTGATTGGTGTAGATGCACACTGGATTGTAGATTATATACCTTGGCAGTCATTCAGTAAATTTTATCTCTAACACAGAATTTGTAATGAATTTTACATGCACGCTTTGTCATGTCTGAAGTCAGAGGGATGCCATGAAGTTCCAGTAAACCTGCACTAAACAGAAGCAGAGGGAGTGAAGTGTTCACAGATTATTATGATGAATGAGGGGTGCTTTGTCTGTCTAGCCCCTACAATTCAAATGGAGCTGTTTTGTAGCCTGGGCTGCCCAGTGGATGTATTAGCCTCCATCTCCATTCAGGAAATGAGGTTAGGTAGTTAGTTACTTCTTTATTTAAACAAATAGTCTTATAGAAATAAGGATATATTTTTAGAAAGAGACACATGTCCAAAATGTACAAAATTAAAGAGCGGAGATCGTCTAAAAAACCCTTTTCTTGATCAAGTTCTTCTCATGGTAGATTTTGTTTTATGGGAAACCGGTCCTGAGGTGATTTTGAGTTAAGAAGTGTTTGCAAAAAGAGAACAAAAATAATCAGATTTATGTTTTTCTTATACACAATTCCTCTGTGGTCTCAGATTCTGCAGATTTGAGTTGTTTCAGACTTCATCTTTAGCACTGAAAGTTTAGAAATGAAAGTTTTTTTAGTTTCCATAATTTTGTATTACAGTACAATTATATAAAATTGATTAAAAACCAGGTCAGGGTCTAGATCTGCATGACAGAAACCATAAAAATATGCTACAATAAAATTGTGGGAACCTGACTGGTGGTTTGGAACAAAAAGGCAAGAGAGGCACTGCCAGGGTATTTGAATTGTTAATTGGTTCATTTAAAATCAATCAGAGCGGGTTTTATATTTGGTGGCACATGCATGGCACAGTCAGATGAGTATGCACTGGCTCTATAAACAAAGTGACCTATAAGGAAGCAGGTTTAGGAGTGGATACATTTAGAAGAGGGGAAACCAGAATAAATAATAACAGACACATCTGACAAGAGCTAAAGCACATCAGACAGACAGAGCGATTACAGAAAGCAAGATAAAATAACACAAACAAAGGGAAATAGTGTGAGAGCGTCTGAAGTCAAAATCAGAGAGAGAGAGAGAGAGAGAGAGAGAGAGAGAGAAGGAGTCAAGTTGAGGAGGAGGAGGGAGGCTGAGAAAGAAAGTGAGGGAGCAGAGAGGCAGGCTTTGCCTTTTCTGGTAGTTAAAGTCACTGAAAGAACTAGAAGGAATTCTTTGTGCGAGAGAAGGGCTGAGATAAACCAGACTGTAGAAGTTGATATATGAAGAGAGGGAAGACGCTGCTGTCCATGGTCTAAACTTCAGCTACTGCTACGGTACTGTAAACCAACAGGAACTGTATTTTTTATGTTTTACTCATGTCATGAAGCTGTCTTGGGTGGTCCTCTGTATTCTGATGTATTTCTTCTGAATTAGTGCTAATTTTATTAATAGTGTTTTTATTGAGTTGTAGTATTAAAAAAGTAGATAGTGAAAAATGCCACAAAACTGAAATTGCTGTGATGATGAATTGAGATCAGTTCTTTGCAGAGATCTGATGTACTCAGACTGTCAAAAATGTGTCATCTACTGTAGCAATCAGAAGATTAGATGTAGAGAAGAATGTTAGAAGATATAGGCCGGATGGATTGATGACTGATTAGGGGTCAAGTGACTTTTGGACCTAGGATCTGATATAAGAACTTGTTTCTTTCAGTGAAAAGAGAGGAGAATCTTTTGGACATCATGGATGATGACTTTGATCGCCGCATGGAGCAGAGGAGGCAGAGGAGAGAGCAGATGCGCACCGATACTGAAAAGTGAGTGATTCCGCCTGTAACAGAACACTTAAACACCAGTTAATACACAAAAGAAGAGAGAGTTAATGAGACACAGAGACACAAAGTCTCATTAGTTTTATCAGTGTTTGGTTCAGTGCACCATACTGGATCAGCAGGAGATGACATTTCTCACTTTTATAAACCACATCTGCAGTTGTTGCCAAAGTTATAAGACAGCAGCTGCAGGAAAGTCCTACATTTACTGTGTCATGTGGTGCAGGTATGCTTTAATCTAGTGGAAAATATCCTAAAGTTAAATCATAAACTTTATGATGCATCTAGAAAACAATTTTTTTCACCACAGTGAACAATTTTAGAGGTGTTCAATCAAGAACCTCTCCTCGCTGTCTCTGCATTAAAGACATATTAGTTGTGTAAAGCGGCATTAGGCAGATGTTGCAATTACGTTTTTGTGTGTGTGTGTGTGTGTGTGTGTGTGTGTGTGTGTGTGTCTCTTTTGGTTGATGCATATTTGCATGAGGGAGCTGTAATCATTTGTGTGTCTCCACATGATGCAGCAGAATGTTGTTTGGATTAATCTCTCTTCCCTCTTGTCTCTCCATCCCTCTCTCTTTATTCTCAAATAAATATTACAGCGCTGTTATAAAGTCATTGCTGACATTTGCTGTAGTTTAAGAATGTGCAGTGATGAGTGTAAAGTTGGTGATTTTATTCTGTGGACTGTATCTCACATAATCAAAGGAAAATGAACTACAGTGACAATGAAACTATAAACACCTGGGACCTCATATCAGAGTAACTAATGAAGTGAGTAATTAGAACAATTGCTGACACCTTTAGCTGTAAGCTGCTGCTTGATTACTGAGCCTCTTAAAAATAAGAATAAAAAAATTCTCAACATCAAAGAGAAACAGCAAATGGATTTGATGGCTTTGGGGGCAGCTGTGGCTCAGAAGTACAGTGGATCGTCTACTAATCCTAAAATCAGCAGTTTGATCCCCAGCTCATCTAGTTTACATGTCGAAGCATTCTTGGTTAAGATACTGAACGCAAAATTGCTTCCAAAAGTTGTGCCATCGGCGTGTGAGTGTATGTGTGAATGAGTGTTAGAAAGTCACGTTAGCACCTTGCATGTCATCCTCAGCCATCAGTATATGAAAGTCTGTGTGAAAGATTGAATGTTGACATGTTGTGTAAAGCACTTTGAGTGGTCGGAATACTAAAATGATTCAAATTCAAGTGAGTATGCTTTTTCTTATTGTCAACCAATCCCATTAAATCCCATTAAAAAGCAGAACCAAGTGCTGCCTGTTCAGTCAAAGTTTATTTATCTTTGGGAAAGAGTTATATCAATGGTTACATGGGTGACATGTCCCTTAATTACAATCAACATTGGCTTTTTGATATAATTTAAATCAGACCCACATACACTGTCCTACAGCTGTAAATACTCACTAGTTCACTGAATGTAAATTGATCCACAGCTGAAAATAGTCCCCAAAAAAGCACAATTTGCTCATGTTTGAGTAATCTTTGTTAAAAACTACAGTATCCATCTGTTTGGGGGAATAAATTTGCCTTTTTAAAGATATATCACATGTATTTATGACCTGTTTTTACAGATTTACATTTAGGTCCTCCACAGATATGATGATAGTTACATACTATAGCTGTAACGTACACACAAGTCACGGTTCGGTACAGTATGTACCTCAGTATGGGGGTCACGGTTCAGTACAATGGAAAACAAAAAATCACATGTAAAAGACTAGCTTTTTTCATTTATTTTGAACAGACACCAATTGACTGCAAAATAACCACCACTGCTCGTGCACGCTTGTAAATGGCAGGGACCACAGACTGGCTGATGTGTGCACGGGATGGGACACTGTAGCATGGCTCAAGCGCCTTTAATAAATACTTGAAGCCAGGCTCCTCTACTATGGCATATGGGTGCATAGATGTTGATATGTATATGCCAATTGCTTTTGTGATGTTTTTGGCCCTGTCAGTGTACTGATGTACTGCATCATATCATATCAACCATCAGAATGCCAGTGAAAACAACGTTCCTCACAATTTTCTCACAGTCTTTGCAGCCAACCCTGCCAGTTATGCCAGCTCAGCCTCTCCTGCCTCCGAGCTCTTCTCTGCAGCCCAAGGAAATGCTGCAGACGCTGGAATGTTTTGACTGCCATTTTTATTTCAGCCCTTGCTGAACGCTTCAGACTCTGACAGCTTGAGTGGAGTTTTTAGTCTCTTTCCTTCATCTCACTCAGTCTTCCTATTAGCCAAGTGGACCTCAACACGTTTCCCTCTATTTGTTATGTTTCACATCCCTTGGGTTGGTCATCTGGAAATGTAACATTTTGACAGACCCCTCACAGCAGGCCTCTGGCTTTGGGTGGAGTAACATATAATTGAATTACTTCCTCAATGATTTCTCTGGGCGACCTGTTCCATTTGGATGTGCCTTGCCTGAGGATTTGTTGGATTTCTGCCTCGTTTGGGTCTTTGTTTCTGTTTTAAAGACAGAAAGGATTCTTGTGGTTCCCATCCACCTCTTCCTCACGCAACATCTGTAAATCATTGTATTGCGGATTCAGGAAGAGCAGAGGGAAATAATACCCGCGCTCTATCAATGGGCCATTTCAAGCTCTCTCCCTGCCTCATAAAGCCTGGTAATGCTTGGAAAGATACAGCCTGGCATGCTCAAACTGTGACTGTGTGTAGATGTGCTCACAGTTGGATGAAGGTCAATAGCAGGATGTGAGAGAGATGGGGAGGATATAGGGCAAAGATTTTGGCACCGTTTCCAAACCTTCTCATCTCTATAATTGAGAAAATTTGTTTCACAGAAAATTTAAAAAATCACCTTGTGTCTTTTTTTAACTGTTTCTTGCCGACAGTGTTTTTGTCTCCAATTTTATATGCTTGTTGCATTCAGGGCCGTTTCAAGGAATTTGGTGGCCCCAAGCAAAATTAACTTGGAGGCCCCCCCACCACCACCGCCCACCGACGCCGACACCCCCTGGACCACAGCAAAAAAAACCTACGCCCCGCCCGCCCAAAGCCTACAGGAACCACAGCATAGACACACTGTTGAAGTTCAACCACACATTATATCAATACAATATTTCTTAACAGTGCAAATACTGCTTACAAATGTTGCATATAGGCTACTGCACACATAGTATGTTTACTTATTTTATTTGAACATTTGCAATCAACATATAAACAAACTGCAAATTCGGTATTAAATATAAAATCCAACATAGATAAAAGAACACACACACATATAAGATTAACCGTTAAAAAATATGCAAAATATTTACATCTGCTGTTTGCGATCCTTAGCTTCAGCAAAGGCAACCACAATGTCCTCCATGTCCAAAGACCTGCGAACATCACGCTAAATTGACATAACGGCCAGTCCTGTGAGCCTCTCTTGGCTCGTGGTGGACCTCATATATGTCTTTATCAGCTTCAAAGTAGGGCTGGGGCGACGCGTCGACGTAATCGATTACGCTGACACAAAAAATACGTCGACGCAAAAACTGTGCGTCGATGCGTCGTTTGAAAACAAAAAACGAGTAGCGGTAGAGGCAGCAGCAACGCAAGTGAGTCAGTTGACTCTGATCAATGTAAAAAACCAACTCGTAATTCTGTACCTGTCACATCAATGCTAACATTCCTCCACTTCAATGCATGACTACATCATGTCTTGGATTAAACACACACACTACACACACATAGACACACATTACACACCGTATTCTAGAGTGAAAAGGCAGAGTGTATGTTCCTATGAATGAAGAGCAGTTTATCCTCTTAATGCACGCTGTTCCTCTTAAGGGACGGGACGGGACGGATGTTAGTAGGTAGCGACACGTTCTTCTGAATGTTTTAAACAGCAACCCTTAAACATATATATTCATGCCGTGCATTGTTAGAAAGCTTAGATTGTCCTGATTCATTCAAGACCACTCACACATTGTATGGTTGCTCACAGCCGTAATAGTATTAGCAATTAGCTCGGCTAGCCACTCAGCTAAAGTAAGAACAGCTATAATGCTACATACCTTCAAAGTCTTCCCTTTATTCACAACGATCATCTTATGACTCAGGACTTTCTGTGCAGCTCGCCAAATATCCATTCTTGTGAAATATGAAATCCGTTTCCATAAAACCGAAATACTTTCCTCAATATGTCAACATGTTTTTAGTCCAACACGTAACGTAATAACACAAATAACAAACCATACACGGTCCGTTTATGTCAT
The DNA here is from genome assembly GCF_027409825.1 of Scomber japonicus. Taxonomy (NCBI): domain Eukaryota; kingdom Metazoa; phylum Chordata; class Actinopteri; order Scombriformes; family Scombridae; genus Scomber; species Scomber japonicus. The sequence continues at coordinate 13,709,423 of NC_070582.1, forward strand.
TTCCTGACCTGCACGTCTATCTCAGAGTACACGTGACTAGATGTTTACAACCGTGAGCCTCACCTGCTTCACCTTTTGTTCAAGGACTCTCAATTTCTCCAATGTGACATTTGGATCTCAGACACATATAGAGAGTGTGTTTCTTATTATTTCTTCGTCTGTTTTCTCTCTGTTGTGGCATCTCCCATCTCCATCATGTCCTTTGAGGTCAGTTTGAGACGGTATGGATTATATCAGTGGTTCCCAATTTGGGGGGAACCGCTATTTATTTAAATGTAATAATCATAATAATAAACCGCTATTTATTTAAATGTAATAATCAGAGATAAGCAGTTTTTGGTTAAACTGCTTACAACATGCTGCATGTCCACACAAACACCATAACCTGGGATCAGGGTTCAAAAGTAAACATACTTTTTATTTTAAGGGGTATCATAATCTAGATATGGTGGTGGTGGTGGAGCAGTGGTTAGCACTGTTGCTCCAACTTTCTCCCACAGACCAAAAACATGCAGATTAGATTAACTGGTGACTCTAAATTGCCCACACTGTAGGTGTGAGTGTGAATGGTTGTCTATCTCTATCTATCTTAGCCCTATAAATGGCAGGTGACCTGACCAGAGTCTACCCCATCTCTTACAGTACCTCTTGTCAACTGAGATTGGCTCCCACGACCCTAATCTAGACAGTAAAAAAATGTAAGGATTGAAGCCAAAAACACTTAAGTGAATTAGGATATTGGTTTGGTACAGTGCTACCAACATATTTACATAGCTATAAACTAAAAATATCTTTCAATAGCTGACATGTATGCTGTTGTTTAAGAAATATCCTATATAAACAAACTTGATTTATATTTGTTAACCAAGCTTCAGTATTTTCAGCTCACATTAAGGTTTTGTTTTTTCAAATGAATGACTCTCATTTTAGAGTAAAATACAACATAATTCTTTAACTAAGTCATGGTATATTAACATGTACTGTAATATGAACTTGTATGTGTGATGTTTCAGGGGCGGGATCGCCAATGATGACGATGAGGAAGAAGCTAGAGAGCGAAGGAGACGTGCAAGGGAGGAGAGGAAGAAGATGAGGGACCCGGAGGATTGTGGAACTGGGGATGTGATCAACACTAACAGGTACAAATTGAGATGGAGGGACAAACATGCAGCACATATAGTGTGGCAAACCAGGGGAACTTAGAGGCATCATTCATATTTTAAGACACCATGGACGCAGGTAACAGATAGACAGATTGTGGACTTTGTTATTGCAGTCTTAAGAGTAAAGCCTGTTGGGTTCCACAGAAATACAGCACAAGATTGACCAATTCTCTTTATGTTGATAATTATGGTTGCTATCGGAAAACTAAATATGTTTTTCTACCCGACAGCAGTACTATTCAATCATATTAAAAAAAAAAAGTTGTTTCCAAGAAAATCAAATTTCATGATTAATGGTTTTATTTGTAAATTTGACAGCTGGGCAAGTGATGATTGGTTAGCAGGGCACAGTGCACTGTGGTTAGGTTGTATCAGTCAGTCTGTGGGAAAAAATTATCAATGTTCGAAAATGAAAAGCCCGACAGGCCTGCCAAAAGGAAGAAAAAACAAAGAGAAAGAAGAGGCCACAATAAAGTATCCTTTTAAAAAATGCCAAAAATTAAGAACAAGTTAGAACATAAATGAATTGGGGGCAGGGGGGGCTAATGAGATTCAGTGCCCAGGGGCCCCTGTGGGGTACTAATCCAGCCTTGATTTTCAGTCACATATAATTTAACAATGTCGGATGTTCACATTAAACATGTCGGCTTGTGACAGATTTCTTTATATGGTCATCGTTCCAGGCACAGCACGTGAGTTCACTGATCCCCTCCGCTAACATTATGGTGTTTTTCCATTGTTTTGGGAGTAGTCACGCTAAGCCAGGACTCAAGTCGAGCTGGCACGCCATGAGTGTTTTTCCATTACACAGCAGGGCAATGTAAAATAAGTTGTTTACCTGTTGGAGGTGTGCTGGACGTCTGCAGCTCTTCATCAAACATCATCATCACTGTGCCAGTTTCTGCTTGTACTATTCCTCTCTGCTTCGTCTCTATCTGATCTGCCGAACAAAGAGCTCCAAATATGTTGTTGTTGTTGTCTAGGCCAGTTTTTACTGCCAACAAAGCCCCACTAATTCAGTGAGGAAGGCATTTAATTTCCTCTAAATTCTTCACAATAAATGTCTCCTGTTATTTAATCATTTCAAATCTTTTAATATGAAGCAGTAAAGCAAGAAATGTTGGGTAACTTAACTCGACTCAGATATGGCTGCCCCTCACCAGCTTCCAGAAAGCTGGCTGAACAGAGTGGGCTCATTGGGAGGGGGGACTAACACTGCCTGTTAAGAGACAGAGGCTGGACTGAGGGGCTGCATAAAGAGCCAGTATAAACTAAATAAGCAGTTTTTTGAAAGGTGAGTCATGTAAAAGCTAAAAATATTGAGCTGAAAATGAGCATAATAAGTTTAAGTTTGCTGAACAGTCACCCAGAGAGAAAAACTAATTTTCAGTCAGTTACAACTTGCACTGCTTGAAGCTAGACTTTATCACACAGGGTCACAGCTTTCGACTGCAAGCATCTGAATATTCACTCTTTCCCAAAGCCCAAGAGTCCAACCCCTTCATAATGAAGTGAAAATATTTTTACACTTCTCATTTCTCATAAAACAAAGATATTCAGTTTCCTGACATAGAAGACTAAAGAAACCAGAAAAATGTACATTTGAGAAGTTGGAATTCTGACTTTTTTTCTTAAAAAATGATTAATCAATTATCAAAATAGCTGGCAATTAGTTTAATAGTTGATAACTGATCTATTAATTGACTAATAATTGCAGCACTAATCATGGCCAACCTAACTGTCCCAAAGTCTATAGTGAAGACAGTTTAAAAAGCTGGGAAATGTTTTTAAATCAGGCAAATGTATGTATCTCACACTGAGAAAATGTATCTCTTTTATGCATATTAATTCAATCTGTCTTGGACATAGTTTGGGAAAAACAGTCGTCACAGCAACATAAGTACCAATTTTAAACTCTTGGAATTGATAATCGCCTCCAGCCTCAGATTTGGGAACTTCTTTCAGTGGTTGAGTGGTTCTGTGATTGATACTTCCCCTGGTTAGCCACAACACAAAGATCCAATCAAAGATGTGGATTCATCATGCTTCATCGTACAAGAGATTTGATTGCAATGGGGGATTTGGAGATTTGACTTGGATTGGGATCATGAACGAGTGGTTTCATGTCTTTACAGTGTGACAGAGACTGAATCCTCCACCACTGCCACTGAGGGGACAGATGATGACCAGGCTTTGCTGGAGCGCCTTGCCAAGAGGGAGGAGCGCAGGAAGAGGAGAATGCAGGAGGCCATGGAAAGACAGAAGGAGCTCGACCCCACCATTGGCACCACCAACGGCACAGATAGCACACTCGAAGAGCAGTCCTCCATCAGCAGCAGCAGACAGCAACACACAGAGGAAGATGAGCAGAAAAAGGAGGAGAAACCATCCCAAGAAGAGGTGGCAGATGCTGAGACTAACTCCTGGAGGAAAGAAGAAGAAGACAAGAAGGAGGAGGAGAAGGTAAAGATAATATTCTGGCATTATCTATATCAGGATGCATAATTATGATGGTGGAAATATGGTATATGCAGAAGTATAGGGTGATATTAATCTGTTCCTAGATTGTGTTTTTTTTCTCTTGGCAGGAATCTTTTTTTGTTGATGTTTGTACATAAATTGACAAAAAACCCGACTTATTTCACAGGAGGAAACTGAGCAGCCTGATTTAGCAAAGAAAGATGTGGAAGAGGAGGCTGTTCCTGATGTTGATAAGGAGGAAGAAGAAAGGAAAAGGAAAGAAGAAGAGGAAAGACAGCAGAAAGAAAATGAAGAAAAGCTGAGGATAGAGGAAGAGGAAAGGCAAAAAAAGGAAATGGAGGAAAAGCTCAAAAAGGAAGAAGAAGAAAGACAGCTAAAGGAGGAGGAGGAAAGAAAGAAGAGAGCAGAAGAGGAAAAACGACAAAATGAAATGGAAGAGAGCCTGAAAAAAGAGGAAGAAGAAAAACAGAAGAGGGCAATGGAGGAAAACAAGAAAAAAGAAGAGGAAAAACAGAAAAAGGAGATGGAGGAAAAGAAGAAGAAAGAAGAGGAGGAAAAACACAAGAAAGAATTGGAAGAGAAGAGGAAAAAGGAGGAGGAGGAAAAGCTGAAGAAGAAAGAGCTGGAGGAGAAGAAGAAGAAAGAGGAGGAGGAGAGACGGAAAAAGGAGATGGAAGAAAAGAAGAAAGAAGAGGAGGAGAAGCGGAAAAAGGAGGTTGAAGAGAAGAAGAAGAAAGAGGAGGAGGACAAGCGCAAAAAGAAAGAGGTGGAAGAGAAGAAGAAGAAAGACGAGGTATTGATGTGATTTATAGATTGTTTTCTACTGAATTGATGTCCCCATTTGTACAGTAAAGATTAGCTGATACTGGGGACCACATTTCATTTGTCCAGACTTTGCTCTTACTGTTTAGATATTTGCTATGGTTACAGATCACAGTGTTTTGCTTGTCATGAGGATAAAAGAAGTGGATGTCACTGTTTCATACTGCTACTTTACTACTACTACTTTATTGTGGGGTCTTGGTCTGATATTATGTGGTTCAACGGATCCAGCTGTTTTCATTATTTTATTAATCTTGTTCTACTTCTGTCTTCTGTGCAAAGGAGGAGAAGCTGAAGAAATTTGGGTTCAAAGAAAAGGTAAAACAAAAGTTATTAAAGTTAAATGTTAAAATTAGAGATGCACTGGATGTGAAATTCTGGGCAGATACAGATTTTTGAAATAAGAATTTGTCCGATAACCGATATATACCGATACCGTTTTCACATTTTTAAATGAGCACAAATTCATGCAGCGATTTTTAATAACTTTCCCAATAAATTATTTTTTCTTGTTAAAAAACAGCTGCTTCAAAATCCCTTCAGCCTGCTTGAAAATTACTACTTAATAAGAATTTTCTGTATCTCCATAGCTACTGTTGCTACTGTCTGAGCCTGACAGTCCGACCGCAAATAACCAAAGCCACTGACATCAGTGAATTGTACCTTTTTACCAATAGGCTGATGTTAGTCAGCAAGGGGATTATCGGACGATGCTGATATTTGGCTGATATATCAATGTATCCCTAGTTAATATAAAAGTCAATATCAAGATGTGTTTAGGAACTGTTTTTTGATGTCTAACTTTTTCCACCTTTTTTCAAGAATGAACCAAACCAAACCAAACAGAACGGAGCCTTCATTGAGAATAAACTCAAGAAAACAGAGAAGACATCAAGGTAAAGCTTGCCAAATCTCTCAAATCAGCATTACAGTGTACAGTTAAAAGTTTTAAACACTAATACTTTTCATCTTTGTATCTATGTCATTGGATAAGAGGCCAACTTGGCAGATTCAATTGTACATTTTAAGCCCTGTGAATGGAAAAGTTGGTCATTCCACCACTTTGGTCTTGACTAAAATATCTCAACAATTGTTGGATGTATTGTCATGACATTTTGTACTGACAGTCATGGTCCCCAGAGAATTAACTCTAATGACTTTGGCTCCGCTGACTTTTCCCCAGCACCACCATGACATTTAAATTTGTGATTTGGAGTAAAATATCTCCACAACTATCAGATGGATTGCTGCTAAATTTGGTACAGACATTCAGGTCCCTCCAGGATAAATTGGTGATCCTCTAACATTTCATTTAATACAATCATCAGGTCAAAATTGTATTTGTCCAATGTTTGGCCAAATACCTGCAAAACTAATGACTTCATTCCTAGAAAAATACAGCCTGGGTGTTCTCATTGATGAAGTCTTTTTTAGATTCAACTCATTCAGTATATTTAAAGAGCATGTGAGTGTGTGTGCATGTGTGTTGCATTGAGTAATTTTGTGTGTTTGCAACCTGGGACAGCGCTCCCTCCTCCTCCCTCTCTAAAACAGAGGTGGAGCGACAGGAAGCTGAGCGTAAGTTGCTGGAGCTGAAACGCCGGCGAAACGATGCAGAAAGCGAAGAATTTGAAAAGATGAAGCAGAAGCAGCAGGGTGCGGAGGCTGAGCTGGAGGAGCTGAAGAAGAAGAGAGAGGAGAGGAAGAAGATCCTAGAGGAGGAGGAGAAGCAGAAGAAACAGGAGCTGGAGGACAAGAAAGCCAAAGAACAGGTGAGGATGGAGTTTAAGAAATTCATATTCAACATTGTTAAAGCTGTTTTTAGTGAGAGGTGGAAGTTATGCCATTTATCATGGGTAAGGGAGAAAGACTCAATCCCAGAGCAATGTTTTTGTGCCTGATGACAAAAGCATGACAGAAAGTTGTGTTTTTTGTAACAGGAGGAGAGGAAGAGGATGAAGGAGGAGATAGAGAAGAGGAGGGCGGAGGCGGCAGAGAAGAAGAAGCAGAAGGAGGAAGAGTCTGTCAAAATTAGCTTCACTGTCAGTCCCAAGGGCTCCTCTAAGGTGAGGTTTAAAAGTTGTTCCACAGCACAACAGAGAACAACTTCATTTCACCATCATTTAAAACTTAAAATGACAATTCACCAGAATGACAAAATAACATATGTTTTCAGTTACAGTAGAAGGAATTGTAGCTAGCTCTGCAAATAGCTTTGGCTTTACTTGTCAAGATATTGAGATATTTGTCTTTTACATTTTCACTCCAATGAGGTGTTCACAGAATTAAAAATGCTCAGGTGCATTTCCAGAAACAATATCTTGGTTACTTTGGATTTTGATTCACAGACCTCTCTTTTAATCTCTTTTATTTTGAACAACTTTAACTAAAATGACTCCATATGAAAACTGTTGAGAGTGTGTTTGGTGGATTATCTGCACTGTGTCTATATAAGATGTCCCTGTTACATTTTGAAATGTAATTTTTTACTATCTCTGAGATAGGACAAATAAGAACAAAACTATCTGTGACATAAATAGGGAAAACATTTTTCTTATTGTTTGTGTGAACTGACTCTAAAATGATCCCACTCTAATAGGCTATACAACACAGTTATATGTTATTTGTGCAGTTTCTTTCAGTACAATACAGCTTATGAGAGCCACACACGTTTGTGTCTCTATTATATTACAAACATCTGTGTGGCCAGATGTTTGTAAATCCCAGTTCAATTAAATAGATTAAATTTAAAGTTGATTAAACATTGCTACCAGCATGTCTTTATACTTGATCACATTACAAAGGTTTTTATTTCATGTTTGTACATAAGTGTGTGACACTAAAAGTGACACATTCTTCCCTATATGGTCAAATGTGTTTTGCGGCCAAATGTATTTATTTTGCTATTTCTGTTTTTAATTCCTCTGATATTTACCGCATATTGTTAGTGGGCAAGGACAAAAAAAGAAAACGATGTAATCTGGCATCTGTGCTGTATTCAAATATGGCTTCAGTGGAACAAGACCATGACCGGGCAATTTTCTTGCTGGAGTATTTTTGGAGGAATGTTGAGAATTGTGTGCCTGTGTGACTCTGTGCGTGTACATGGGAGGTATAATTCATTCTGCACAGCATTTCTCAGCCCGGAGCTCAGGCCAGGCTGTGTCTGTGTCTGCGCGTGTGTGTGTCTGTGTGTGTGTGTGTGTGTGTGTGTGTGTGTGTGTGTGAGAGTGTGTGTATCCTGGCTTCCATACAGCCAAACTATCCAGCTCAATCACTCAGGCCTCAACCTCAACGCAGCATTCAGGAACAGAGAGACCTCCCCTGGGACGGACCGGACTGCCTCTTAGTGAGGTCATCTGGGAGACAAGCAGGACAGCTTAAACACGGCAGAATGTATTTATGCATGTTATTGACAGATGGGTTTATAATTAAACCATGCTGTTTTGTGTACAGATTGGAGAAAAAGCAGGATTCTTGAGCAAATCAGCTCAGAAAAGGTGAGCAACAAAAGGTATTTTATAATCCAGTGCTTGATCTGTTAAAAAAAGTAAATAAATGAATAAACCAGGCTGTCCTATACTGGTGAGCTATACTAATATCCGTTGTGTTGTATCATCCATGCAACAGCATACCCAGAGTGTCACATACTCCAATTGTCTCCAAGATAGGCAACAGAATGGAACAGTACGCTTCTGCCATCCAGGTGAGACTCAACAGTGTAATTCACAGTCTTCCGTCAATGTAGAGATGTTTTTGCCCTTAAAACTCTGTCCTCTTATTCCACAGGGAAACAAAGAAGTGGGCAAGTCCCCCAAGTCTCCCATGGCAGATATTCCAACAGGAGGCACTCGCAGCATCAAGAGCATGTGGGAGAAAGGCAACGTTGGCAGCTCCTCTGAAAGTCCATCCCCTGCAAATAAGGTGAGAGACAAAAGAAAGAGATAAAAAGATGCATGGACACATTTACTGATTTGTGACTGAGTATTTGAGCTGTCTCTTTTCCCAGGACTTGGCCGGTATCAAAGGAGGCGTCGCTGGACGTGTCAACAGTTGGATGGCAAAGCCTCCAGAGGCGGAGAAGACAACACCAGCACCAGCAGCACCAGCAGCATCACCAGCAAAGCCCGCAGTAAGGCTGATAAATCCTCATCTTGTACATACGCCATACACACTATTGTGAATTAGACACCAGTAGTACTTCAGTAAAGTAATCCCTCGATATTCTGTACATGCTAATGAGTTCTGTTGCACATCAGCATGCCAGTCTTTTGTTGGCTGCAGCATTTATATCAGCTCTCTAAGACTGGACAGTGTTGCTGTCTGGAGTCTAGTGACACCACATGGATGTTTCATTTAACAGCATCTGCTACCAAAACCCCCTCTTTGTGTTACTCTCTATACATGATGTGAAAGTTTGTATGTTTTGTTTAAGCACAAACCTTTGAGAAAACATTGCATAGAGGTAAAATAGTACTCCACATTGTTGCTTAAAACAGTCCAACCAGCTGCAGTTATGTGGCATGTGGCTGAATGCCAAAGTGACTGTTTGGACAGACGTTTGTACGCCTGTCTATACATCACTTACTCTGACCTCAAGAGGTATATATAATATTACAGCCCATGAACCACACAGTTCATTCAAACAATAATCTCTTGTTTTTATTGTTTTCTCTGTGCCAAAACATATTTCATTCTCACTGTGACTCCATTTTTGAAGTCTCCTTCAGGCAAGGGTAAAAGGTCACGTCCCTTTAAATTTGTCACATACAAAGTCATTATTTGCCCTCCTCCACAACACAGTAAATACAAAAACAAGTAAGTACTTGTTGAATTATGAATTTAGTTCATCTGATATCATGTCAGTCACTGTTAGATCGGTGAGGTCACTTGTAACTGGGTACTTGTTGCACGCTGTGTCCCTTTCTTAAAGTAGGACAGCAGCTGTTGATTCTTCCAGGTCTTCTGGAGACATTGCACTATGTCCAAATGCAGTTGCCTGCTGAATGACGTGTGACATTGTTCTATCAGGAAATTTATGAGCCAGATATCTTTAGTGTCAAACGTCTTGACCAGGGGAGTGGTTGTAGGCTTTACTCATGTGGCAACATTTCCCCCTGATGGAAAGAAGTTGTATAGCAGTTGAGTGTTTGTATCTCTGAGCTTCTTTTTTTCCAGTTTTATGTATTTTTACTGTAATTATTTTCTCCTTTTCTATCCCTTTGTGATTGCACTCCTTTTCTCAGCTTTCCTCACTCAAACTTTTCCTGCTGTCCACTCCTCAAACTGTTGAAGGTACCACATTACATACATTTCACCATAACTACTACTAATCAGTTGAAAATCAGCAGTATAATTATAAATATTAAATATGTGTGTAAAATCTCAATTACATACGACCACTGATGGTGACTAACTATGTACATTTAACTCATTGCTGTATCATTTTGACCTGCTTTCTTTGAGTATTTCCATTTGCTGCTACTTTCTACTTTTTCCAATACATTTCAGAGGCAAATATTGGACTTTTTACTCCACTACTTTTTTTTGACAGCTATAGCCTATTTATTGCTAGTGTTTAGATTTTACATTATAAAATACATGTGATAAGCTGATAAAACAAACAACGCATTGTCAAAGATAAAACCAGTACTTCCAAATCTTTTGGGCTTGTGGCTTCCTCCCAAAAGCATCTTGTCACATTTCAGATGAGATGTTTACAGTTCTAACTTCATAAGTCACTTAAAATCATCAGACAGGAAAATCATTCAGTATTTCACAGAGAAAGCTATGTCAAATTTCTGATAGGGATCCTTGAATCTGGAATCAAATTCCCAGCTGTATACTGTATATTATAACATGTTAAGATTGTAAACTTTTGTAAACTCTTAGTACCTTTCTTTATTGAATAGTATTATAAATTCTGGTTTGCACAGATGAGCGCATTAATGTTGATTGTAGATATATTGCTGGTGATGAAATTTGATGCCCCTCTAGTGGAGCCACGTGTTTTTGGCTCTGGCTGCACATCTCTTATGTTCTAACTTTTACCAGTAACAAGAGCATGCTGGTTACACATTAATACATAAACATTAACTATCTAATTTACAATTCACAGGGACAGGGAAATTTTACCTTTGATACTTAAAGGACCAGTGTGTAGGATAAGTGGCCTCTTGTGGTGAGGTTACAGATTGCAACCAAATGAATACACCCTCCCTCCCCCTCCCCTTCCACACATGCAAGAGCATTTGCGAAAAATGTGAAAGGCCCTCTCAAGGGTCAGTGTTTGGTTTGTCCGTTTTGGGCAACTGTAGAAACTTGGCCGTGCAACATGACGGTCTCCATGGAAGATGACACTGCACCTTTAAGTATATTTTGCTGTGAACACTTGACGGTATTTTTACTAAAGTAAAAAAAAAAACGTTGCAAGACTTTTACTTGTACAGTTATTTTTTAGATTACTGTAGTGGTAAAGGACCTGGATGCATCTTCCACTACATCATAGGACTAATATAGTCATGGTTGCTCCACAGGATGTGAAACCAGGTGACGTTGGTAACAAGCGTGGCATGTGGGAAACCAAGAAGAGCTCTACACCTGCCAAGGTAATACATACACACACACACACATGCACACACACACATGTGTGCGCACACACACACACACACACACACACACACACACAGATATCTACTGTCAACAAGGGTGACGTTAATGTTCTGAGGCTTTTTAGTGACCTGGTCCTGTTTATTTGTCTGTTTCATTCAGTCTACCTAATCAATGGGTGAAAGAGGTAATTTGTAGATCTGTGGAAACACTCATTGCACGTTCCACCAGGCATGGTTTGAGTGATGTTTGTGATGTTTACACTGTGTGTTTGCTCTCTCAGTTCAGTCAATTCAAAAGGTAAACATTTAATTCAATCAGAACCTGTAAACCTGACGTTCAGAAAGGGACTGTACAGGAATTACTAGGGCAGGAAAGGTGACAAACGCATCTATTTGTTGAAGGAAGGTTATAGACCCTTTTAACTTTTTCTCATTTCTCAGAAATTGTGTTGTTACTTTAAACAACACATTTTTGCTAGCCATAGGTCATAAAGGTGTAGTTGGCAACATGCAAAGGGCAACTGGTGCCATATCACACAGTTTGTATTTTTGTTTACTTTTGCTTCGAGTATGTTATTTTAAGTTGATGCATTTAACTCTGTTTTGTTTGTTAGTTTGTTGTTACTCCACCCGAAATAATATATTAGCAGCCTAAATTCTTAATGTACTTCTGTGTATTAATGGTAAACAAATTCTTTCAAGTCAATAATGGGGCACAAGAAAGAAAAATAACACTAGGCAGGACCTCTCTTTTTTTAAATAAAGGCAATAAACAGTTCAGGCTCCACCCACATAATTTCCATACAGTCCCTAACTGATAGGTCTGTATTCAGAAATTAAATGTATGATGTATTTCGACTCTCAAATCTCCACCAGAGTTGCCTGAACTGAGATGGAAAAACAGATTTTGATGTGATGAAAGGGAAAGCTGTGATTGGTATGAAAGTGATAATCCCCCTCCTCCACCCTCTCACACACATACTGAAATATACACTGTATTACGCTATCATTAGCTTGCTTGCTTCAAGGACATAAATAGTATTCTTTGGGTCTGATGTTTCATTTAGTCTTTTATGGTTGTTTATTTGGAACAAGGATTATCTTTTTGTCAGTGGTGAATGTGATTTATAAGTTGTTGCAGGACATTTTGGCTGCACTGTGCACAGCTTTTTTTAATGCCAAGATAGCAGTTGTATTACAGAGAGGATATTATGTGCATGTGGTTTGAATGCTGTGGTTGATGTGTTTTGGAATATATGAAAATGATATATGATTTCACTCCATTTTTCTGTTTGAGTCTCTAAAGTATAGTAGTATAAATAAGTATATCAAATATCTGATATTTGTAGGAATGTTGTAGAAAAACTGTACAAGCACTTTTTTTTGCATTTTGCTATTTACAGTATGTTATAAACTGAATATATCCGTCACAACAAACTACGACAAACTAAATCCACCTTTTTTTTCATACCTACCACTTGTAATAAAACAGAAGCTTTTCTTCTTGGGGCCCAAACACCAAAATGAAATTTTAAAGAACTATTAGCTGATTGAAGTTGGATGCTAAACTTTTTGTTGAAATTTTCTTTCTCCTTTCCTTTATTATTTTCTTTTTCCTTCATTTCTTTCTGTTTACAGGTGCCAGTTGGAGTCAAGAGCAAGTTCGTCACTAATAGTAAGTTTCTTAATTGACTGCAGTGCTTAAGTACAACCTATAAAGTACTTGTTCTTTAAAACTACCTTATGCTATTACGTATTGATTTTTCATCAAGACTCAACAAGTACACCACTGACTGACCAAACATACAAACAAATTGAATTAACTAATTATCAACAAATATGATCATGTAACAGGTACAGGGGCAATTCTGCTGCATAATGAGTACACTTTGCTCATGATACTTTACCTTAAAGGTTGTGGTAGGGTAAAATTTCTTCAATTATATCTTAAAATAATACCCATATGCTCATACTAAGCTATGCTTGTGCATACTGTAATCCTTCCTCCTGGTCAAACTGACCATTAAAATACCCCCCTAATAATATCTGATGTAAGTTGTTGTTCAGGAGATAATTTAAGCAGTAGTTAAGTTAACATCAAGTCAAGTAGGTATCAGTCAAAGTTCATTCATAATTTTAGTACAAAATTCTCTCTTTGTGTTTTCCCAGACAGAGTTTCCATACTGCAGTGGGAATTTCATACTAAAAAAGACTTTGGAAGATGCTCACTTAATTTGTGTAACTATTCATTTCATTTAAGTTTCAGACAAACATTGGACACATAAAAGTTTTATCCATCACTTACATTGGAAAGGATCTTTTTGTGGTCAGTATGAACAGGAGGAATGATTTAACAAGCAAAGTCCCTCTGCTATTAATGGACCCCATAAACTATTACCACTAATAAAAGATACATATAGGGGTATTTCCACTTTTATGTAAGTACATTATGTGAATACATCTTCCTACACTAACTGTTAATGTGAATAAGCTACATGTAAAGCCAAGGTTTATCCTGATCTGTCCTGGGGGAAAGAGAGTTTAAGAAAGGTGTCTCTGTCCTTCAGACGATTTTCGGGGTGAAAGCTTTGACTGATTTATAGCCCCCCTATGAACTCATAACCACTGCAACCCACCAACCTTCCTTTGTGCCAGAGAAGCTGCTGGCTGTAAATCAAATCCATTGCTGGAAATGTTTGGGCACTGGCTCAGATCTGTGGCACTGTGGTCTATATTTAAAAAAATCCTCACCCTGACCTTGTATCCCAGTATAAAGAACCTTCCAGGCACCCGGGATGGCTGTCGTGTTTTTGCATTGCATGGTTCACCCGGTGCCACCTGGGCTGTCCAATACCACGCAGTGTGTCGGCGAGCTGACAGGCATACCAGAGTGCAGCTGCTTGATTTTCACATTACAACTGACTGCTGGGGAGGATTACTAACTGTTTAAGCAGCAAATCGGGCTCCATCACCGGGCTTATTCACTCAATGCTAATGATAGTCTTCCAATGTGCTACTACAGCCTGTAAAGACACTGCAATGCGCAACATTACAACTAAAAGACTTTTGACATTCACTGATGTTGGCATAGTAAAACTGTTCTCCCTCCTCTCCATTCAAAAGTCAAACGTTTCATAGAGAGCAGCAAAAGCTCGAGTCAGAGTGTGAACAATAGGAATGGAAAAGCGTTTATCGAGTGTCAGCTTCGACCCGTAAATAGCGATCCTTGTTTGTAACCTCCCCGGTTCTTCATCAGAAATAGACCGCAGAGGAATGACGTGAAGGGCAAATGACAAAGTTACAGCTTTCAATCACACGAAGAAGCGTCATGACTTTTGACTGTTATGTGTCAGCAGAGGAGGACTGATGTACAGACGCACAAAACACACATGCGCACACAGCACATACACAGAAGAATGGATGTTAGAAGGTTTGAGATTAATCTAATTCAACACCTAATAAACTTTGATATAGAAAATTTTTATTGTCAAAATGGTTTAAATTCAACATTGACAGATGAATCGACTAATAGATCTAATATAGATGTTTCCGTGTCTCTTTATCTCTCTTTCAGCAGGCGTGAGACCCTAACCATTGACATCCAAGCTTAACCTGACCAAATACAAGACTCTGCTACTGTATGTGCATCTATTTCCCCCCCCTGACGTACCTGTATATTGCATGAAATTCCCACCAGAACAAGGAGAAGATGGAAGGACCAGGTTGAGTGACATTAAAGGTTTTCTGCATCAAAGTCTTCCAGCTATATTTTTATGAGTAACTTTTGCACTGTCCTGTAATTCAGCTCAGCCCTCCTTTTCCACAGAAATATTAAAAAGAATGTTTCCATCAGATTTTACTTGATTAATTTTTTAGTTCTAGTGTGGGTTTTTCAGGGCAAAATGCCTCACATTACATGCTTAAAGGATAATGTCCATCATAATCATCCATTTAAACAACATTAGTCAGTACTGTAGTGTCTCATTCACAAAGTTTAAATAGGAGCTACAGCAAGTTTCAGATGTGCTGCCAGGATGCTTAAATGTTACATTGCTTTCAAACCACACCAATATGTGTCCTCTTTTTTTTTTCTTATGTTATTGTTACATAGCTTACACGCAGTCATATGCATTTGTGTTTTACTGTCATACACACTCACTGCTTTTTATGATGATAGTCACTGTTTTGATTCGATGTAGCATCCCTCTCACAGCCATTGAATTGTTTAAGTACAGTATACTGCCACTGAGCTGGATGCTGGATGATTAGCCTGTACATATTTGATTTGTTTCTTAAGCTGGTACCATTTTATGATAAGGCACACTTTAACATTGGTTTATAATCAATTTCATCAGTAGTTGATAAGTGTTTGACTAATGCTTCACAATTCAGCCATTAATAAGAACAAATTTGGGTTCTTTTTAAGCTAAGACGGTGAACGTTATACCTGCTAACAGTGGCGTGCACAGACTTTTTGAAGGGCGGGGGCGAAAAGAAAAAAAAGGGCACATACAGCGCATTCTCGCCAACCAGGAGGGCACTTTAGCATACGTTTTTGCCTCCCAAGAGGGCACTTTAGCGCGTGTTTTGGCTCCCAACAGGGCACTTTAGCGTGCGTTTTTCAAAATTGGGCCATGAGGGGGTGCACACCACTGCCTGCTAAACATCAGCATGTTAGCCTGCTGACATTACCATTTAACTCAAAGTACTGCTGTGCTTAAAGAGGTCATATTATACCCCTTTCCAAGTTTAATATTTTAATTTTCTTCTCATTTGCATGTGTTACAGTCAAAAATTACCTAGTTACAGCTGTGTGAGCCATGGATGCAGCCTCTCTGTCTCATTCAGCCTTAAATGGGTTTTTTTTATGTCTGCTCCTCTATTCGGATTGGCTGACCCTCCAAGACAAACTCTGAACATGTAGTTGTGACATCACAACATTACTCAAGTCCAGTGTTTAAAGGCTCAGTTTCTTAATACCATTTTGATACTTTCACAGTATATATATAGCACATAAAAATCTCTCTTTCTACCACATGTTCCCTTTAAAGGATAAGGCTGGTGATTTTCTTTGTTTTTCTTATATTCAACAAATCTCGTGTGCAGAGCCGAACCAATAATGAACTCATTCTACTTACAAGTATTGTGCGTATATCTAAAGTCTGATATATTGCATTTCTCTGTGCTGTGGAGCTTTGTTGTTATCCAAACACTATCAAAAAGACATCTTTTAGTCACATTGCTACATTTGGTAACATGGTCCTTCATCCCTGAAGGGTTTGTTTACCGTTGCTTATTTACAAATGGCTCCAAAGAGTTATTACAGCGACGGTTTGGCTCTTCACATGAGATTTATTGACAAAAAGAAAAATATAAATAAGCGAAGGCGCTCAGAGCTCCTGCCATGCCGCGTTAGATTTTTGTGTGTTATTTTAAAGCCCCTTTATTAATAACTTATTAGCATCGATTACTGCAGATTTGATGGCTTTTTAGAAACAAACACCATCAGTTAGGTAGTCTATAAACCCCTAAATACTATAAAGAGTGCCTTATCAGAAACTGGTACCCAAAATTCCACCACTTCAAACCAGAAAATAATATCACTGACACATTCTGCCCAAGACTGCAGCCAAAGAACCACAGTGTGCACGCAGTTCAATGTTTCTGTCAACAACATCTGGGTTTGTTGAGTTTTTTGACTGGCAATTTAAAAAAAAATCACATTATTATGTAATATAAGCACAGACAACATCTATGAATATGTATGAGATTATCCATTAACTATTCAGTGACCAAATGCAAGCAGGTAACAGTCTGAGTTCTTGTCTATTGTCAGTTTACATGCACCTATTTTCACAGCTGCATGCCTGTAATAAACATTCAGTAATGCACATGAGGTCAATCCTGCCAAAAAAAAGAGACCATTATGAGTCTTTTAGTAACATTGTGGTGGAATTACTTTATTTGAATGTTTGAAGTTATTGTTTGTACTTGCTTCAGCAATAAAGAAAAAAAGAAAAAAAACTGTTGTAGTTTTGCTTGTTTTGATTTCAGTAACTATGAGGAGATGTTGTTCCTACTAACCATTTCATAATTTATGAAGTGTTGAAATCTGAGTGACTGGTGAAAGCTTGCATGGATAAATGACATTTTACCAGGACGGACATGACTGTACCTGCAGTGTATGTGTGTCTGAGACAGAGTCCTGATGTCCAGCTCTGTCTAACAATAGACCGGCTCCCTTCCATGCTGACCAGCCATAGGGCACTGCAGTCACATGAGTAATAAGGGCTGGACTATGTATCCTTGATGCTCAACCTGTTTGTGAACCTCAAGGAGCTGAAGCCTGTCAGCCATCTCTGAGCTCCCTCTGTTTGAATTACAGGTAAGGACTCTCCTATGTTGATGTCGCTACTTTGGATTAAAGCTTTGATTAGTCATAAATCCTGAAATGAGAAATATTTCCTCACTTTTCCATTTCAAAGTTGGAGATTAAAAAAGTTAATATCATGTTTTATATTGTGTTTACTGTGTGTTAACATTTTTAAAGCCACCATCAGCATGTAAAAGAAATATGTTGACATCCTTGGTGTCAGTCTTTTCTCATTAGAACAAAATTTTTTTTGGTCTAAACCAATGTGACTGAATTATATCCATAACTACTCACTCACTCCAAAGGTTAAGATTACTTGTTTTTCGTTGGTGGCACAGCTATTAATAGATACATTTGTGAAGGTTGTAATCAAAAACTATGAGTAAAAATTCAAGGTTATACTTTATTGGAAGATTTCCATTTTATGTTATTTTTTAAATATTATTTTAGCTTTACATTTCAGAGGGAGATTTATATTTATTGTTCTTATATTTTATTGTACAGTAACGTTTCAGATTGCAGTTTCAACAATTATATTAATTTATAATAATTTGTATCTGCAGCAGCACCTGGACCTGAACAGGCTCCTCAGTACATTACCCTGCTAATATTAACTGCTAAGTAAATGCTTTGACTGTTTACTTATAACAGGCTCATTTTCCAGAGTGTCATTTCAACCTCTGCCACAGAGACCAAAAATACTTGTGTCACTACTTACACTCATTGTACATTTCTGAACAGTTGCCATCACATTCTCCGTTACGCTGTTTAATGATCAGAAATATTTGTCAGTCTAAAAATAGACTTAATAGGGATCCATTTTGCAGGGCTCATCCATAACAAAATGTCTGACACAGAAGATGTCGTGGAGGAGGAGTCTCGGTATGTCATCATCATTTAATTGTTTTAATAATTTTATTGATTATCTCATATTCATTTTGTTTGTAAGATTGTTTGTTCTTATTTCTTCCATCAATACTGCTGTTCCTGTGAAGAGGGGAAGGTGAGAAAGTTGCACCTACACATGTTTCTATGCATCTTATTTCATTTCTAAATGTTTGACTAATTATTTATGTTACTGATCATATGGAGCAACAAGTGAGAAAACTATCCTTTATTTTAGTTTATTTCTTTACCTTTTTTTCATATAACCTTTTATGAACATTACCTTTTTCCTCATGTCAAATCATTCATATTTCCTACAATGTTCTCTTTCTTGTCACAGATGCCAAAGCCAAGCCAAAGTAAGTTGTTGTTTTTTTAATCTCTTTTTTTAGTCATTTTTTTAAGTCATTAACCCTCCTGTTGTCCTCGAGTCAAGGAAGGAAGGGAGGGAGGAAGGAAGGAAGGGAGGGAGGGAGGGAGGAAGAAGGAAGGAAGGGAGGAGGGAAGGAAGGATGGAAGGGAGGGAGGAAGGAAGGATGGAAGGGAGGAGGGACGGAGGGAAGGAAGGAAGGGAGGAGGGAAGGGAGGATGGAAGGGAGAGATGAAGGAAGGATGGAAGGGAGGAGGGACGGAAGGAAGGAAGGAAGGAAGGAAGGAAAGGAGGGAAGAAGGAAGGAAGGAAGGAAGGAAGAGAGGAAAGAAGGAACAGTCAAAACAGACGGGGTCAATTTGACCCGGGAGGACAACACGAAGGTTAAAACACCACTCAGTGCAGATTATACAATACTAAACTGTTCACTTCCACAGATTCATGTCAAATATTTCGGCTCCAAAGATCCCTGATGGCGACAAAGTGGATTTTGATGTGAGTTGAACTTATTAATAGATCCTGCTCTACAGTAGCAGACACAGTTTTTATTCATATGTGACACTGATTTGTTTTCCTGACGGCAGGACATCAGCAGGAAGCGTCAGGAGAAAGATCTGGCTGAGCTGCAGTCACTGATCGAGGCTCACTTCATCCAGAGGAAGAAAGAGGAAGAGGATCTCATCGCCCTCGTTAACAGAATTGTGAGTGTTTTCATCAATGAAGAATCTGTGCATGGTGTTGGTTGAAAAAATGTAACTGTGTGTGTTTGTGGACTTTTAGGAGAAACGTCGTGCTGAGAGAGCAGAGCAGCAAAGAGAGAGAGCAGAGAGAGAGAAGGAGAGGCAGGCCAGACTTGCGGTATGGTCTCAGTGTACATCAGTTTATATCCTCAAATGTACAGAATATTATTACCAACAGTTCCTCCTTTAATTGATGCACCTGTGCTGTACTGATACAGGAGGAAAAGGAGCGGAGGGAGATGGAGGAGCAACGTAAGAAGTTTGATGATGACGCCAAGAAGAAGAAGGCCCTTTCAAACATGACCCAGCAGTACAGTGCTGGGCAGAAGGTCATTCAACTCTGTATTGCCTCTAGTGTGAAATATCACGTTATATTAGATATTTTTTTACTTGTGCTACTACTTCTTACAAACCCTCACCAAAAAGGCCAGTATGACTGTCTCCATTTCAGAATGCAAACTAACCTCACCACTCTAGAGTGATGACTAGCTTTGCAAATAGCCTTAAAAAAGCAAAACAAAGTCAAACTTCAATGTAATATCCTCCATGGTTTTACCATAGTAGCATTACTGTCAGTTACTTCGACATTCCCGTCTTTCCAACAAACATTTTGAGCACAAAACCTACTGTACATAAGTATGATAAGTAATGATGTAAAAATGTACTTAAAAATAGGCTAAACAAGGCAAATGTACTTTTTACATCTCCTTTACATTTACTTTAAGGTACTATTTACTTTGCAGATTAAATTACCCAACAAAATACAATTAATGTTCCCACGACATAAAAAATCTCTTTATATACACTGTGAACACATCAACTATATCTACAATATAAGTATATATACAGTGCCAGTCAAAAATTTGGACATACATTTCATTCACTGTTTTATTCAAGTGAATGGGCAGATGTGTCCACTTTTGACTGGTACTTTATTTACACTGGAAAATAACACATTCAGGTACAGGATCACTCTTTTATAAATGTGAGTTAACATAATTAAAATAGACAACATAAAATGAACCTAATTCATAAATAAAGGTGAAAGGTTAAAGAATAAAACATGAAACATGATTATTCACAAGCAACACTGCTAAATATACAACAACAAAAAACATGTGTTATATATGTGTTATGTCCCTCTAACAAATTGACCACAATTTTGCACATTGACAATTCCCAGTCTAGTCACACACTAGGTTTTGACCTATTCTTTTTCATTTCTAACACAGAGTGGTGAAAGCAGAAAAGGAGCAAAGAAACAAACTGAGAGAGAGAAGAAGAAGAAGATCCTGGCTGACCGCAGGAAGGCTCTCAGTATCGATCATATGAGTGACGACAAACTCAAGTATGACTGAGCTGTTCTCGTGTCTGTTTCAAAATCAACACAGATATTAACTCTAAGATAAATGAAGTAAATGTACAGTCATGGCATTAGATTCAAACATGCTGATTGTTTGTGTTTAGGGAGAAGGCCTCTGAGCTGTGGCAGTGGCTGATGGAGCTGGAGGGTGAGAAGTTTGACCTCGGTGAAAAACTCAAAAGGCAAAAGTACGATGTAAGTCTTCCAACTGCAAGACCTGCAATAACAAGAAGAAAATCTCTTTCGATCATGATGGAAATCAGATCAGAAATGATCTCAGTATGTGGCAGTCTGTCATGTTTCTGCTCTCTAAATCAGACTCTTCTATATATATATATACACTTATATAGTTTCCAGTGTAATTAGGGCTCTTCAACATGTTCAGTAGTTCCTATTGGGTTAAATGTGTCATATTATATAAGGTCAGTCTACGTTGGTATTCTTGGCTTAATGGTAAGTGACAAGTTTAATATGTTAAGTCAATAGGTTTTCCAATTCTAGAATACTGTTGTTTCCTCTTCAGGACTTCTCAGATATCCTATCTGTGATTTTTAAATACTTAGTAAGATGTATGTATCTTTTCAGATTAACCAGCTTCTTGCCCGAGTCCAGGATCACCAGAGGTAAGTACACGTAGCCCTCGAATATGTGGATGCAGTTTTGATTACTATTGAGAATTGATGCCGATCTCGTCTCTTCTCCAAATCTTCACTGAACTAAAAAGATGAATTCTGAATGAATCATAACATACTAAAATTGCAAATTAGTTAATCATTTTCCACCCATCGTTACCACTGCATGCAAATGTTCCTGTTAACTTGTCATTTATGTTGCATGGAGCCAACTCTGCATGGTCATTTCATGCATTTTAAAGTGGGCTGAAACAAAACTAATCGCAACACAAGGCGTGATATGATTTGGAATTACAGTATAAGCACTAATGTCCCAGAGGAGCTGCATAATTATTCATCTGTGAGCATAAACAGGATTGTTGCAAGTTTAAGGAGAGAAACTTTCCTTGTTTTGGTTTTATCATCAGCAAGTCCTACACTTTTTGTCACAAATGAGGCAAAAAGTCAGAGAATAAAAGATGAAGAACATGCTCAAATTTTATATTGTGTGGCATCATAATGCCAAAAGTGAATTATTTTTGCAGTCTCAGCACTTAAACCACAGATTATATAATTTATGCATTTTTTTTGTCTTTAGTGATGAAAATACTAAATGCAGTTGGGTTGTGATTTGTTTTCACCATCGGTACACACTCCCCAAAAATGCAACCTATTAATTGATTTGCTAAATGCTGCATTCACGTGACATCCACTTGTCCTGAACCAACTGACTGCACCGTTCAACTGCGGCTTGTGGCTACGTTAACCTTTTTTTTTTTTATGCACCCTTTCAGCGCCAAAGGACGTGGCAAGGGCAAGTCGTCTGCCAGGCTGAGGTAAAGAAGCTATCGGACAGGGATGTGGCAGACCATGACACCAGAGATTGGCAGATGTGTGTGTATTCAGTGTTCTGTTGTATTGGGTTACATGTGAATTATCCATATATCAAGACAATAAATAAGCCATTGCATCCAACTCTCGTGCCTCTCTGTATACTACAAAGATTGTCTGTTTCTGTAATTCTATCCAACATGCAGCAGAACTTCTAAACAAAATGTTAAGCAGCTAAAAATGATACAGTAACAGTTCAATGAAGATACTGACATCTCTAAAAATGTTGTAAGAGCTCTTGTTGAATAATGACATGTAAACACAGGGACACGTGGTTCTGATGTAGAATTGTTCTGTCTAAATAAAAGTATTACCCCTATTCACATGACACAGAACACTGTAAAAATTGTCTTTAAACCTATTCATATTGAAAAACAAACAACAATAAAAACATCTAAATTAAGTGCAATTCTTTGGAAAACTTAGCAGTACACACATTATCAATATCTAATCAAATAATTGACATCGTGATGAAGACAGCATCTACACAAGTTTGTCATTTCTAGTTTTAATTCAAACCTAAATTAAGAGCACACATTCCTCAGCAAGGCTCCACACAGTGGTGACGCATAACATTATCTCTATATTTATTGTTTTAATTACATAAGAAAAATAGAATAATCTAGGACATGAGCATGAGTGATGCTTATGATGGAGAGAGTGACAGATTGATAAGTACTGCCTTTCATTTTATCCAAGTCTTTACTGTACATTAAAACTATGTCTGGATATACACATATCGACACCAGTGCATTTTCAAGTGGTCTCTGAAGTTTCTGGGAGACACAACAGGGATTTGTGGCGTTTGAGAGGTCCGTGAGGATCCGCGTAGGATGAAGAGGGGCCACTCTCACCACATGTGGGTTTCTCTGATCTCTGCTATCACCTGACTGGCTTTCTGCAAGGCCTGGACACAGGAATGAAACAGGAGTCAAGTCAAGCACTCAGTTTTTAGTAGTTTTATACTCCACCATGTTAATATTTTAGGTTAATAATGGGGGTATGCCATTTCTTCATTAACTACTACACATACACTTAATGTTCAATACATTATCTTAAAGCTTTAAAATGTCCCTCTACTCATAAAAAATCTGATATGGGAAATCAATGAGGGACAATTGTATCTGAATTAACCAAATATAGTCTTATACAGTATGTACGGGTACAATATAAACCTGCAAAAGGTGATTTTTCGCCACTTGGGGGCAATACAAACAAGCTGTAAACACAACTCTGACATTTTATCACCCTTTAAGTTCTTACAGTGAAACGTGTTAGCGATATACAGTGACCTATTTAGGCATCCAGCAGATACAGAGCAACATTAATGTTATTTTAGAGTTGTGTTTTTGTCACCTGAGTACCATAAGTCTAATAGTCACTGTCTTTTTAAGATCTGTATTTGGCCTCTACCAACTCCTGAGAAAAAATATGTGTCACCAGCAAGTCAGTGAGGTTTCTTGTATGCTGTTCTGGTATTGAGCAGGTAGTGTAAAGTAGGTTTTTAACATACATTTTACAGTTGATAGAAATAAAAATAACAATATCAATTATAGCTGCTTAAAGAAAGTACGCATGTTCCTGACACTTTTTATGAGCTGTGACTGACACTGGATCTTGTTTTGGCGATCCAGAGTGACACTTGATGAATCCGTTTACCTTGAGCATGTCCGCAGCCTCGTTGCGTCTCTGAGCCATGTCCTCGGACTCTGTCAGCAGGTCGTTGAGCAGGGCAGTCTTGTATAACTGACCCACTAGCTCACTCTGCAGGCAGTCTTTCACATGGTTCACCAAGAAGTGCATCACTGCTTTCGGTACACTGTGGCCAAACAACAAACAACAAAATCAAGCAATGAAGAAATGACTCATGTAAAATATCTTAAAAATGAATCACTGTGAGATGAAAAAACAGTTGCGAGTTTATGTACCTGTCTTGAATGTTCTTCCGTACGATCAGAAAATATGACTTGATGAGTCTCTCGATGACCTCGCAGTCTCTCTGTTCCCGAGCAGACAACTTCCTGGATACTGGCACAGGCTGGCAAAGAAGAGGTGTCAAATTTGTCTGTTAATGAACTAAGTGGGGTGTGAATCAGGAAAATACATTTATAAAAACAGTTTAAAAAAAGAAGGAAACAGGCTCATGGATGCTGTAGCCTACAAATATGAAACTTTCTAGGCTTTCTGTCTGTCTCAAACTCTTTTCATATTCGTGAGCTAATACTGCTATAGAACAACATTAAAGGTTTAAAGAGGGTTATAGTTTTTTTAATACATAAACAGTATACTCCAAGCAAGTGAGACTTTCTGAACTACAATACAACAAGTGTATGTGCTATTACAAAGTCAACTGACTGCCCTCATGAGTTTACAAAGGCAGAGTACTCACCACATCTAGCAGGTTGACAGCATGGCCCTTCTGTGGGCTTGCAGGGAGAGTGGTCTGGGGCATGGCCCTGTCAGGAAACGTACCATCATCTCCCCTCCTCAGCATGCCCCTCCAGTTCCCCGTCCCACCGTCTGTCTGCTCGAGGGCAGAGACACTCTGAAGGCCACTGGCTGCTGCCTACAACGAGGAGAGAGGTAGAGGGAGGGGGGGGAGGGGGGGTGAGGATCTGTCAGGGATACACGCTCAGACGCATACATCGGAAGTCAGGAAAAGTGGCTAAATCAACGAGGTTAACGCACTATATTAAAAATAGCACACAGAGATAATACTTGCAAACGATAGCATGCTTCAGACCTTCTTTGACTTCACTACTGTACGCAGAAGTTCATCCACGTTATTGTTCATTCTTATGAAACTGAATGAGAGTTGGTGGAAAATACTCACATTTGGCATAAATTACTAATTAATCCCAGGCTTCAGGCTGGGAGATATAACAATATGATATTATGAGATAATAGAGATTTCTCAACTGATAGATATTGTTGCTCTACCAATTCTACCCCAGTGGTGACTTGTTTAGTTGTATTTAATGTGGGTAATTTTGCTGCTTTTTGTCTATATTGGAGTAACAGAATATAAACATAATCCTGAATGTAACTGGTATTGATATTTCATTTACAGGAGTAATCAAAAAGAGACATTCCCATCTAGTTTGGTACAAAATTACACAATTTTGTCCGTATTTTCCACCCTCACCAACACTATATCGTGCTTTTCTTGTTTCCTTCACCAACACCAACCAACACATGCCACCTGATTCTTGTGTTGTGTTTCTTCTGATAAAGAAACCACCATGCAGAATACAAAAGGTTAGATGCACGACACAGAGTGAAGGTCAAAGGTCATATTAGTTAGGTGTTTAAAGTGTAACTGCCCCACTGCATTTGTAGAACACTGAGGGAACAACCACCTGCTGCGACAGGGTTCAGTCACATTTTAGAGGACTACAGTTAAGGCTTTGGGGTAGGCAGGCAGTGAGTGAACGGGACACACCTTAGCAACCTCGCCCTCGGGGGCAGGAGGCTCAATGGGAGAGAGAGACTGCCCACCTGGGCCTCTAAAGGACTACAGAAAGAAAACATCGGGAAGAAAAAAAGTGGACAGAAAACTGATAGGCAGGCATGAGCTTCACATAATGTGGATTTGTTAAATTTCATTTAGAAGAAGTTTGAAGTTGGTTAATTCTTGAGAGAAAACAGAGTAAACCTGTTATAAAGCTGTAAAGCTATTATCAGGAAACAGAAAAGTATCATGGAGAGTGAATGTACCTTATCTCTGGGGACAGCAGAGGGAAGATCTCTCATCCTGTTGCGTCTCTGCTCCTATGAAAATGTACAACAGCAACTCAGTCACATATTCAACACAACAGAGCTTTCACATTTTATATTCAAGCTGCACAGTTAAAGAGTTACCCATATACTGGCTGTATCTTTCATGGTCCACAGCTTTAATAATGGCACAATGTGAAATCAAACAAATTTAACTCCATCTGTTTGTTTAGATGTCTTACTTCTATGTTATTGTTCATGAGGCCACAAGCGTCGGCAAAGTCGGGGTGCTTAGTATTGATGTAGGCCAGCTCAATGGCTACCAGGTTGTGAACCTGAAAAGGAAATAAATAATTATTAATTAATCAGATGAGGATATAAATAAATAAAAGTCCCTTTGAAATGCGTTTTGTTCAGGCTCCTGACCATTTCATTGGTGACTGGGAGTCTCTTTCTGAGGAGGGAGGTGACAACTTCTACTATGGCATCATGGAGTTTTGGAAACCTCAGCAACTCCTGCAGAGATAAACAATGATCATAATAAGCAACTGTTTACATTTTGAATCCAGTGATGTGGTTAGTCCTGTGCATGAAAAGAGCTGACTCCAATTTTGTGTTTTAACACGACACCTCTGTGTTTTAGTGTTTAATGGTATGTGTGAAGTGTGTGAGTGTATTTATCACCTGTGTGCTGTAGTTGCTGCAGTGCTGGATGATCCTTTGCATCTCCTCATGAACCAGCTCCACGCAGCGTAAACTGGGCTCCTCCAGACGCTTAACTTGCCTCTTCACCAGCAACTCAAATGAAACCTCAGGCACGAATAGAGCAGGCCTCGGGCCCTGTGAAAACCAACGGCACAACAACTCTTCAGAAAAGTGTCATTTAAAACAAAAAAGACAAGTCAAAGAAGAAACAGAAACCCACCGTTGCATTTCTGATTGCTGTGAGCACGTCGATGGTTGTCAGACCACCCAGAGGATCCACTGACTCCAATGTGCGGCCAAACGTCTCGTGAAATATATAACAGATTCTTGCTCCACCACATCTAAGAAGAAGTAGAAGAGGCTACATTAAGCATACCAGCAGACTTTCAGTGAGATACCAGCACCCCTCAGTGGCGTGTCAAGGTACATGCAGGAGTTGTGTAACTCACAGCTCAGCTGTCTCAATGTACTTGGCCGTGCCCTCTATGGTGTTGCAGTACTCTGCGGCAAACTTGGTGATGAGCTGCAGCAAAGTGGCACTTTTGTCATCGACGGGTTCACCATAACTGTTGAGTAAAGACTGATACTGGGCTGCAAGCACATTGATCCTTGTTTTTAGCTCAGGAAGACAGTCTCTGATGTGGTGCATGAGTAACCTGTGACAAAGTAGAAGAAGACAGTTTACACCTGGATTACAAAACATGGTGAGGGGTTATCTACAGACTGTAGTAATGTGGAGGATTCAGAGATTATGTGTCAGTAAACTATTCAGTAAGTGTATCTGTGTCAGAGAAAATAAGCAAAGTCCATTGATGAAACTCCTACCTATTCAATGTCCTGGCAAGATATTTGGTCCCATTTCTGTTTGCGAGGGAGGGGTACTTCTTTTGTAGGAAGGCGTATTCATCACGAATAGAATCTGCCACTGACTTCTTCTGATTGATATCCAGCTGACTCCTAACAAAATAAACAGATAAAAAAAAATACATCGTAGTTGGTCAGTCTTACCACTGCCACCACTCACCAAGTGACAGCTTTATTTACTGACTAGATATAGAGGCTAAAGTAGCAAATTAATGCAGTGTTACCTGTTCACTATTCCAATAATCCCCAATTTCACAGGGATGACCCTGCCCATCAATATATCCATGGCATCTGTACCAGCATCCATCAGATCCAGCTTAGTCACCACTGCTAGCGTTCTCCTGCCTGAACACACAGACATACACACCTGGCTGTAAACACTAATGATGCAGAGGGCATGGTCGAAGAAACTAAAACGAGGGTATGTGGGTATTACAAAATAATTATGGAGGGCATTTACCATCAGGGTCAACCTCACGGGCCACTTTCAGGGCCTCTGATGTTGCCATGTCTGTGTTGGCAGCAGTCACAGCCAGGATGATAGAGTTGGGGTTGGAGATGTACTTCACAATCAGTTCTTTGATCTGAATCTCTATGTCGTTGGGCTGGTCTCCCACAGGTACCTGTTTCAACAAAGACAAAGTTAATTCAAACAATGAAATCATATCAAATATGTTTGGAACATGGGGAAGCAAAAAGTAAAACCATCTCAACCTTTGTGATACCAGGAAGGTCCACCAGTGTCAGGTTCACAACGTGTGGCGAGAAGATTTTTAGGTGAATGGGCTCATCACTAATACCCTGTACAAAAAAACCAACAACAGATTCAAAATCTCAGGTTGATGCTGACATTTAAAGATTTTCTATTCTCTCCACAGTTTTTTTGTTTGGCAACTTTTCCCTCTTAATGGCCGTAATTAGCATACCTTATTATTGCCAGACATTCGTTCCGTTTCTGCTTCAATTTCTTGTCTGATCTCCTCGAACTCTGTATAGAGCTGAAAACAGCAATATACATTTAGATATCGTAATCTGATAAAAGTTGCAGTATTTGATAATCAAACAACAAGAACGACAACACAGGGTGACAAAACAGTAAAATAGGAAATGACAGAAGGATAATTTGTCCTGTACACAGTCATGAGGTTATCAGGGTATCATAGAGGCTTCTTTGTTTAGACAGGAAGAATTCTGTTGCGTTCAAGAAGCACAATTTAACCTTTGAGGCTATATGAATATTTTCAGCTGTTGAAAGAATGTGTACCTGATCTCAGTACAGATTCTAGATGTTGCCATTACAAAACATACCACAAAAACTGATAATCGTCCCCCATAACAAATCCAGAAATGTCAATGAATCATACAGAATACAGAACAAGGCTATCCAATCCAGTTTATTAAATATTCAGATGTTTCTATATACAGCAGTGGTGGGAAACTCTACTCCAAAGCATGTTTTGCGGCAAGAGGCTGAAATCTCTACCTTGTTCTTGGTGTGTAAGAATTTACCCCACTCCTCTCCATCGATGCCTGCAGAAATACAGAGTTGAGAACAGATGTTCTCAGTTAATGATGTGACAGATGTGGCCTTAAGATTAGGGTTACTGTATCACTGTAACTATGTTAAATGTCTCAAGGGAAGATTTCTCTGGTGGCTAAAATGGGACGGAAAAACTCTTCAGATCCACAGCTGAAGATCGTTTAACCCCCCCCCCCCCCAAACACAGTTGTTTTCACACAACAATAACGGAAGCAAATCATACTCTAAAGCAAAATAAAGCAAGGTGCATTTGGGGAAGCAGAGACCTAGGGAGTCTTTCAAAAACAAATGATTTAAGCTGCAATAATTGAAATTGCGACAAAACAAGGAAACAACATTACAAGGGTGGAGTCTGTTAGTCATCTTAGAGGAAACTGGTATTTGAGGACATTATAGGTGTTTTGCAAGGAAGTTTGAATCAGTGTAGATGTTTAAAGAACTACCAACTTTTAAAAAGTAAAACTAAGTACAAACTGAACAATGGCATTCTGCTAATTTTCTTTGTCTAACTTCGACTGACAGAGACCAGCTTAAATGGAGGTGAGGGCATGAGCTGAATAAAATGAAGGCACATGGTTTGGCAGCTTTTTAAAAAGCTACACAAATACAAGGCAGGATGGGGCAGAATGGGCAAAAGAAACGGGGAGGTTATGTAATATACAAACACATTAAGGCAAAGAACAAGGAAAAGGAGACCTCTGTAAAGGCGTCCATTTTTCTTGGATTCTGTGGTTAAAGAGAGATGACAGGAGACAAAAGAGTTAGCCTGGCTATCTGCAGCTCCTGCATGAGACTCTGCAACAATGCAGACTTACTCCGAGACCTTTCTCAGAAGGCACCATTGAAAAAATGCAGGATATTGGCACATTTAAGTCCCCTGTTCTTTTCACCCAGAACTGAAGATATCAGTGCTGGTACTGAGTTGAAAAGCAGTACATTTCACCACAGATTGACATTTCATAGTTATGAATTCAGAGTTGTTGTAGCATTATAAAAGCCTAAAGTCTAATGACTATAGAGAGTATATAGTAGCTCTCTATACTACAGCTCTCAGATTTATATTGGTTTTTTTTAGCTGCCCATCTCAATCATGTAATAACTGAGTCGTCCCTATGCATTCATTATAAAAGTGTACTTCAGTCTGATAAAGGCTGCATTTCCTGATTCCTGGTTTCAGCTTGACTGCTAAATGCACACACATGACTAAAAAGTATTTTGGAGAAGTTAATGTGCACAAACTTCATAACAACCATAAAGGCACCACAGTTACAGAGGCAACAGCAGGTAGAGTGATGTTACCATTCTCTTCATTGGTTTTCCTGCGGTCTTCTGGGTCGATGTGTACTAGCTGTAGGATGAGGGGCCGCCGTGTGACGATGCCAGTGCCCCGTGGCAGGATGTCCCTGCCAACTAGACTCTCTAAAACTGAACTCTTCCCGCTGCTCTGTAGACAACAACAACAAAACAAAACCACAAGTGCAGACTTGAATATGCATGACTCATACAAATAAAAAAAAAAACACACTCTACTGACGTTTGTACATTTTCTGTGTGTAACTTCAAAGAAACAACCAAACTGAAATATCTCATTTAGCCCACCAATTCCTCTTTAATGGACTGATGTCCTCAGTAGGAGATGAAGGCTAGGAATGTGATCTTCTACCTGTTCTGTAGCGGTAATCCTAAAGCTGTTTTGACTGATATCGACCTAACTATAGACACGACAGCAGGACTAACTCATTATTAATACTTTGCATCAGGTCACAGCTGTCTTTATGAAGGTCTTTGCAAATCTGGAGCCATGGCAAGGGCAAACAAAACAATCAAGGCATTCAAAACATCCTTTGGCTTGCCTTGTTTCCCTGTAACGCCCCCAGACGCCTGCCAATAGGTCTGAGACAGCCACATCCTATTAGCGAGACCAGTGAAAGTAAAACGTGCTAGACCAAACCTGCTACATTAAACCAATTAAGTCCTCCTGAGTATACGCAAGGTAGTTTAGTAGACAGGTTGAGAAAGGGTGAAACTGTATTAAGGAGAGCTGCTGATTAAACTTTATGGTCTCTAGTAGTTTGTGGTGCTGCTACATATTGAGAAGTATTTGTAAAAAAAAATGTGTCCTTCCCATTCATATCAACGAAAGTAGACTAACTTCAGTATGATTATGTATAATAATAATAATCTCTCTCTCTAAGACAGTTTCAACAATATATATCTTCATATAAATGAAACAAGGATATCGTTGCTGCAAAAATGTTCTATCTATAGCTACATGCATGTGTCTACGCACGTAGCGTGAGAGGTGTGAAGAGCGCAATGTGGTTATGTTCAGCGATTTAAGTCTTAGTGTAAGTAAAACACAATAAGACTTTGTTTTTAGCAGTTTACTCTGTGGTTTAGTTGCTTGTCACTTAGCTGTCAGCTACGACAATGCTCCAATGAGTTTGTAAGTGGAATCAGATGTAAATTAGCTAAGTTAAAGCTAACTTAGTTTTGCGTAAAGTTGATTATAACTCAGATGTGTGCAACTTAAACCAGCCGAAATAATTGTGGGTTAAATTACTATATTCTGATACAGCTATTCCTCCTGCACTTGAAACTGAAAGAAAACTGCAGTTCAGACATCAGAAGTAGCCAAAACATTAAGTTGGCGCAGGCTAACTATAACGTGCTAGCCTTTTATAGCAAAGTGACGTCTCTCACCTGAGTCCCCACAACAACTATCTGCGGCAGCTGGATTATATCTGCGCCGACCGTGTTAAATACATCCTGCAGTTTGTTTATGACAGGTATGAGGGCCTCCATTAGCTCCGATACAGATCCCGACCCGTCAAATTGACGTCTTCACTCTGCCGCACAAAGTCATTCAATGTCCCTCAGCTAAAAGCTACTCGCGTCTCTCTTTGGAATCTGCTAACAACTGCGCAAACAGTTTGCTCAGTGTTGCATCATGGGAGTTGGAGTTTAAGGAACACGCGGCCAAACAGTGCTACTATCGGAGTTCTAGTTTGCTGAACTACATTTCCTATAGATGACATCGTGTTCGTGTTGAACCAATAAGAACAAAGATAACTATTTTTTCCCAACGCAACAGTAACTAAGGTGGGTACCATAATATTTATGTGAAACCAGTACGTGAATGCATACATAGATGATTCAACTGGTATATAATACAAACGTAGGCTGGGCTGTGGAAATTTTTACTGACGAATTTTTGATAGTCAGTCAGCCACAAGTTTAACAAAAGGTTGACCTAACCAGTAAGGTAGCTGTGTCCTATATGTCTTTATTTTTTTATAACTGGTCATTTAGGCATAATCAGAGTTGTTTATGATAAGATAAGATGTATCTTTATTGATCCCCCTTAGAAGGAATTCAAATTGGCATAAGCAATATAGTGGGGGAAAAAAGTAGCAGCGTAAAGATGAAAGTGATCAAATAAATACAAAATAAAATTCTATATAAGAGTAAACAATCTCTGTGTAAATAAATCTGCAATATGTGTAAATGTGCAATATGATATATAATTCCTGAGATTACATACATGTGTGTAATGTTCCTGGGATAAACATAATAAGGACAGCATCAGTCTTTTTCAGTTGGGAGTGGGAGGTACTAGGAGATGCCATGTTTTGTCTTTACATTCAGATTTTTAGGTATTTAGCTGATTATCTTATTCAAAATGAAAATACTCAATCTCACGCTCATACAGGAACATTGCATACATGAGATTGTTAACTGTATGTACTATTTTATTTTCACCCATCCACTGCCCTTTTTAATAACTGATAATTTTGGCATCAGAGTTGAGTTTCGAGCCAAACAACTAACTACAGTGTTATAAAATGTTCACTAAAGAAGATGGAATCTGCCAGATTTTGGAGTCACAGTTACATTTTTTTGTTTTAAGTAAGTATTTAGTTGATTCGCTTATCCAAAATGAAAATAAAAACTCACTCTCACACTCATAAAACATATAAAATATAAACAAAACAGAAGCAAGCTCAGTTATTGATGTCAACGTTTTATTTCTCTAAACACATTCTTTAAAAACTACACACATATCCAGAAAATTATACAAAATTGAAAAGTGCTACTGGATTTTTATTTTTTTTTACAAATACAACATCAATATAGTAAAAATAAATATTGCACACCACATTGTCAAAGGAGCATGTCACAGTAACTATTTGTCAGGAATGAAGTAACAGATGATATGTGAGGAAAAATGTCTCATCTTCTCAGTATGTACTAGGAGTTTCACCAACTCATCAACACTGCGGGGAGTAGCCCTCACCAAATTGACAGAGCCAAAGAGATGAGCTGCAATGATTGTATTTAAGTATACAAATTATACAAAGTAGGAGAAATACTGTAGAATATTGTGTAAGGTTTGTAGTATGGCATTATTCTTACACTTTACAGAGTATTTCTTTATATAAAGGTTAAGTATTTAACACAGTCAAAAGCGAATTGAAAAATGGACAGCTGTATTTATCATGCTGCACACAAGTCTTTCCATTAAAAAAGAACAAGAGACATTTTTTTTACAGGTAAAATATACAGTTTTGAAACCCCTAGTACATTCTGTAGTCAGGTTAAGGTTCAAATGGTCTACTGCAAGCTGGGTTACACATAGAGCGGTCTCTGTATTACGTCTGACATGACAGTCAAAAGTTTAAAATCTTTTTAATTTACAGATTTTTGGTTCACTTTCAAGCAGTTTAATTGTAAGCCTATAGTTAATAACCTGCATTTAGATAGTATAATTAAATAACTGGTAGGATTCAATTCAGAAATGCTTGTGACTTTATCGTACTGAAGGTGGCCTTGATATTCTTACAGTTTTAACAAAGTAAATACTTAATTAAAAACTATTTTAATTTAGATTGAGAGACATGGGTCATTTCAGGTTGAATGGTGATCTGCAGCATTTTTCATGTAAGAGGTCTGACAAACGAGCATAGGCCAAATAAAATGTGATCCAATTGCAGTTCTGTCCAAAGTACAATGCAATCAAATAGCAATAACCCTGTAATACCTTTCTAAAACTTATGATGTTCAGTTTGTGTTGAGTCTGTGTCAGAGGGGTGCTGATTTAACTTCAATGAGTCTTGAGGCTTCAATGTGCCCTGGTGTTCTGTTAGAAAAATGTGTGATAGTTCAGAGTTGTACCTAATATTTTGTCAGGATAACCAAGCACAGCACCAAAATGCAGCCTCTAAAATCCAAAAAAAAGTTGAATCAAGACTTCTCTGATACAATAGAATACACATTTTGGT
This sequence comes from Scomber japonicus, assembly GCF_027409825.1. Taxonomy (NCBI): domain Eukaryota; kingdom Metazoa; phylum Chordata; class Actinopteri; order Scombriformes; family Scombridae; genus Scomber; species Scomber japonicus. The sequence goes on from NC_070582.1 coordinate 13,743,841, forward strand.
GATTTAATGCAGGGATCTGAGTCACTAACATACTCAATTTACATTCCCTTATACCTCTTTCTTACTTATATATTCTGATTTAAGTTCATTTATAATAATCTAACCACAAATGCCAAAATGTATGATGGAGTGTAGAGTACAGAAGGATGTTCTGCAAACTCAAAAACATCAGTATAACAGGCCAACAGGTGCAGGGTCAGATTCTTGTTGGCATTGCTCCCCATTTGTCAACCATAAGCAAAACTCCACATGCTGCTATTGTTTCTGCCTTCAGCTATGCTCAGACCCACAATAGGCAAAACCTACACAAAAGAAACTAAAAAACGGCACGAAACATCAGAGGGTTTTTGGTGAGCGAGTGATTAACTGACAAGTATTTCTGCTCAAAATAAACCAGGTGTGCTTTATTTCTCCACGCAGCAAAATGAACTATGTTTTCATATTCCACTATGAAAAGGAGGTTCTTTAAAAACATACTGTCAACAGCTTTCTTCAACAATAAGTGAAAAACTACAACAATCAGAGAGTCCATGAGCACACACAGTCAATAGCTTGACCAAAGAATAGCTTATTTGAGTTTAGACCTACGCTAAGTAAACAATATTCACTGCCTGCTATTCTGTGCTGGCATGTCAACTCACAATGTCAGTGTTCAAATTTCATAGCATTTGAACTGGTGGCCTTCTGTAACATAAATCAGTACAACAGTATTGTATCCTCTTAAGGCAATTTTTTGTTGAAATTCATTTTATGTTGCATCTTACGATGCAGTGCAGTCTGTGTATGTGGTCACCATATTTCCTCTGCGCTGTGTCACTGTTCTACAGTGTTGTTTTGATGCACCGTGAAACCTGCTTTCAGTCTGTTTTGTGTGTCTGTCGAAAGTAAACATCCTCTCAATATCGTCAAACACGTCATCAAAGATACCTGCTCCGAAACCTCCTTGAAAGTGTCTCTTGTGTCTGCTGTGGGTCTCCTTGTAAGACCTGGTGTGTTCCTCAAAGTGTCTTCGGTGACGGGCATGCCTGTTCTGGCTGTAGATGTCAAAGTCCTTGAATATGTTGTCAAAGTTGAAGTTGAAAGGTTGTTGAGGACCTTGTTGATGTCTGTCTTGCGTCTCCCCAGTGAAGTATGCAGAGCTGCCACCATACTGGTCATACTCTCTTCTTCTGGTTTCATCTGATAAAGTCTCATAAGCTGCAATAAAAAAGTAAGAAAGAAAGAAAATAGTAAGTGTGAGCTCTCTGCTTTAAATTGACAACACGTACACATTTAGGGCTGCAAATAACGATTATTTTCAGTATTGATGAATAATTCTCTTGTACCTTCAGCAATTTCCCTGAATCTCACTTCAGCATCCGGGCTATTATTCTTATCCGGGTGATACTTCATTGCAAGCTTGTGGAAAGCCTTTTTTATCTGACGCTCACTAGCATCTTTAGGCACACCCAGTATATCATAGTAGTCCTTCTTGGCAAGGATCAGTTCTGTTATCATGAGGACGCAAACCGCAAACGTTACAGCTGACTGAGCAGTTGCCATGGCTCCACTGTCCCCTGCATTCAAGAAGAGAAAAGTTTCAGTGTGATCTCATGCAATCAAATATTTCATATGTGTTAATGGAGTAGACAAAATATTAGAGGCACCATACATTACACACCCCCATACACCATAACCACCTACTACAACCTCAATAATAAACATATAAAGCAGAATTATCACCTTTTTTACAATGTCAACAAAAACTGAAAATGTGCATTTGCAAGCTTCTTAAAAACATAATTTATGGCAGAGTTGTATTGGATTGCATTAGACTGCACGGGTGTACTGTACCTAATGAAGTGGCTGGTGATTGTATATCTTAAATATAACAGACTATGCAGATTTATAGTAGGTTGTTTTTCCCCCACACCATTGCACAATTTTTTTTAATATCCTGATATTATACATTTTGAGTAATAAATGAAGGAAGTGTGTTACTAATATGTTAACGCGTCTGATAAACAAGACTCCCTCATAGCTAAAAGCCACTGTATAGATACACAACTACTTAGATGAAACTACTCCCATGCAAATGCCATGTTTAAATAACTAAGCTAAATGACATATTATATTTGAGTGTGTCACTGTTATGTCATCGTCATACTACTGTACAATCCACCAATACAGATAGCTGGCTAGCTGACGTTAGCTAACAAAATATTCTACATTTATCCTCCATATTTTTAGACCCACATCACACTTACCTTTCTGAGGGACAAACCTGGTCGCCTGCACTTTCACTAAAGTAACGTTATTTCACACCAGTGCTAAACATGCCCAGTGTAAGTTTAGGTTCTGGATATTATCGAGAGGCAGTTGTTAGCAGCAGCATCGTTTCCATTTCTTCTTCTTCTTCTTCTTTTTAATGGTGAATTACTACCGCTGGGAGCTTTATCGCCACCAGCTGTCCGTATTACACTTTTCTTACAACCTAGTTAACAGTCTTGTGTTTTGTAGATAGCTGAAGACATGCTGTAAATTAAGCTATTTGCGAAGATTGTTTTATGGTCCATGTGTGTTTAATCCCTCTTCGTTCTGACTTTCATTTGCATAGCTAGGACAGAGGAATGACATGATTCACATTACAGTCCCTATTTCATTGCAGACATTACATGTTCTGTTAGGATGCTTCCCAATGAGGTGTAGTAGATATGAATTTAATTTATTATGTCCCAATCTAATTAGGCATTCTTCTTTCTTACTTCACTGTCCAACTTCTTGCAGGATCTGATATGCCTTCCATAATTAACCTTATCCTATAGCCTAGTTTAACCTATGCCATTGTGTCCTAATTTTGTACCATATGAAAACTTTGGTTTCTGCTTTAATTATTGGTATTGCCAACTCTATATGATTTGCTTTTAATCCACTTTTGGTCAGAGAGTCTACTGTTTTATTCCCTTGGATGCCAAAACTGAAAAACAGCTTCTTCTTCTTCTTCCCCAGGGCGATGAAAGCTCTCCTGGACTTGCACCAACAGGGTGTAGGATACGCACATCCAAAAACTTTCACAGGTGCTGGATCAAAAATCAACTGAAGGCAATAACCAGAAAAGGGATCTGCACACTTCATTAAAAGCTCCCAGCAACTTTAATTACAAAAGCATTGTTTCGATTTCACAGATCTTCATCAGGTACTGTTGAAAAGCCATCACAAAGCTGTAAGCAGAAGAGGTATGCTTTGCTCTTTTCACAGAGGTTTGCTTTGTCTTCCATATGGGAGTATCAGACAGTGTTGTCCAGGTCTGTTCTGATTGGTCCAATTTGAGAACAGCTTCACTCTCAATGATGCAGATCACAATCACCTGTGTAATGATACCTGTGTCTATATTGCCTGCCTTGCTTTGTGGTGTTGATTTGACTGACGAAGATATGTGAGATCGAAACTTTTGTAATTACAGTTGCTGGGAGCTTTTAATACAGTGTGCGGATCCTTTTTCTGGTTATTCTCTTAGACGCCTATGAGCTGGTACCTATAAAAAATGTACATATATTTGTAGCCTTTAATAATTCTATTTAAAGATTGCAAAATTTCATAGATAACATTCTGTCTACATCTTAAGGAGGTGTGTTTGAGACTAGCCATGGCTGCCCTGATTCTGAACCGAACACAGTATTATTCACAGAGGGGACAGTTAGATTTCTGCCCGCTTTCGGACAATGTAGAACTACCCCCTCCTCAGCTGTCGGACAGACACCGTGTGTGTGTGTGTGTGTGTAAAAGCATATAACTATGTACTGTTTGGGCAAAACAAGCATACATCATCAGTCTTATAATTATTCTTTAACAAAGATTCATATTCATAAGTTTGCCAACAACAAAACCTCTTTTCTGTTTTTCACAAAGAGTGTGAGCTACTTACAGACTATTAAATCTTGCACTAATAAGAAGGCTGTTAGAACTGTTAATGAGTGTACTGTTTTTAATGTCTTTAGTTGTGTGATTGCTGGAAGCAAAAAGCTGACAAAAAATTTCAACATGTCTAATTCTCGCAGTTTTAATTCTCCAAACACACATCATTAACCTTAATTAACCTTTAAATGTTGCCACAAGCTTTCTCTGTCTCTATAAATGTAAGTATATTTCCCAATGGATATAGTTTTTGAGATCTTAACCTTTACTGATAGTGAGTGCACTGTCTTCAATACAAGCTGCAGGCTTATTTAAAATAAAAAAAAGTGACTTTGTGCTCCGTTTTTCAGGGTTCGTTGACAGCTCTGTGGTTAAACCCTACTCATGCTCAGCTTCTCTTCAATCCCTGCTCCAATTCACACGTTTCAGGGATAGACTGCATGTGTGAAAGGAGCTTTAGATTACAAGGTTGTGAGCTCAGCTCAGGGCAGTGGTCCCACCAGCACTGGTCTGACCTCATGCTTTAAGTAATAGAACTTGCACTTTCTGCCTCAAAGCAACAACAGAGCCTTACAGTTGACTCCAATTTCTTTTTAAACTCTTGAGCAAAAGCACAAATGTGACACTTCTCAGCCATTTTTAACCACATTTCAACAACACAACCTATGGTTTGTGAGTTTTGTGTATTGTTTGGGATGTTCCTTGGCAGGGCTCTGTGCGATTACTCGGCAATTTTAAACTCTACATATGAAAACTATCAAACTGATTTCTTATTTTATGAAAGTTCTGGCTTAACACTTTTATATTTTAAACAATAGATCCTGCCTGCAGCCAACTTTCATCTTTGAATGTGATTGATATGCTTATTTCGTACTGACACACACACACAAGCACACACTCAGTGGGTCTCCTGTCTTTATCACCTTGTCTCAGCCTTTTCTTCACCACTTTAAAATCCTGCCAACAATGCCAATTATGTTGTAGAAACTATATATATATACCATGTCTAGCTCATGCCAAAGATGACAATTGGCAACCAAAACATGTCCTTAGTTGAATCTCTGCACATACACTCTACCTCTAACTCTTTCACAGAAAATGACCTTTGCTAATTGACCTCTGCAATAACATAATCTCTGTGGAATGTAGTTGGTGACATGGTGAACAATACGCTATTACTTTCAGTTTTAACAAGTATGAGTCATGCATTTGAGTTCAGTACAAGAACTTCTAGTTTTTAATACATTTAGATAATTTTGTGCGTCAACAACTTGCTTCATGTTATCAGTTAGTGCCCCTGGGTATGTTTTAAGTATTGTCAGCAAGTACTGCAGCTGGGCTTCCAATATTGAATCACTAATGATGCACACATCTTGGGTTCTTGATATGCTTTTAGTGCACGATCATGCTACTCAAGCCCCCCTTCATATTATAAAATATCAGATTTACAAGCCTCAGTTATTGTGCCATTTAACATCCACATATGAAAAGTTAATTATACTGATGTTTTTACCCGAGTCATGATAGTTCAGGTTTTGCTCTGCTGTCAAACAAACTGCAGGTCATGGATCTGATGTCACCTATGGGAAACTTTAATATTGGTAGGCTATATATATAATCATAACGCAATTCCAGCAGTTTTTTTTCACATGTAATATCTTCAGAGACTGCAGAATTTTCTAGTTAATTCTAGTCTGTTGTTTTATTCATATTATTGTTTTATTCATTATCCATCTATATACAAACTCAATTTAACCAGAATAACATTTATGTTTGGGAAATATTTAGAGAATATTGCCTTATGTATGTGGAATTTACAACAGAAAAAGATTCAGTGTGTAACAAAAAGCTTTATTATTGCATTTTAAGTAAAATGATTCCCATGCAATTTGTTTAGATTGATAGTCTTCAGTGATGGCACCCATTTGGGTCTACTAACCTTGTACCCACTTGCTTCTGTTGCTTTGGTGCAAATAAGGAAAAATGGATCTATGCAAATTGCATGCTTGAAGATTGTTATACTAATTCTCTTTATTTTGAGATGCTAAGTCATTATTTTGAGAAAGTATCTCATTTTGAGATAGTTTCTCTTTATTTTGAGATACTAAGTCATTATTCTGAGATATTAAGTCATTATTTTGAGACAATATCACATTATTTTGAGTTACAAAGTAATTATTTTGAGACAGAAATGGGCTTCCACATATCATAACACTTGGGTAAAGAGTTTGTCATCACATTTCTAAGTATCTGCGTGGTGCTCTATTTGTGCATATCTAAATCCCGTAGGCGGGTCGGGACACATTTTTACTATTGAGTTGTATCTCCGCCCACCCGGGAAAATAACGGCGTACTCTGGTGAATATAAGAAGATGATCCTCTGCCACAGTTAACGGTGGGGAGAAATATCTCGGCCAATCAACAAACTCCATTTAAGGGGCCAACTGATATACAACCAATCGCAGAGCACATGATGATCACGTGATCATTGTTTTTCTCTTGACTGACGTCAGGCCATTCGGGACATCAAGTGTCAGGTCGGACCGTAAGTACCGCTATACGTCCTTATATTTCATGTTAACATTAACGTAGAGAGACGACTTAATGAAATTATTTAAAGCTTCCTGGTTTTTATGAATCGAAGACAAAAACAGACCGGTACGGCTTATTATGTTTTGTGTGTTTATATAAATGTTAGCAAGTTAGCTAGCTGCGGTAGTCGGTGTATGCGCTGCTAGCTGATGTTGAAATATGTTTTTCTGAGAAGAAGTTTGTTTTCCTCTCTGTTAGGATCAGTAACGATACATGTTTCATTGTGGAGAAAAGTTAGCCATACGTATTCATGCATGTGTCATTTCATCATTTTCTTTTTGTCTTTCTTTTAAACATCAACTTTTTGTTTTTCATCACTAGGTTAATGAAAACGGAGAGCATAGACCTCATGTTCCTGTGGTCGGAATAAACCAATAAGAATGAGTCATAGATGGGCTCCAAATGCATTGGTGAAAGTAGGCAGAGCATTTCCTTTGTGGCAAACTCATGCTCGCAAGTCCGTAGCATTACCACTTCACCTGTCCGGTACCTCTCACTGCAGGGTTCATGTACAACAACCTCACTGCTACAAGTTTGGCTATCTCAGCTGGAAGCACATCCACCACACCAGGAGCAGTAGTCGTAAGGGATGGATCTGTAGAGCGAACCAACATAGACACAAACTTGGACTTCACACCAGCACCCTGTATTTGAACACTTCAGCCTCACGTTGGTCTGCTGGTCTAAGCCAACAAATGTCACGAGTCAGGAACACCCTGGACACAGTTTCTAAAGCTGTGAGTGGGTCACATACTGAACTTCTTTCCAAAATTGCTAGACTTAAACCTAACGCTATCAAGGCTACAAATAAGGTTGAGACGAGTGTTGAATCAACACTAAAAGCTGAGGAGATCACACCTACTCCTGTTTCCACTACTGCTGCCTCTCCTTCTGCATCTACTACACCCAAACCGGTAATAAACTCATCCTCTGCCAGTCCCCCTATTCCACCGCCTGCTGCTACATTTGATCCAAGTGCTACTACCTCCACAAATTCTGCCCAAGCAACCATCACTGACACAGCTTTGGCTGTGCAAGAAATTAAGCAGAAAAGGCTGAGGCGTGTTGCTCCTGCAATCAAAACTTGTAGTGTCAGGAAGCCAGAGGAGCTTAAACCATCATCAAGTGATACAGAGAGCAAGAGCACGTCTTCCAAACAAACCGCAGCACTTTTCCATCCAAGCACTTTTTCAGTCAACCTGGATGAAACTTACAACTACCTGGCTCATCACATCAATTCATACTTTAGCAGCAGTACGAAGACTCAGGACAAGAAAGTGGACAATGTTGACGTTTCGTCTGCATCCTCTCAGGGTCAACAAACTAGTGACCTCGTGCCACTGTCTGATAAACCAAACTCTGCTGCTTCAGTTGCCCCAGCTCCCATTAAAAAGGGTTTAGGACATTACCTGTCCAACTCAGCTCCCACTGTGCAGGCCTTTCTAGGGAGCTACATCGCCCCCCTGGTCCCTAAGTTCAGGACAGGAGAGTCCAAGAGTGCTACTGTGGAGGAGAAGAAGCTTGAGGATGAACCAGTAAAACAGGTTGAAGCCACAATCAGTAAGGAGCAGAAGGCGGCTGAAGAGAAAGCCAAGAAGCTTCTACTCCAAAGGGAAAAGGTAAGTCTACAAAAATGCATTATTTAATTTGGGAATTTGCCATATGTTGGAAGAACAGAATCACATTATGAACATATTTTAGTAAACAGCAAAAAAATGATCCAACCATTACTTTACAGTTAAAGAGTCTATTCGGGACTTTGTTTTTGTTGATGCCAACCTTGTTTGATATGATCTCAGTCTGTGTTGGAGCAAAACACGATGCCCACATCAGATCGTTCAGAGTATCTGGTATGTTTTGGCAGGATGCCCACTGTCCCACATATTGACCAGCAGAGCTCTTGCTACTCAATATGTCTAATGGTAGTAGTGTAAAGTGCTGACATGCTGCCTGAGTTCTGGGAATCCATTTTCAAAAATAACTCCCTTATGAAGTTCGAGGTCCACAGAAGTTGCGTGCTGTATGCAGCCGTTTATGTTGGATATGTAAACACGCCCCACATCCAGTTTATGACAGGGCTGGATAGGGATATGATAGGGCTGGCAAACTAATGATATGTAAATACAAAGATAGCAGAAATATAGACATTATTTACGTCTATAGGTCAGACAAGACTTTTATATCAAGCACTGTTGGTAATATTTTGTATATATGTATAATAAGTGAATTGGAGTTTGCATGCTACAGTATATTTAAGCTGAATTTCAGAACATTTACTAATTTGTTATTACAACCCAATTTATTTTTTGATGGTGGTTAAATAAATGCATGGATTGCAGTAACGAATCTGTCTATTAGCAATAGCTGTCACTGAAATATTATCTACACACATTTGTCTTTCCAAAAAGTATTTGACATTTTGCAAATAAAACTATCTTTGTTTGACTACAACTTTAAGTGAATCCCTGTGTTTTAGTTTAGTGCTTTATTAGAAACATTACTTACTACTTCTAGCGGACATTTATAAATGTTTTTCACAGATTACTGAATGAACTGAACCCGAATTTTGAGGGGAACACAGAAAGTAATGACAATAATGAAATGGCAATATTCAAAACTTTTTGTGTGATATTCTTTATGATAAATGATTCATAGGGGCCCATACACACTTTAGACCTAACTAGGTTGCACATTGTTGGTGTTTTTGTCCGTCAGATCATTGCCAGGGTTAGTGTGGACAATCGAACTCGGGCTTTGGTGCAGGCTCTTCACAGGGCATCAGATGTAAGGGTCTATATCAGCAGGGTGGAAGACCTCAGCTACCACCTCCTGGAGTTTCCAGAGACCCGGGGTGTTGCAGTCAAGGTGAGTAATCTGAACAGGCGAGCACTTTTTTTTTTTCCTTTATTATTTTTTTATTTCCCCCAGAATTCTAACACATTGAGGCTTTGTCAGCAGAGTGTCTGACATTGTACAGTATCAGCATATTTTTATATTCATATATTATCATGTTATATCTGGCATGAATTGTTGAACAGTTGTACCATGTAAATATGTAGATAATGGACTTCTGCTTGTGTTTGGGGAATTTCCCATGCCAGGCAAAATGTCAGTTTGTCAGCTGTGACAACAGGTTCTGTGCTGCTCTCTGTTTAATGTCAGAGCTCGGCATCACATGCAGACTGCATAGCATGTATTCATGTCAGAGTGTTACCTGTGAAGGCGTCAGGTCCCCATTTAGTACTAACCTATTTCCAACCAAGGCCACTCTTATAATTGTAAGGAAGGTGACTGTTCGCATAACTTCTCCTCAGTTCAATCACTCAGTTTACACTCTTACAGTTTCATATATTTCATTAATGTGTCACATCTGTCTGTTGTCTATATTGATTTGTCTTCCTCTTTTTAAATATCATGTTGTCATAACCAAAGTTTTTTAAAGGTGTATTCAGACTGAAAACACCTCAGTGCTGCGATCATACAAATACTCTCTCCCCATTCATTTTAATGACAAAGAGTGCATTCATTTGCCAAAGTAAAAGTAAAAATTAAATTATCATCTACAAAATGGCAAGATTTGCTAGTAGCCAGCCAGCTTGAATGAAACAGTGAGCAAGAACCTCTCATTCAGGAATCATTGATTGATTGTGTCCTGCATGCTGAAAGACAACAAGCAGCAGACTAGTCGGGATGCAGTATCACTGACAGTGACGACAAATACAGTGATAGAGTGGCAAGACAACAACATGAGAAATGTATTATTTTCAGACTGAGAAATGCCAGTATTACAGTGTGCAAACAAATCTGCCTCCATCTGTGTTTCTCATTTTCTATTTATGACCACCACTATATGTTTATGTGTTCCTCAGGAGAGGGTTATCCCTTGCCTACTACGCCTGAAACAGGCCAATGACCCGGGCTTGAGGGCAGCAGTTAGAGAAAGCCTCGCTCTGGTGGGCTACCAAAAACCAGTTAAAGGCCGGGGCATACGGATCTTGTCTATAGATGGAGGAGGGTTAAGGTACAGCTCTGAGTTTTTTTCTTTATTGTAAGGTGTGATTCACTGATATTAAAAACAACAGCATTTACTTCAGCCAAGACCACATGAATCCTCTATTACCACTTTCATCAGTTACAAAGATAATGCTTTGTATTCTATTAGCCTTTGTTATTAAAGATTTAATCAGTCTTGTAGCTAGTTTATATGCTTTGCTTTGCTTGTCATCTTATCAAACTGTGGCTCTTTGTGTTTGTGCTTGACTTTGTACTTTCAGGGGACTTCTTGCCCTCCAGACATTACGCAAGCTGGAAGCTCTGACCGGCAAACCCATTTACAAGCTATTTGATTATATTTGTGGTGTCAGCACAGGTGTGTTGTCTTCCTGCCCTATTTTTGGATGTGTATGCGTGCATGTGGATTACCAGAGCTGCCTGGACTGGCAGCAGTGATCACACACTGACCCATTTGTTGCTCTGCTGTTGTTCTGACCTCAATATTTCTACCAACACTGCTCTAATGTCAACCCTGCTGATATGCAGTCAAGCTAGCCCAGAATAATTTAAAATGGTCCAGATTCTTAAATAATTCAGAAAATGATATTACTGATATGGATTTGATTATACCTCAGGAATTGGAAGGTTGACGCTTTGAATAATTTTTTCAGTATGCAAAATCACCACAAGGGGGTACTGTGGACTATGTACAACCTGTCCTCTCCATATGCCGCTTTGATGTTTACATTTCACAGCAGATTGAGAAACTGCATTTTATTTGCACAGCACATAGCATTTAATCACCACCAGAAGTTACTTTGTCCCCGACTCATATCAACTCTCTCACTCTTAATTCTCCACCAGTTGGAGATACTTCATTTTCAGATTTAATGAAAGTTGTCAAGCTTATATTGAATGATGTTCACAAATTTAAAAACCCATCTGGGCCACATCTGGCCCTTTCGATTGCCCACACACACTGTTGTGCCTTGTTAATCCAGTCAGGAATCATTAATCATGAAGAGAACAGTTGTTATAATGTTGAGAAGTCTTTGACTGTAGTGTAATAACCATGTGAATCACACACACTTCCTATGGATGAATCAGCCAAGGATAATTATACTCTTAACAGATAATCCCTCAGGCAATTAGCAACCCATCAACTCTGTCGCTACGTGTTAGAGCACAGCCAGCCTTGAGAGTAACAGAACAGCTAGCTGTGTTAAATGTTTGTTTCTGTGTTACCAACTTGGATGACCTCATTTTCTTTCCCGAGGGAGACTGAAACTCTTATACTGGTACATCCTGCTCTCAAAAGTATGTTTGTGTATAAATAGTAAAGCACCCTGTCGAAGACCCTGTGCCCAAAAGCATAGCTGAAATACACAAGATTCTTCCAGTTAGTCAGCTTAGTGTTGCCAAGTTGTTTTTTCACATTTGTATAATGGTTTATCAGTACATCTTAGGTCCCTCAACCCTTTTTAAATGTTAATATTGTTTTTTTTTTCTCTAGGTGCTATCCTAGCATTCATGCTGGGCATATTCCAAATCCCACTGGATGAGTGTGATGATCTTTACCGGAAGTTGGGCTCCGATGTTTTCAAGCAGAACGTGGTTGTCGGCACTGTGAAGATGGGCTGGAGCCATGCTTTCTATGACAGTGAAGCCTGGGAGAACATCCTCAAGTCAGTTCCACTGTTATTGTTAGTGGCAGAGGGGGCATGTGCCGAGATCAGCTGGAATCATGTTAAATGCCAGAATGGGGACATGGTAGAACAGTTCAATAGCCATAATGTCTTAATTTGTGATACTGGCAGCCATTCTTACATTATTGTCACTACAGTATGAAAGTAGGAACAATAATTGTGGATAATGGATTAGGAAGTCTATTAAAGTTCATATTTTTGTTTGATTTCAAATATGATGGATGACCTAGCTAAAGCATATTTCATGTTTCACATAATATATAGTAGTAAGATCATTTACATAACATGAGTGGAAAGCAGTTTCGACTGACAAGAAAATTAGGAAAAACACTACTGCATGCTCAGGTTTACATAATTTATCATAAATGGGTTTCAGGTTGTAATAACTGATATGCAGTGTAGCTTTCATGAAAAAAACTGTAAGAAGTCATACTATTCAAAATTCACAAAATAAAATATCACATCATCCTATCTTCCTCTCCACAGAGAGAAAATGGGCTCACATCTCCTGGTGGAGACTGTGAGAAACCCTGAATGCCCCAAGGTGAGTATTAAAAGACTGACTCACTCTTCCTGCTTGTTCTTATCCAGCGCTGACCACTGAGCCTTCACCCAACCCCGCTTACTGTTATATTACTCAGGAAGCTCCCATTTCTGTCTCAGTCTTACATACCGCTGCATGACCAGTGGAAGAAAAAATGCACTCTAAAGCCAGATAAGACTGTGTGGATCAAAAAGTATAATAATTGTATATGCCAGCAGACTCACCTGAGCCTCGGGAGCAGACATTATATTAAATTGATCTGTCAGAACATTGTTCCAGATATTATGCTACTGAATTTGATTCTTCAGACTGAATTTGAGTTTGTAGGTGATACTATACTTGGCACCCGCACAACTTATTGACTGCATATTCTGTTCATGGTTTTATTTAAATGTTGACTTTTACAACCAGCCTATTTAGTTAGGTTGTAAAGTGCTGCCTCATACTGGCTGACGGTCAAGCTGTATGTCATTTCCTCTACCTGTAGGTGGCAGCAGTCAGCACCATTGTGAACAGGGGCACCCCTTTAAAGGCGTATGTGTTCAGGAACTACAACCTGCTGCCCGGGGTGCGCCCTCACTACCTGGGGGGCTGCCAGCATCAGCTCTGGCAGGCCATCCGTGCCAGCTCAGCAGCCCCTGGGTACTTCCAGGAGTTCACCTTGGGAAATGATCTCCACCAGGTCAGTCCCATTCACAACAGTAGCAGAGAAGGGTGTCACGAGCCATGACAAACCTTAATCATTGATTCATTTATCTTTAAAATATCTCTTGTCAGTATTTTTTACTGTGGAGGTTAAATTGTTTTGAGGCATGACAGTGGATTTACATTCCTCGTTTAGATTTTAAGCCTTTAGCTGATGCTTTTATGAAGGATGATTGTTATGAGCGCAACTGTTACATAAGCGTTAACTCCCAGGTCACCACCGTTGTAGACAAAGAGGACGTGTCAGAGTTACAGAGGATATTTAATACTCAATGTTGTCTTTGACGCTTCATTGGCAGATGTCAGAGCTAATGGGTCGGGGGGTTTTTTAAACAAAAATTGGTACATTAGTAAAGCTCAAACCAAGACATGTCTTCCATTACAATTCATACACACATTTTGGGGTCAGTGTAACAACCCATCTGGTGGCAAAAGTCTCATTTTTTTGCTTGTAACATCATTGAACATCAAAGTGAAGATGCAATGTTTTTCCAAACTTCATATTTGAATTCCTCATTTCAAGAGTGATCCAACAAATGTAGCTCCATCAGTCCTTGCCAAATCCATTGTTTTGTGCCATTTTAAATGTAATTTTCTTTTTAAATCGATGGATATTGACGTTCAGCACACTTTTGAAACTCAACACTATAGTTCAGATGCAGTATTGATGTCACCAAATCTTGGACATGAGCTGTATATCTGATGATATCAAACCTGCTCAGTAGGTAGTCAAGTTTCTTAACTAGTTGTGTGTATATTTACAGTACAGGTCTTGTTGGGCTAACCTCGAGTCAAAGGTGATGTCACTTGTTGACCTGTAACTCTTGAACCACCTCATCTATCAGCAAACTATTTATTGTGTCATCACGAGCCCAGTTAAAGTTTGGTCAGTTTCAGTCAATTAACTTACTAATTTCAATTAGCTAAACATAATATTTCTCCTCAAAAGCTCTTCCATTCTACACCCTGTAATCATTTCTATTCAATTTGACTAATCTGAATGGTTTGGCTATGATGTGTAAATGAAGTTTGTGGCAGAGAGGTGGAAGCATTAGGCAATATAGCTCTGCCAGTTATTATAATCATAATTTGTGAGTGCACAGACAAGACCTCAGGGGTATCTGTGTGCACTGTGTGATGCTTAAAGACTTTTTCATTTCAGCTACAATAGCTGCTTGATAGTTTATGTTTACTGTTTCTGTGAAGGTTTATTTTATACCCAGGCTCTCTTCCAGCATCATCCATCTACACATTCACACTGTATATTTACACACCGAGTGACAACGTAACTGCATTCCCCTGCTGCAGTAATGCAGCTTATTGTTGGTTCAGCTGGTTTTAAATTCTTTATAGTCAATGTTGACAGCAGAGAGTCTCAAGGATTTTGAAAAGCCTAATGAGAAAAATCCTCTGCAAAGCAAGCAGGAGGGAGGAACTCCATTTCCTTCCTGTCGGTGTTTATTTCTAATCAATTTCATTCTGACAGGGGAATGATTGGTAAAGTTGCAGTGAGACATACTTAAATCCATCTCCATTAAACAGGTATGCATTAGCCATCAGTAACATATCAAACCTCCAGTCCCCTCCACCATTTTACAGATCAATATGTATGGCTACACTTTGCCTTTACCTTTTAAATAAGAGCTTAGTCAGAGAGCATGTAATTATGTTTTACTCCTGTTTCAGTATTTGGTTAATGTAGTCTGTTTTTGACTGTTTTCATGTCAAGATGTCGATATCTCCTTCAATTGACATTCAAACCACACATGTAATGTACAGATTCTGACAAAACTCACCATACTCGCAGCATGGCACACATAAGCACGTGAATGAGCATGTGCTTACATCAAAGGCAATATCCTCAGTCGGCACGCTCCCACACTCTTAATTGGTAGCTGTGTTTGTTGTGTAGGTGAATGAGGAAGTGTAGGGGGAGAGAATGAAAGAGACTGGTTGATGAAAAACCCACCTGTGGTAGGAGATTTCCCCAGCCTGCCGTATTCCAGGTCTCACTCTACTGCGAGAAGCATAAATTATCCCGATGAAGTGCTTCCCTAATCACACGCAACTGTTTGACTGCTACGTCTGCCTCGTTAGAACGAAAAGACAATCTAATTATGGAACCGCTACTCCAAACTGTTAGTTAGCTGACAGCAGGAAACCTCATACTGTGAGAATATGAGATGCCATCAGTAGTTTATATATTGAACACATTTGACGCAAAATCAGCATTCATGACCTTGTAAGAAGTATTTTTTTGCCATACTCTCTCATCTTCTTTTCAGGATAATAAATCTTAAGGGAATATTTTCAGGATGTGTTTTGGGACCTTGACGTATTTACTCAGTTGTTCCTCTTTTTATCCCCATTATCTTTGGGATTGTTTTTGCCTGTATTCATCATAACTGAAGATAAACTAGCTTTAGTTTTGCTTTATTTTAAGCTTCATTCACTCAATTCAATTCCCAATGACAGACATGTGAACATCAGAACAGTAATATCAGGCTTTTCATAGTAGCACAAAAGTGGCAAGGAGGCAGAAGAGAGAAGCTTGTTTGTGCTTTGTGAAACAAAATGTCTCTGTGTTTTATGACAGGAGCTCCCTTCATAACTTCTGCAACTTCTGCCTCTGTTGGCTGCAGCTCAAAAACATTAATCATCTGGATTTTATGAATTAAAATCTTACAATCTTATTAAAGCCAAGGAAAACATTTAATTTAATGTTATGAAAGCTTACAGAATCAACACTTTTGTCTTAATGAGTAAATTTAGTCTATAAAAGATGAATTATAAAGTTATGCTCATAATAAAATAAGCTGATATTAGGTTTATCTTCAGTTTTTTGATGACAAAGAAAACAATAATTTGCTAATACAAATTTAAACTATTGTTTAAAAATACCTGTGATATGTTTTTTTTTAAACATACGTCGACTGTGCAGTTTTCCATTTTATTATCCAGTTTCACACGCTTTTCAGCCACTTTTATTGTCCATGTGAATGTCCAGCCACCTCCAGAATGCCACCCAGCCTGATGACATTATTTACTGGCTACTTGCGCCACTAAAACCAAGATGTCGTCTGTGTGATGTCGTCAGGATTCCCTAGAGAGAGAGCCTGCTCACTGTTTTCCACAAACGCCCACAGAGTTTTCCAGTTAATTCAAGCCCCAAACAATCACTCTTTTGTACAATGAGTGCAAGAGAGATGCCACACCATGTGCTAAACAAATGCTGGAATTTTCAAGCAGCGTTTCCAGAAAGTTATGATTGTTTGTAGATGTTTCTCATATTCTGCAGGCTGGAATAGAAATCTTGTGGTGCCAGAACTCACACTGGTTACTTGGGGAAATTGTAACTTGAAATAAGACCTTTTGAAGCTGAGCAGCCATGGCATTATCAAAGCCTCACACTTGCTACCAGAGCCATGGAGAGGATGTTTTAGTGAGAGAGAACAAGGTGAAAAGAGCCAAAAAATAGAGGAGATGAAGGGAGGGAGGACATGCATGTTCCACATTAAAGCTTTCTCAGTTATCTCTGCGCTAAAGAACACAGAAGTAGACGACTTCAGACATTTCACAATGGCTGCCAGAGCATGCGTGGAATGGCGAAGAGGGCCCAATTTTTTCCGCCTAGTTGCCATGGTGTCTCCTGAGGTGATGGGGAGGAATGGGAGCATGTTTTGTGCCCACCTCTGCCAGCATTTGATGAGAGGCTTGGGATTACTGGGCCACCAACCCCAGTACGAGCTCCTGAGAGCCTCAACATGGCACCATGCTCAGCAGAGAGACTTCACACAGCCAGAAACGGAGTAGGTCACATCAGCAATCCCATCCTTTTTGTCACTAATGAAAGAAAGAGAGAGAGTGAGTCATTAAAACATGGCAGCTTTGGGTCAGACTGTTTGAATTATGTGAGAAGTAGCAGAGGCTATCCAGTAATTCAGTGCCTTTTCAAAAATGGAGCTCAAGAAAGTGTAACCTTTTGGATCAGCTTTTTCCTTTTTTTTTCTCTCACTTTTTTCTTTTTCTTCATAAAGGCCACTATAGTTGAAGTTATTGGTCATAAATTACACACTCAGCACCACAGTGCCACTCAGATGAAGCACAGAGGAGAGAGGTGGTGGATTCAAGGAGGGGACAAGAAAGGATAAGTCTGATCTTTTAGCTACTTCCTCATCCCAACTAGCTCCTCCTGTGTTAAACCCTGAGAGCTCAGCCTGGAGGCTGTTGGAGGATGGAGCTCAGACTTTTGAGCCCTGAGGCAGACATCTTCCTCACCCCAGACAGACGCAGGATCTTTGTCCCTTGAGTCTAAATGCGCACACACAGAGATTCTCTCATTGTCACATTACTTCTACTTCCTCTACTGAACGCTCTTTTTGTTCTGTTGTACACATATGTTTTCACATAGGCACACACTTGATTGCACTGGCACACTTGTTTGGGGATTAGGCCTGTCCACTGATTACATTGACTGACTGCTGTGTGAAAACCTTCTCGACTTTTCCACTGTCTCTAACTCCCTTGTCTTCTCACAGCACTGCCTAACTGACTGCACAGCACATTGCAGTGAATCCAGATGAGATTTCATGGAATAAGTCACAGCTTTAAGCCATGCATTACAATGTATTGATATGCAAGTCTTTGTTCAGTCACATCTCCTTTGCACAGCAGGGAAATTAGCTGTAAATTGCCCAACACATGATTGACAGCTAAATTATGCTTCAGAATATGAAGTCGTCAAATATACATAAAGCCTCAAGGGAATATGGACCAAGCAAATATGAGAAAAGGGGTTCTGTGCCCATTTATATCATTGCAAAAATTGTCACAGTTTAATCTCAGTGGTTACAGTCAGCAGGGATGATTGATTTTTGCAATACTGGTTGTACATGTGTGGTCATGTATTCACTGGAATGTGTGGGAAAAAGGTAATTGTGCACAGTAGATCTCAATTGCTCTCTCTGCCTGAGGCAAAGTTGGCACTCACACAGATGTGTCCATCCTCCATTGACAGCCCGGGAAGATGACTTGAACTCCAATGTGACCTCTGGGGCCTATAAAGCAAAAAAGCAAAGAGGAGAACTGAGCAACGTAATCACATAATATGGCGTGAAGACCTCTGACTTGACCTAGCCAGCATTTAGCAATGGCACTCACCACAGTAACATTTTTGTCATTCCCATCCTTGCTAATGACGGTGGTGGCTTTTATGTGGTTTAGACGCTATCTAGGCAATTGATTGAATTCAGTGAGCAAGTTTATTTATCTGATATGTAAACATCATGGATTGATTTTGCAAAATATTCAGAGTATACAAGAGAGTGCACAAGTTTTTATAGCAGCCTAATTATTTACTTTTTCAATTGATTGACCATCTAGGGAAAACAGTCTGGTTATTGTGACAGGCATAGTCAGATGTCCATGACTTATGTAATGTTTCCTAATTAGTCTTTTGGGGGCAGGGAGCCTCATTGGCAGAGCCACATAATAAATCATGAGAGAGCTCAGTGCCCCTCAGTCCAGCCTTGTCAAAGAAGCCAAAGAAAGAATTGTAGTGACTACAGCTGCTCATTGGAGCTGTGATGTGACTGCTACACCAGATGTACGTCGAAGGCTCACATCATTTAGATTTAAGCAAGCACCCTGCTCTCTTATGTGTTGTGGCTGCTCATAATGACCCTTTCACAAGACAGCATTGAAGCTTACCCGTGGGTTAGAGAAGCAGAGAGATACAGAGGCACACAGGATGAAGTTTTCTGTCCCAGCTAATGGGAGCCGACATACACTGGGGCGTGAAATGACTTTTACTGATCCTGACGATAGCACCTCTTTCCTATTCAAATCAGCACTCCCCCTCTAAGACAGCTTAAACTGGCACAATGAAGATAAGCTTCTAAAAGTTAATGACAGCCGAGACATTTCAAACAGCAATGCAAGGGACTTATAAATTGTGCATGTCTTCTTTTTGTTTATTTATTGTGGCTCATATCATCTGAATAGTTTCATTTGGGAATACGCTGTAAGAACAAATTCTTTTAAAAGCCAGATTTCACTTTAATTGGCCGTCTGAAGATGTGAAACATGCTTCCAAAGGTGTAGGAAGCCTAATTAGTTGCAAATTTGCTTTATTCAAGCTACAGGAAAATGAAGAGCTGATTTCAGAACCAGCCATTAGTCCCTAAAGGGCAAAAACAAGGCCAGAGGAGCTACGATCCTCTCGAGTATCAACAAACACGCCCCACCGGAATCAAGGGTCGTTGTCAGAGGAAATCATTAAGCCATTCAGGAAGGCAGAATTCGAACTTGCTATTATAAAACTCTAAACTCTCTCTTTTTAAACATCCATCAGATGGTCACAGCTGACAGGATTGCACCCTTTAAGGACATTTATCTGTTGCCACATGGCACTTTTTCACAGTGACGTTGGGACATTGTAAGTACGAGCAGCATTACAGCTCTAAATCCTTATAAATGGAAATGACCTTTGCCTCGCATCATGCTGTGTTTGACAGACAGTCTGAGTTTGGCCATTTTGTGTGCAAAGCTCATTTGCAGTTTGTCCTAAGTAGATCATTGTTTCAAACAATATGCCCTGGCCTCAAGAAAGTCTTGTTTGAGAATGTGGACGTGGGCCAAGTGTAGATGTGTGACCCCAAAAGTGGCTTTAAAGTGACACCGCCAGCATCTGCCAACCTGCCCTCACTGTAGGTTGAGCCTGGTACAGTACCTTTAAGGAGACTTGTTTGTTCCTGACAGCTGTGGAAGAAGCTGACAGATGCAACTCTTCTTCTAAATAATTGCTTCTTCGAAAAGTTATGAGCAACACCACACAAAGAAAACCCACCAGCCTTTCAGTGGCAACACAAAGCTTTTTCACTGCCAGAAACAAACTTTGCTTTTAAAGGTCTCGACTATGTTCACTAGCTCTGAATTGCTCAAGCAGGTGCGCTGAAATGGAGACAAGTTATAGCATTCAACTCCAAGCTCACAAGAGCATTGTGCAGTTGGCTTCTAATGTTACGTGCCTTGGCTCTGAGTGCAAGGACGGCCACTGTGCCTGTGAAACTCGCCCCCAGCTATCGGCACAAAGAACCCATAACTGGACCCATACTGCCATAATTGCCACTGAGTTCAGAAAATGGACTCACTCACAGTTGTGTGAGTGATAACAAAACTGCTTAGTTGTTTTGTTTCCAGCTGGGTTCATCTGGTGCTCACTGCAGCCCAAGTCCCTCTAAGTCTCCATTAGGACCAACTCCAATCCGGGCACTTTCTCCCTTTTCTGTGATTAATTTTTTGGTCTGCCAGACACCCCTCCTGATGCATAATGGCACATTTTGGACAAACGGCTACCTCAGCAGTTCCTCCGTGCTATGTGGCAGAGAAAAACCCTCTTTGTGTGACTTCCATCTTGGCTAGTGAGATGGATGCTCCCTGAGACTTTGGCTCGGATAGGAAATTCCCAGTTAATAAGTAACTATAAGGTTTTAAATGATTCATATTGTACAATGTCAGATGATTTCTTTGAGATCACAGGCTTCTATCCGGCATTGTGACTCAGTGGGATTAGAGATATTTGCCTTTGGTATTTTTTTTTTCCCATTTTTAGCCACATTGGAAGAATTGCTCTTTGGTTGTTGTTGTCAGTCCAACACTTTGAAATTTTGAACAAATACTTATGGTCCCCAAAGGATGAATCCTAATGACTTTGGTGATAACCTGAGTCCCTCTTGTGCCACAATGAGGTTGACATTTTTGTTATTTAGTAAAATGGCTCGACAACTATTTAATGGATTCACATTTGATTCAGATATTGATGATGCCCAGAGGATAAATCCCAACAACTTTGGTGATTGTCTGAATTTTCCTCTAGCATAATTAGTAAGTTAAAGTTTTCAACTATTCAGTGAAACACATATGTCAACACCTAGTAGATAGTTATATCTATCTTATCTGTCTGTTTATCTGTCTCTGTGTGTATCTTAACTTGTCCTCTATAATACTTTGGTTTATGATCAAATGCCTACAGAATGTATGATGTACCCGTCAGCCTTTACTTTACTGTACTTTGTGTCTAGTGCTCATTAGTCAGTGTTTGCATGCTCACAAACAAAACAGTGAAATATGGTAAACACGGTAAACATTATGCTTGCAAAACATAAGCATATTAGTTTCACTGTTTACATGCTGTGAGCATAGTGGCATGCTGATGGTAGCATTTAGCTACTGCCTCAGAGCTGCAAGTGTGTCTGCAGACTGTTAGTCTTGTTAAACTATTATCTAATGCTGATTTATTTCATTCCATTTCACAATGTTACTGATAGTTTTGAAAAAGGGGTGACTGTATTAAAAGCAGCAACAAGTCATTCACAAAGCACCTGCAATCATTGGAGCTATTGGTTGCTGCACTTTACCCTAACTACTGCTACTTTTTCTTTCCTAAGATAGATGATTGATGAATTTCTCAGTCCACCTCCCCAGATGATAAGCAGACCTTTGCTTTGGAAAGCAGCCCTCATATTCCCCATCACACTGTGTGCTCTCACAGATTTGTACAGAATTGATGTTAGACTGTGACACTGCTGGAGTGTGCTGGAAAGATAGGATGTTCCCACCCCCTTCCCCCCTGAGGCTCAGTGTGTATGAATCCATATGACATGTACCCACATTATTATATGCATTGACTCTAAGCAGGCATGAGCTTTCGATCAAACGTGCACATACACCACAGTCACATAAACAGGCGTTCTTCCCCCTAGTGTGTCCCAAGACACTTGGGGCCCTGAGGCTCCCACCCCCCAGCCTGGCCTCTTTAATGAGGACTGGCCCCTGTGTGTTTGATCCTGCTGCCAGCCGCAGCCCCGCAGCCCCTCAGCCTCATGCCTATTCAACAATCCCCACAGCCTCTCCAGTTACTCCCCCATTGCCTTGGGTACACTATGGATCCAAAGGAAAGCACTCCTGGGTAGTTTTTTTGATATCAAAGCCAGTGTGACTGAAACTGTGAGGAAAGAGAGAAAAGGAGGAAAAAAACAACAATTTAGCTTTGTGCTCTGTAGACTTACAGGCAGCTCTGGAACTTTTTTTTGTTTCGTCAGATGTTCTTCAAAAATGTCATGTATTGACTGTCCATGAAAGGTTCCAGGGTTTCAAATGCCAATTAATTGGTTTCGCTGACTGTGTTCTTGGCAGAAAACAAGACTGAAAGCCTGTAAATGGCCTGAATAACATGACACTTCTTCTGTTTTGTGCATAGGATGGAGGTCTGCTGATTAACAACCCCACAGCGCTGGCTATCCATGAGTGTAAGTGTTTGTGGCCCAACACACCTCTGGAGTGTGTGGTCTCACTCGGTACGGGCCGCTACGAAACTCCCGGCAAGAACAGCACCACCTACACGAGCCTCAAAACCAAACTCACCAATGTCATCAGCAGTGCTACAGACACTGAGGGTAAGTGACGGTCATTGCAGTCTCTTAAAGGTAACTTGTGTGATTTAGAGATGAATCTTCATTGTTTTGCTCAATTTTTATGAGAAAGAACAGGAAATGAGGGTTGAGAAAAGATGGGGAATGAAATGCAATAAAGGTCCTCTGTCAAACCAGGAATGTTGTAGCATCTTAACCCCTAAACCATGCGGGTGACCCAGGCACTTGATTTTACGCAGTGTGCTTTTTTTTTTTAAAGATTGTTTTTGGCATAGACGCCTTTATTTGACAGTAGCAAGACAGGAAATTACGGGAGAGTCAGGGGGGTGTGACATGCAGAAAGGTTCGCCTGCCAGGACTCGAACCGGGGTCCGCTGTGTATATGTCATGCTTGCTGAACCACTCGACCACCTGCGCGCCCCAAACAAATCTAAATATTATTTTATGTGTCAAAGACAGTCCTAGAAATCATGACGTTACCTGTGAAGCACAGACCAGCTGCATCAACAAAGAAAAGCAAAAGTTGATAGTCACCAGTATGACATACACATACAGGTTAGGGATGGATGGATAACTGATGACCAGCTGGACTTGTTTGCAGTGTTGATTTAGGTCTATTCCTGAAGACTAAATTGTTACTTACTGTAATGAAAATGCTCTAAGAGTTGGATGTATTGTGCTCCCTGTTTATTTCCGAGTAAAGGAATTGGGTTTTGATGTCAACCGTAAGGAAAATACTGCACTGCAGGTTGACTTTGGTGTGGATAAATCCCATTGTGGCAGTCTGTCGTGGCATCCTCTTCCATCTTCTTATCACCTCTGGACATTGGGCACCTCTGCTGTGCCTAATTTTGGCTCAGTCCCCTCCTTGTTGCTGCAGTTGTGGTGCAGCGTGTGACCTAGATGCTACTCTGCACTTGTTCCTCCTGTATTTGGGATTAAACTCCCCTCAGCTCTTCAGTAGGCTTTGTTATTTAGAAAACCGCAGATTAGCAAGAGTCTTTATCACAGATTTTCTCTTTTTCAAAAGCTTCCCTCCTGTCCCAGCGTTCACAAACCTCCTACTTTGTCGTAGGTGTATTAATAGAGCTCCATTTGTTGCTGTGGACAGAAGGTCTCATCTAAGGGGGGTTTAACTGTAGATACATCAAAACTTGTTATGGACATGGCTTGTTACTCACTTACAAATGTACTCAGTCGTGTTTTGTAGGCTGCAGATTAAATTTCCCTTTCGGTCATTGTGAGACCAGTTCTACATCTACCAACCTGTGCCACCTTAAGAAAGGAAAGCAACAGCAGAGGTTTGGACTTTGCAAATGTAGATATGTCACAGTAGCCACCTACAGGCAAGGAAAGTAAAAGCTGTTGTAATACTGTAATACTACAGTTTACAGGTTTACATCTTGTGTTGTTGCTTTAAAGAGCTGCGCGTGGAACACACTACTATTTGATGTTATTACTACTGAACAACCAGTGAAACACGTTATAGGTTCTCTGTAGTGGATAGCATTGGGCAACAACCTGTCATGTAAATCAAAACCTGTGTTACTGAAAATGATTGTCTGAAAATGATCGTCTTTATATTGGACTTTAACCATCTGTACAATTTACAACTAATAATTAAAATAATCACAATTCTGAACCAGCCTCATTCATGTTAATTAAAGTATGTCAATAATGTATTTTGTCCCTGGGTCTGATATAAGTGATGCAGACTTCTCTGTATTTGAATGAATGAAATACAATCATTCTGTAGTCTTAATATTTACTTGGCAATACTGATCAAGAAAAGGAAAAAGAATTGGGAAGGGTAATTTATCTGGTCAAGTGTGTAAATTGATTTTTTCCCCCCTAGAAACTATCTAGTAAAGATCCTGGACTCAAATCTGTGATGTGATCATTTTGTACAGCTGCAGACAATGAATGAAAGACTGTTTGATTATTTTTTAATTACATCCCAAAACGCACATGGTTATGCATTTTTAACATTTAGTGTTCTGCTGCTAGGTCTGGCAGCTGATAGGAGCAGAAACACGCAGTCTGTGATTGAACACAGTAAATGCTGAAAACAGCATGAATTATTGTACAATAGGGGAACATATTTAACCTCTAGAATTAAACACCCGTGTTATCTATTCAATGATTTATCTTATCTTAGGATTTTTGTAGCTTTACTTATCTTTCTTTAACTCATTAGTGTATAACTTTTCAAACTGTGTTGTTTTAATACAGTACTTTGACTGGTTATTAAAATAAATTAAATACAAGTATCTTAAACTCCAGCCAACCTTCAGATAAATAACTTTTTGGAGGGATTTTACTTCACGGTGTCAGAGGCAGCTATTGTTTTAATAAAATCCATGTTTGGACTGAACTGCTGAACTGCTGAACTGCTGTGGGAACGCCGGCTGTGTGGGAAATTTGTCATCACCTTTTTGGATCCTTAGGGCATATTTACCCTGTTATTGTGACCCACTGCCTGTTTGTATGCATTTGTATTTTGTTGATTTTAAATGTCTCAGACAGACAAGGCAGATCACTTCACTTGGTATTACCTCACACTTTCAGCCCCAAGCAGTAACACATGTAGTCCTGTCATAATGCTGACAGACAGCTTTGGCATTCCCCACTCCTAACACAATATTTGAATGTTTATATATATTGGGGCAATTACTAAGTTAATTGTGTGTTTATTATTATTTTTGTTCAGTACATAAAATGTCATGTTTGTTTCATGTGTGGTCTCACTTTCACCTCCCTTCCTTTCTCCCACGCCTTTCCCCTCCAGAGGTTCACGCCATGCTCGACGCCTTTCTCCCTCCTGATGCTTATTTTCGCTTCAACCCCCACATGAGTGAAGACATTTCCATGGACGAGAACCGGCAGGAGAAGCTCAACCTGCTGCAGACTGAGGGCATGCGCTACCTGGATAGGAACGAGGAGAAACTGAATAAGGTCGCTCGCATCCTCACCCGAGAGAAAAGCTCCGTCCAGAGGATGGCAGAGTGGGTCAAGCTCAAGGCTGACATGTATAACGGTGTGTCCTTTTACTCCTCCAAACTCTAGATCCAACACAAACCACCTTTACCTCACATGGACACTCCTGT
The DNA here is from genome assembly GCF_027409825.1 of Scomber japonicus. Lineage (NCBI taxonomy): Eukaryota > Metazoa > Chordata > Actinopteri > Scombriformes > Scombridae > Scomber > Scomber japonicus. The sequence goes on from NC_070582.1 coordinate 13,769,813, forward strand.
TATTCTAAATTGTCAAGAATATCATGCTACCATGATTGGTGTGTCAATAGTTGATTATTAGATCTGTAGCTCTGAAGAGCATTGTGTAAATGTACAGGTAGGTAATGCTTCCAACATGCCAAGTACTATCATCCTCCTCATTCAGACATTTTGTAGTCATTTTGGTGTCAATGTGTTAAGTTTTTGGCAGTGGAAATGCATTGTGGTTGGTAGCAGTTGATTCAACACTGTTGCATTCAAAGATGTGTCATGATGTGCTAAACACTGTTAGCTTTCCTAGCAAATGTATCTTATACTCCTAAAGGAATAGAACGTCTGAAAGCAGGTGGAAGAAGGAAGTGAAAAAGCATGTATAAATAAAATGTTGAACTGTTACTTTTAAAAAGCAGAATACTGTATAAGTTCGACAGTAGCCAGTAACGATTTCTCAAGACTCAAGTGAGCACTTTTTAAAGATATGTTATAGCAACCAGTAGGCAACATCTCATAAACCTGTATTTTCATTAGTAGATGGGATCTGTGTCATTATCAAAATGTAGTATTTGTTAAGCTAAGCTGCCAACATGTAACACTATAAAATAATGTAAAAAAAAAAAAGACAAAAAAATCTTTCTATTTTTTTAAAGGTTTGAGTACCTGATGCAAGTGACATTGCTTAGTTGTAATCACTACAATTTGCACATTTAGCAGTGCAGCCACTGATCAACTGTGTAATACAGAAGTCAGTACATTAAAGCCCACTTGCACTGTTACAGAATGGTATACGTTGTATGTAAATGCATGATATATTTAAGATTTCACACAAAGACAAAGTCCAGATCTAATGGAAAACTATGAAGAAGTTTAAATTTCAAAGATTTACTCCAATATTTCATTCTAATATACATATAATAATAAATTCAAATGATTAAATATGTAAAGCAGATATATATATATCTATAAATACAATTTAACTAGTATCCAAATGCAAAGTTACATTTCTTTTTCATAAGGATGTAACTTTCATATTTTAGCCTCAAAGTATTTTATTTTCATTTGTATCAAAAGCCCTTTTTTAAATCATTGTGTGCTTGATTGTTTGGTTTTATGGACTCCCTATAGGCTATGCACATTTTCTGCTGGGTCTTCAGTGTGACCTCTTTCCCTTTGATGCTTCTCAAAAAACCTCTTTCCCCCTTTTACCTTGAAGTGCTGTGTTTCACTCCCCGCTCTGCTATACTATGTCTGTTGAAATCATGCGGGTTTTTAGTTAAATTACTAGTTTAAAACTGACTGCTGCTCATTGATTTGTCATGGTTGAAAATGATCGTCATGTGTGTTTATGTGCACAGCTAAAAAATGCACTTGTTTTCATGCCTAACCTGGTCAAGTACTGTATAACTGATGTATCAGTCACTCCTAAAGGACCAGAGGTAAGATGGACACAGATATTACCAGATTAATATAATTCCACTGTTCTCCTGTTGGTCCTGTGTAAAGACTGTATGTAATTAAAACCCGTCACAGAGCTTCGCTGCATCTCGCCTCCTAATTATATGAAGATTAGCTGATTGTGATCGGAGGAAAGCTGCTGCTTCTTTCACAGCTTGTGACTCATCTCAGGAGGGAGAGACATGCGGATATTAGGTTGGTAACTTGTATACACTGCCGCTTAATTATTCCAACAGAGATCTGCACTGATATGTATCCTCACCTTTGCTACTCAATTTCCAAGGTGCTTTGCTTTATTAGCAGAGAATTCTGATTTCTATCACTACTATTACAGTTACATACTATGTCTAGCCCCTGTGAGTGTATATTTTCCTCAATTATATTTCTAAGTGTGTGTGTGTAAAGTCAGTGATGTATTTTTTTAGGGGAAGGTAGTTTGAAGGCCCTTTCCCTGAGCTCCCCATCATAAAAAGTAGGAAGGTGATATGAGATGACTCTGCAAGGCTGTGTTCAGGCACCTGGGTAACAGCCCTGGCCAGTGATAGATCGCATTTCCCTCCAGCATAAACACCACGAACTGACACAGCTCTCCACCAAATGCTTACACGCATGAAAACACAGCGATGGACACAGAAAACCGTATCAGCATAGGTCTGGGGCACAAATGGAGCAGGATGAAGGCCATTCGCAAATAAAAAAGAGTAAGTGGACATTCACCAAATATAGAATTAAAAGGCTGTATATAAATATGTTTCAGTCCTAATAGAACTACACAGATGGCAGAGAAGAGCAAGATATTTTATAAGGTGATCAATATTCTGGATGGCTTATTAGGATATTTGGCTAAAGGGAGTATAACAGAACAATAGGCAACAACATAATCATTGCCGGATAAAGAGATTTGTTCTGTTTCGTAGTATGCATATAAAAGCACAGAAATATACTGCACATTGAAGACTTCACATAAAAAGAAGAGGCAATTTTCCCTTTCAATGATGGAGGTGATGAAGATCATCAAAAGGCACTGCTGTTCCTCAACAATAGTTTTAACAGAAAAAAAACTTGTTATCTAGCAAATATAAAGGAATAAGTCAGTATTATGGAGAAAGCCATTTTCACTTTCATGTTGGGAGTAAAATGAGAAGATTGTTGTGTGTGCTGAGTATGAAGCTTCAGACAGGAGACTATTGGCTTAGTTTAGCACAAAAACAGGAATCAGGGAAACTGTTAACCTGGTTCTGCGAAAAGGTTAAAAAAACAAATCTACCCACACCTTTTTAAAGCTCACAAAATAGCAAACTTCCTTTATAAAAATAAATTACGTGAAGACATTTGGTCTCTCACCAAAACAGTCACCAGCATAACACCTAATCAAAGCACTAAGCAGCAAAAACTCTTCCCCTTGCTCACTTCCTGTCCTGCATCCGCACCCAGCTAGGTTTTGAAGTGCACACTATTCAGCCTCTTTGCTCCTCTTTACCCTCTTTACCCTGTCACATGATAGCTTGCATTTTCAGTACTTGCCCTCAAAACTGCCCTTCTCACGTTTTAACTGTTGTGGTTTGATCCCTGACCCCAATTACAAAATGTCATTGAGCAAGACACTGAACCTCAGTTGCTTCAGATGATAAAGCCTTTCATGAATGAGATGTACATTGTAAATCACTTTGGTAAAAGTTCACTATATAAAAATAAAGTCTGTATAATTTGTTCCCATTGTTCCAAAACCAACTGATACTCTGATATGGCAAGGGAGAAATCATCGATCCTCAGGATGACATTTAAAACTGGTTTTCAGTATTACATATTGAACTTCCCAGAATGACTGATTGGTGTGAGTGTAACATTTTAACCCATGCTAGTCAACAGAGAAAAAAAATCTTAATAATTACATTTTTTCAGCATATGTGAAGAGAAATCATTTAAAAAACATTTTAAAGCACTTTAAAAATAGTAAGAAATGACTCCAAGCAGCCATAAATTGATTAGTATAGTTAAAAAATGTGAAATGGAAAAAAAAAAGAAATACAGAAACATGAACTCTTTCCCAGGCATTCACATGAATAATGATTACATTCAACATATTACCTGAAATTAATAGTTCCATATCTGGTCATTATGCTATATTCAGTGGGTTCATGTCATGCTTTTGCCCCTTGGGTGTTAACACGATTCAACAGCCAGTAAAGGCTGCTCCCACTCAATATAGAAAAGTCATAATGTAATTACAGAGCAGACAGAGAGAGGAAATGGATCCCCCTCTGATGTAAACAGTTCTGACTCATGAACTTGTCCCCCAGCAGTAATCACATTAGTAATTTGATTTCTTTTGCACCTTTGGCCAAACCTCCAGACTCTGCATATAAATACCTCTGTCCAATCCATGTTGAAGGCAAATCTTCAGGACGTTTTGACAGGTACTGTGTTCTCCCAGCTTTGTTGTTATACAACAAGTGTTAATCCTTGGGATGGCTGCTCCTCAATTACAACTCTCATTTGGCTTGAGCAAATAAATGCAGCTCTTTAGCACTTAATTGGTTTTGCAGCAAGTGTCTGATATTGAGATAAGATATGAATGGTTTCGTTCCAAAATATGATGGCCACATTTGAAAAAAGTGACAAAGACAGGCGGCAAAAAACCAAATTGTGGCAGATTGAATGTATAATGTATAATGTCACTTATTGTCTTTGACAAAGTCAAACATTCCAACTAACAGATACTCATTCTTTTGATTCATAATTAATACACAGTGTTCAGAATTTCTGGCTCATTAAAAAATGTCAAAATGTGAATCCACATATCATGGCTGTGATGTTGAATTAGACTGCTGTGTTCTGATGTGTGCTCTGTTGAATCTAGTTAGTTAATCATCACCTCTGATGGAAGCTAGGTCATTTCATGGTTGACTTGCTGATGCTGCATCTGTTATTCAGTTTCTTCTGACAATAATAAGAAAATAGCAAGGAATCAGTGAAAAAAACAAGTGAACATCCTTTTTCTCCTGCACAATAACCATGTCATGTGTGATGCTTTGCATCTCAGTGAGCAAAGGACTTCAAGGATCTACTGTGTTATAAAACACAATGATTGGAAATACCACTGAGGTTTCCTGTGAGCATTTCAACACAAAGACAAGACCTGACAAGGTTCACTTTGCAACTTGCAAAGTTCAGTACTTTGTCTCCATGGTGCCATATCCTTGAATTTATGGAAATCCCTCAGAGTATATCTTGGATAATATGCATGGGGGAAATTAAGAGAATATTTTAATGAGATTCAAGAAGTAGCTATGCAGACATATCTGGAGGCGGTATAAAATGAAAGGCGAGGACAATTACAATACTTCCCAATGTGACACTGGAAAGGCAGATGTGGGTAAGAATCCCCCCTCCAATTGTCAATGAGGGGAACTGGTACTCTTGACACTAGGGTATTACATCCAACAGATAACCTTGGCTGGATATCTGTGACTTTTTCTCTCTCTAAAATTGTGTCACTTTTTAACATTTTTTTTTTTACCACAGACTGTTGAGTCAAGCAGAAATATCAAATAAAGATGGAGATCTGAAAAGTAAATGAGCACTGGGATGATTCTGAATTTTTGAAAAGATAGTTTCTGTAGTTCTAAATTCTAAGTGATTATCTGAAACCCATCTTCACCTTCTGATCTGTGCCACAACCTAATTTAACTCATCTCAGTCAAACAGCTTCTGGATGGCAACTCAAAACAAGAAACTCTGTCTTCTTGCCAAATAAGGCTTATCCTCATATTAACTGAGTCAGCTGCTTGGTGAGTTTGATTCTGTGACTGCAGATGGCTTCCACCACTAAGCCTGGGATAGTGCATCTCTGCAACATACACTGAGAGAAGAGTTCATGGCTGGCTGGCAGCAGATTGAATTGAGAGGAAATGTCCCTTTTAAAGTCACATGACCTCATACACCAGAGTCTTGGTTGATCCCACAGGCTACTGTATGATTATTAGAGCAATCGTGCTCTCAGGGCAAAATGGTGGAGTATATCATGAAATGACTCCACAACAGCTGCAATTAAGTCTACTGTCTAAAAGGTGAAAATATTCACATTTGACTAATTGCAGTCTATGAAGGTGCTTGTTATGTGAGTTGATTGTTATTTATTTTGCAGGCCTGTTTAATGAAAATGTAGAGGATTATTAAGCCTTCAAGGCTTTCAGTGTTTAACATTATTTGTGCCCATAACATTTGATGCTTAAATCTAACAATAATTACACAGCAAGTAAATTAAAAAGCCACTCCCTGCTGTTAAATACAGAAAAGGCCACTGTTAAGCACTAAAAGACAACTTTTAGCTTGTTTTATCCTTAAACTCGTCCAGCTGTTGTCCATCTGTGGTTTTGAGCTTGTATGGGGCTAAAGCACTATTAATGTGTCTATTTGGATAACAATTTGCTGGAATGGTTCAGTGCCTTGAGGCCACCATACATCGGCAGCGGCGCTGCAGTGCGCGCAATGGGCGTGCGCCCGCCCCGGAGTGCTGCTGCGCGCCCCCGCCTGTGTGTGTCGGTGAACTGGTGGGAGATGAGAGGACCAGTGACTGAACTGAAGCAGAGGAGACAAGTGCAAGAGGCTCGGCGCTGAACGGGACTGCACGTAAATAAAAACAGCAGACGGCATCGCTCTGTCGCAGGGGACTGAAGATACAGGACAAGCTTCGTGTAGAGCACCGCCGAGGAGGGAGATAAGGTGAGCTAAATGATTTCATTCATAATAAACACGTGTCGTGTGGCTTACAGTTTACTGTCAGGAGTTTGTGGAGAGAACAGCAGCCTGTAACATTGAGTTGGATGCTGAAAGGTTGTCAATAAAATCACTGCCTTCTGAACGCAAAGAGCTGACGGATCTTTGCAAGCTGAATTTCTAAAAAAGAAAAAAAATTACACCGCACTTTTCAAGACGTATTCTGTGGTAGCTGAAGGCTTTTTGGTCATCAGAGAGAGCAGGTGCAGGGGCACTATTGTATTCCGGTTCGCCACTGTCAAATCAAGGCTTGACACTGGCGTGTTGCTTAAAAGATGCTGAGACAAATCATTCCCTTATCTTCCAATCTCTGTCATGATCTGTCCTTGCATCGTGGTGGTCGTCATATTGCAGGCTGTAAGTGCAGGTAGATAGATGGATAGATAGATAGATGGATAGAAAGATAGATGGATAGATAGATGGATAGATAGATAGATAGATAGATATTGTATTTGACAGTTGTTTTTTGATGATGGAAATGCTGTCCTCACACATAAATCCCTCGTGTTTTAAGCTGATTTGTAACCCCACATGTTTAAATCCCTGCATATTCATATCACAACTCTGTCTTGTTTTGATGGACCAGTCAGTTTGTTTGGTCTAATTTTCCTTCATCAGACTCAATCTGAGATTGACCAATTATACCCAATGCCTTTTTTTTTTTTTGCCAAACCATTGCTTTTCTGACACACATTCCCTCCCAATCCCCTGCTCACTGCCCCCTCCTCCCCCCTCTGTCTCACCCTGGTCAAAGCTACAGTCAAGGGGGAACTCACCATCCTGCAACAACACACCCCTCCCCCTTGTCCTTTCCTCCACTCATCCCCAGACACTCTCACTCACACACACACACACCCAAACACACATGCCTTGACTGTACACTTTCGCTGCCTACTCAGATAGCCAAATTAATACAATGCTAATGACCCCTTCTTTATTGTCTGAAGCCCTTGTTCTTGCTGCTGCCTGAAAAGGCTGACACACTTTCTAGTAATGTTTATTCACGCCAGGCAGACTATTGTTAATCTGTTTAAGAAGATAACAATATCGCTCCTATCCCTGCCTTATGTCTACTTTGCATTAATTCAGAAACAGGCGGCAAAACATGTGATGTCACTTAACGTATGCGTTTGTGCTGTCTGTGAGACTCTTGGTGACCGCTGATGTTTGAATATGATGAGCCAGGATGTTGTTTGAACCCAGAGAACCACTTCTTCACTGCTGCTGGAGCTCTACTGACAGGACATTTCAGGCTCATTTGACCAATGTGGAAAATCGGGACAAGATACTGACCTACATTGTGCTGCCATCTTTACTTTCACCCTCAGCACAAACGGTACTGGGCGGGGAGATTTGCATAACTAAGGGATTATCATGACACACGTTGGCCAGAGTTATTGTGAGAGCACCAGTCAGTCACACTGCTGACCTAAAACCAGTGGCGGGCAGCTCTGCTGTGGGGGCTATGGGAAAAGCTTGGGTGTTGGAGGGAAAATGCCGCAAATTTCACTCTGTGGGCTGGTGAAACACGCAGACCATTCCGCAAGAAGTGATCAACGCTCCTTCTGTAAACGGCTGTCTGTGGCATTGTGAACTCCAACCAACGCCAACCGCCGGACAAAGTGTTTTAGTGTCACTTGTGTCGATGGTGATGACATAATTTCTTGGAGGAACTGATTTGAACCTGAGCTATTCTGTGATTCATTTCACCAAGGACATACTTAATTTTCCATTCTATGAATTTAAAGACAGGAATAATACAATGACCCCAACAAATTGCACTTAAAGTCAGAGTGGTAGACATTAAAAGGTGTTATTAAGAAAAGAGGCTCAAAGTCCTTCCTGCTGTGAGGCTTTAAAAGACCCAACATCTAAAGGAAATGTCTGGCTAATTACAACTTCCTCAATGTCTTATTTTTGCAGCGTTGGCCATTATTTCTATCAGTTATAACAACATTGCGTTCACCTAATGAATTGCTGAGATTTAAGCACACACTGATATTGTTACAAAGAAGTCTTACTGTCTGTGTCATAAAAGATTGTGAACTGCATATCTTTAGATTTTGAATTATTGATCAGAAAAGAAAAGAAGATATTTGAGGATGTCACAATGAGCTGTAAGAAATTATAACAGGCATTTTCACTTTCTTCTGACACTTTATAGACAAAACTATAGTCGATCAATCAAGAAAAACATGTACAGATGAATGGATATAGAAAGTCATAGTTACTTGCATCCCTAGTTGCCATGTTCCCAGATCTCAACAGTTGAATTAATCAGTACAAGCTTGTTACCATAGGGTTGACGATTAAACCTAAGAAAATGAGTCTAAATTGAAATAAAAGTGGAATTATCCTTTAATAAAGTGCTGCAATAATAATTTCTTCATCAGAGGTCACTGCAGCTGATTGACTGAATGATTGAGTGTGTAGCAAGGACACGTGTACTTGCCCTGAGTGGAGACAATCCAGCAGCCGTTGGGACAAGAGGTGCTCTGCTGCTCAGCTGTGATGGGGTTAAATCCCAGGGGGGCTGACGGTGGCCCATGCCTGTCCATTAGTGTCACCATGGTCTGGGTCTTTCTCCTCAGTGGAAACACACAGCATACTGACATCGCCTGGACCTCCTTGTCAAAAGTATGTTTGTCTCATTTTGGGACTGATGAGTGCCTCATTAGATGTCCACAGGGGGACGGGTGTCCCCCCTCGCTTCACGGCTGCCTGCACACTGGCTTTGGTTGTAATTTGGACAAACATATACAGGGGAAGATGAGTAGAAGAAGGACATACGTGTTCATTATAAACACACACACACATACACACACACGTTTCAGTTTCTCTCTGCCGCTCTGTGAGTGGGGCCTTGAATGGTTGCAAGCTGGTGGGTGCAATTACAGTTTCACACTCAGTTAGGCAGCAGGTCTAATGGGGATTGACACGTTCCTGCGAATCCACTTGCACACAGCTGCAACTGTTGATGTTTACATGCTAGACCTGTATTATATTATCAGGATTGGATGGTGACAGATGACTGAATATAGATGATTTATGTCTCAGACTCAGACTGGTTTCCAGAGTAATTACTGTATGTAAAAAAAAAGCTATTTTCCCTTTTATCTCCTTGTACAACACAGCCTTACTGAACTGTGCTGAATAACTACTGAAGTTGTTTTATGAAGTAGCCAAGTTATTTGACAAATTACAATGACCAATCATAAATGACATAACAGTTTGCAAAAATGACAAACGCTCTTTTGTGTCAGTGTCTCAAATGTTCTTCTTTTCTCCATTTTGGACGGTTGCTCAGACAAAACAGAGGAGAAACACACCAAAAAAGTCATTTGAAAATGTCAACTTGGATTCTGCACTTGTGAAAGATCATTTTCACTCTGACATTTTAGAGACTAAATAATGGATAGAATAATGAAAATAGCAATTGACCTCGTAATCAACAATGAAAGACCTCATCTTCATTGCTTTAGGTTCCTTTTGATCCCAAGCTGTCAGTTTCAGTTTGAATTCTAGACATATGCTATTAAATAAAGTGCTGCAGTATTACATCAGCTTGTATTTTTGGGCAATAGGTACTGTGGACAGATGGTGAATGAGTAGCGGTCAGTGCGGATGTCCCTGGACGGCCCACTGTGACCGAATCATTACACCAGAGCTTTACACCATGACTGTCATCAAGCCCAATCACTCAAGGTTGCCCAGGGAATGCTATTATCGCCCATGTCAGGTTATTACACCCCTTAGTGAGAACAAAGCATTAGAGATGCTCTTTTCTGTCCAAACTAACTGCCAGGGGCCGACAGCAATAGAGCTTCCTTTTGAAGTGTTAGGTTGAGATAATGGAATGTAATGTTGTGGGTTTCATGTTCCCTCTCTACCCCCCAGTAGAGCGCCTGACAGGTTAACTAGCTCTGTATAACACTAGGTCTCACTCACAGTCAACCTCGAGTTCAGGACCTTAATATGAGCACTTACAGATAAGACTAGAGATGTACGCTCAGAGTATATTTTCTAAATTCGTATAAGATGCTTTACTGTGCTGCCACCCACTAGAACAAGTGAGAGGGAGGGAAAAAGGAAAAGCGGGAGGGTTTTGAAGCTTTCAGGGGGTTGCAGAGAGGAGGAGGGGTGGATAATGTACCTCAGTTGACGCTGAGAAGGGGCAGGGGGAACAAAGGGGGCCTGTTTTCTATGTCTCTACTGGCGGGGCGACTGTTCTCGCCTCTTTCTTGCAGTGTAGGGGGGTGATGCAGGGTTAGGCATGAGGAGATCCACAATAGAAACTTGGGTGTTGAAGCCCCTGTTTGAACACTGTTGTTCCTGCTGAAGAGGATTGGGGAGAGCAGCCTCGGGCCTGCTGAAGCTCTGGCCAACTTTGGATGGGCAGCAGATGTTGGAGAGGTAGTTGGTGGCACAGTGGCAGCACATAACAAGGACCCAGTGCTCCCCTTCCTGTCCTGAAAACAACAGTAGGTGGGCATTGCTCCACCAGCAGGGTGTATGTTCGCCAAAATTGCAGAAAATTCAGGAAGATTGTGCACTTGAATGCTTTTTAGTCTGTTGTCAAGCCTCCATCTTCCTCCTATTTGCATAGAGCTTAAGAAAAACTGGGCCGCACATCCCACTCTCTGTTGGCACAGTGATGCAGCCCACTTGTGTTGTCTAATAGCTCAGCAAATACATCCCCACAGCCCTTATTCTGCTTATAACAGAGTATAGGCTTGCCAAGAAATCCACTACAATCCTCCACACTCTTACCAGGCTGTTGTTGAATGTTACATCCTTTAAACTTGTAGAAGTGGGGTCCTCTGAGATAAGCAGAGCGAAGGCGTAGATTATCTTTGTCAGTCCAGCACATGATGCAACAGTGATTGAATCAACAGGAAAGAGGGGGACACTTAGCTGTCAGCCCATGAATAAAGTTGACATAGAAACACAAAGTGGCTTTGCCATGCTTCAGGAGGCTTGCTGACCTCGAGGTCTTATTTAGGCCAGGCCTTCTAATGCCCTTACCCTCTGCCCCACCCTCTACCCCCTCCCACACCCCAGCCGAGGGTAAGACACCATGTTAGCAGCCCAGCAGCCACCACTGAAGGGCCCTTAATCCAAGTGGGATGACAGCTTGGCTCTAGATGCTGTTTCTGTGGCGCTGAGACCAATGGGCTTTTCTTTCTCTCTTTTTCATCCCTTAAGCCCCCCCAAACACAACCACAGGAATCCTGGGAAAAATTCTCCAGGGGGAGACAAAGGAATGGGATGGTAAACAAATCCAAGTATATATCTGAGATTCCTCCATTCAGCAAAAGATAAATGTGCATGTCCTTTGAGATATCAAAAGCAAAGAACAAAGCCATTTTGTTTTGGTTTTTATTGTCCCGGTGCCACGTGTTGTGTATAAAACATAATCTATACCCGGATAATCTTTGTCCGGGCTTCAGAATGATTAGGGAAGATTGAGGTCAAAAAAACATTCGAATCATAAAATTTAGTGCCGCTGTCAAACCAATCCCCTTTTTCCTTCCCTTGCACCAGTCAGCTGAGCCATCCAGACGTCACAAGTTAAAGGAAGTTCAAACAGGCCATTATATCCATTGATACAACAATGAGCATCAGACGTTTGCCAGCAGACTGCGTCACTGCTGGGCAGCTTCTGTATGGAAAATTCTTCTTCTCAAGGCTGCCATGCTGATGTGTACATGTGTTGATATGTAGTTAAAGCTGAGAATAAAGAGCGTCAGAAGACACAGGAACAGTTGAGTCTTTTTCCAAATCTGAAGGGCTTTTTAGCCCAATTGGATATTTTTTATCTTTAGTCAGTCAACAGAAGATTAATGTTCTATATTGACAATCATGTAAACCTTAAAAAATCTCAAGTCTGATATTTTATAGACTAAACTAATCCTAAAAATAATGTACAGATTTACTGTACAGTATGTCAGACAACAGGACATCCTTTCCCTGTAATAACCACAATGCAGATCACAAACAGAGACATGAGCATTTTTCACAATCCCCTTTACATCAAGGATATAATTTTTCAACCACTATGAGAAGACAATTGCTTGGAGTTGACTGTGCTCAGGGTGTGATCCAGAGCAATTTAGGATCAAATGCTAGCAATGGAGCAGCAATCAGTATAATCTCCTCACGGTCAGTCCTTTGTTAGATTCTCAGAGCCAAGCATCTTTAGGAGCTGGAAGAATAATTGTCACTAAGATAATTCCTTGCTAGGGGCTAGCTGGGCCTGGTTGAGAGGAGGCGAGGATGGACAAATGGCAACTTCATTTATCAGGGTCCCCTCTGAGGCTGGCTAGCCTGATAACCCAATCAAATGTCTAGTGTGGTGGTTAAAAGCTGGCAGGGCCAACACTGGGCTTTTCAGCACTGTGTTTGCCTCTCTGTCTATGTGAAAATATCAATGAGTCTTTGTCAGTGTGCCATGGTTTATAGCCAAAGCTCTTTGGTGTTAAGAACCTAATGCAAAGTCTCAAAGAAAAAGCCACAAATGATAATCTTCAGGTTTCTGGTCATTTTTAGCAGCAGAAGTTGTCTTTTTCATGTATTTCATTTTCTCTATATTTGAACACACAATTACACCATTGTATATTTAGAACTTGGCAATGAATGGCATTCCTTATATTGGTTTTTGTTGGTATTGTGCTGGCAGAGGTTCAAAAGACTCTGTCTTGAAGCAGACCTAATGCTCGGGTCTTCAAGGTTGGCTGCTTTAGGGCCTCTCAGGGCTCAAGGCACAATGACCACATCTCTCTATGAACGGAGCCATGGTGGACGTGTTACTCAAAGGAGTTACTGCGTGACAGAGCGCACGCCTCTACAGATCCTGTGAGAGGAAAATAGGACACTTTCACTCATTGGTCATTTGCGACGTGTCACTGAGGTGGAATTCATATAGCTCCTGGTTTTGAAGTCAGGATCATGATTGTAGTTGACATTTCGGAGTATGTAGAAGGCTCCGCTTAGAGTTCAGGGGCACTCTTTCATCAAATATGAATGGTTTGGAATAATACATGAAATTGTTACTGAGTCCCGAGGGACTGCAGTGTACTGCTGTGGTCATTTCTGTTACTTCTGTGTATGCATCATGTCATTTAAGCTAAATGTAAGTGCACATCTGAGGCTTTTTCATCATGGTTATAATCTCTATCACAGTAAAAATCTCAGTTTTCCCTCATTAAATGATAATTTTTAAACTTGGAGTTTCATTTTCAAAGCCAGCCGTGGGGATCCTAATATGCACGATGCTTATGGAATTATTAATGCTTGTTTTATAATCTCAGCTTGTAGCCACGTGATTTAAATAAAGGAGCAATCACTGCCCTGAGAGCAGATTATGCACTGATCTCTACCACTGATGCTCTGCCTCTCTTTGTTCCCCAGATTATTTCCTTTCCTTTCTGTCCCTCTTCTCTCTATATCTCTTTCAGAGTGTATTTCATATGTGCATTTACTGCTGTTGACTACATGAACCAGTACTGGGCTGCACTAGCTATTTTCCATTGCTCGGTTTGTGTGTAAGGTAACACACTGTAAGGTAACACAACTATTATGGTTTCCCCAAAAAAGTCCGTATTGCATACAATCATGTGGGTCTAAGTTAGGTAATTAAAATTCAGGGAACGTACATGTTTACATTGTTTTAACGAGTGGTAAAGCCTTAGGCAAACTAGTATTCATTTCATCCATGCATATTTTATGAATTTATAGATTCCCTTTTTCCCACATTGCCTTTAAATGTAGGCGTTGTTCACTGATATAGTGCCTAATCAGACCCGAATAAGGGTACTACATGGAGGTCGGACTGATTGGATTCTCCACGGCCATCAGCAGTGAAAAAAAATCTAATTAAGCCTTAGGCGTCCCAAGTCAAACTCCCCAGGATTACCCTGGCCCTGCACCCAAAACCCAACCCTGGGAGAGAGTGATAACTAGACTCCCATAATCTGAAGCGAGAGTAGAGCAGAGGGGGCTGATGATGAAATCCAACTGAATCCACTAAACCAACTGCAGGCAATGACTGACATCAGCACACGGGATCTGTAGTATTTCGGTCACGTCATCTGAAAGCAATCAAACAGGTAAATTAAGTTCAAATCAAACATCCCAGCTTGAGATACCAAAGTGGATTCTATATTAATGTTTGAGGCTATATCAGGAAAAAGTGCATACAGCTACAGTACCATCAGTGTGTTTTGGGGAGATAATGATAGAAAAACTGATTTCATGCAGAGTTTCAGCCGTATCGTTCACAATCCCCCACACTTTGAAGTCAAATTAGAAGTGTGTCTGTATGGGTGGAAACGACAGACAGATTAGAGAACAGGGGAAAAAAATGCTTTCAAAGAGCATTTAACCCCCTCCCTCCTCCACCTCAAATCTGCCTTTTGAGACAAAATAAAACCCAGCAAAGTATCTTCCCTATTGTTCCAAGTTTAGGATGTGGGTTGGCTGTACGCTCTGAATTTTAGGGTTTGCTTTTCAGTCACTCTTTTGTTTGTGTCCCTTCAGTGAAAGTACATGTTTACTGTGGTCATAGATTTTTAATGGTCTGTTTCTGAAGAGAAGCACTCACAGCAGGAGTCCCCTATTGATCAGGTGTCTTGTCTAAAGGAAGTAGAGTTGAAGTGAGGAAGAGGTGAGGAGGGTGAGGGGTCAGGATGGGGCTAAGAGACAGGAAAGACCAGGACATGTTTTCTCTCTCACCAGGATACAGCCAAATCTGAAATATGGCTGCTTTCTTTTGATTCTGGAAAGAAAGTACCTGCTGGAGGCCTGAGGATATGTCCTCTGCCAGTGTGACCTTTCCCATGTCTCCAAAGTATCACTGATCTACACACAAGTGAATCAGGGCTCTGCTATTCCATTGTTATCATATGAGAGCCCCTACATGGAAAATATCTTTTTTTTCTGTATCACCACAAAAGTTAAAAGTTGCAAAGACTTGTCATCTTCTCAAAGGCTTGTTTTTGACTTGTTTTTTTTCCAGAATCAAAATGCAGCTTAAGTGAGAGCTGAAAATGCTCCTTTGGCCTCAAAACAAAAGCGCTCGAATTTGTTTCACTTGGTCTGTTTATCCAGCCGAAATGGCACTTGGGATATGAATTTCGAGGGGAAGCGTAGTTTTGGCAGCAGTGGCAGGGATGCGTCCTTGACAGCACTACTGAATTAATTCCTTCCAAATGGCTGGTTTAAAGAATGAAAAGAAGAAGAATGAATAATACCTACTACAGATCTAATGCGCCACTATGACGGAGGTCCATTTTTACCCATAATGTCTTGTGAAACCAGCCTTTTTTATCCCTGTGACTTATATTGTGTGGAACTGAAGCATAATGGAGTAGGTAGCTACAGAGAAACCACCCAGGACAGCTAGTCATAGCACTTCAGTTTGATTGACACGGCTCTTCTTCTTTCACATCAGACATGGTAAAATGGTATAAAAGTGACTCTTTTACATAACATTGGACAATTGCATGCCTAACCTCCTTCATTCACCACTGGGCCTCTGTGAATTCAAACTAGAGCAACCTCAACATATCTGTGTTTTGTAATGCTAAAATTAGCAGAATCTGAGGCATGTGCTTGATATGGTAATGAGGCAGGCAAATTGCATTTGTGTTTTCATTTTTGGAAAAATGCCAGAAATTCTGCAAAGTCGGAAAATCAGTATGCAAAATTGTAACGGGCAATATATATAACATCATGATATCAATTTTATATTTGAATTTCAATATATGTTGTTACGTAGTGCTTTTTCTGGTAAAACAGTAGAGAAACTTGAGCATGAAGGTTCATTCCTGACTATCGAAATAGCAGTTTGACAAAAAAGTCTTATCACAGGCTCCACTCTGTGGGTTTTCCCGGCACTGTCAGCCGCATCTTGTGCCCATCAGCTGATGGACTTTGCTAACTTGTCATGGATAAGGTCTAGTTGTTTTCTCATGATAACAGTACAACCATCTGTTATCAAATATACAAAACACAACATAACTTATAAATAAATAGACTGGTTATAGTCGCTGCATGTTTGCCTTGGCTGTTCTCATTTGCTTGGCTTCCTGTCTTCATGTGTTAGGTTGTGTCTCTAGTTTGTTGTTGGTTTTATACTACTGTCTTGATGGTGTCCCTTACTTTGTTGTGTAATGTGAATATATGTTGTTGTTGTTTACCTGTGTTGATTATCCCCTTAACATGTTTTAGTTTTGTTTTCATTGCTTGCATTGCACCGTCTCTTGTTCTGATTTTATGTTGCTTGCTTTATTGTTGCATAAATGCATAATTTAACATTTGGTTAAGGGACATCAATTTAAAATAAGCCTTTTGGCTAACTCTGGCACATTTACAGTGACGTTGATCAATGTTAGTTAAGATATTAAGATATTTAATATAGCTACCATGGTATGAATGGGGTGTTGAAATCTCTGATGAAAGACACAGTTATGGTATAATGTGTCATGTTATATATCGTAATATCGCCCAACTGTCAAAAAGTTAGTTTTATGTATGTGGGACTATTCTGCTCTTGGAGTATCAATGAACTGATTAAATGATTGTAACATTGGGACAGTCAGACTCAGCTCGGCTTTAAACAAGAATCACTATGATTAACTTAGCCACTCTGAGCCCAGCTATGTGTGTGCTAGTGTGTGTAAGATGAGATGAAATCTTATTCTTAATAATAATCCCCATGGACTAATTTAAATAGCTTCTGCCATGGTAATACTCTGTTTCACCTCCATCGCCTTCCTTCAGCTCATCTCCTACTCAAAACTTTCTTGGAGAAAAAGACAAAAATAATGCAGCAAAACATCCCACAGAGTAGTGCATTGTGCTGGATGATTTACGATATTGTTGGTAGATGTGGCATAAATGAACACTTCTGTGACACTGAGAAGTTTTCCCACATAGATTCACACAGTAGCAGCTGAAAATTGTGCCCAGTGCAGGAGTGCTGCTCTAAATGTTTAATGGAGAGTTAAGGGATAAGGGGCATCTTCTGTCTCTCTGTCTGCATAGTGTCTCGTTCCCACCTGGCCGAGCTCCAGTGCTCACTGCAGCATTCTGACCCACTCTGCTGCTACACTGAGACCGGATACAAAGGCTCATTTAAGACTTTTAGCTCCATCGAAGTTATGCAATGTATTGACTAGTTTTTGCACCATCTTCTGTTCTTAAACTCAACCAGACTGTAAAGGTCCTTTGTCACTTGACTCTTGTGTATTTTTTTTGGCTTGGCCTCCTTCCTCACAACTACAGGGCCAGCGTTACGGTAGTATGCAGGTCGTTTGGCCACCACCCACCAGCCTGTGTCACGGTCAAAGCCTCAGCAGTGGGGAGAAGCCCTGGCTGTCCTTCAATGGCTCTTTCACTGCTGCTGGGTGACAATGCATTTTTTCCATGCCATAAAGCAGATGCTGTATTATAATAGCACAATGCTAGGCCCATCTGAAACTGTTTACCATGTGAAAGGCACACCGGGATCAGGATGCCTACCACTGTGTGGGGCTTTTTGACTTGCCACTCTATAATGAGTACACACTGGAAGGAAAAGGAGCAGGCAGCTTTATCTGGCATTGTGATCACTGCATAGAGAGAGGAAATGCAGTATAAAGTGCTGATCCAGGCTATTCTTCCAAAGCCGGACTTTTTATACATGCTAGAATATAAAGATTACTGTGACATCAAATGAGCTTGTCAGCAGTTACACCCACAACACTTTAATAGGCAGGAAACATGCAGTTTAAGTGTTTGTCCATCTCAGATAGATGATCCTCTAAATGATTAAATGCTATAAAAAATAATTAAATGGATACAGCTTGATGTTTCTGTGGCAGGTGTTCTCTTGGATGAGGGCACTGATCTTTTTCGACCACTTGCTCAGAAAGTCATCAAATCAAGAACTAAGAAGTGAAGTGAAAACAGCTTGACTGCAGAGGCTTAACTGGCGGAACAGAAAAGCCCTGCAGTTAAGTGATTAGTTTGCTTTGTGTGAATAGCAGTACCTGTGTTCTCTTGTCTCTCTGTTTGTTGTGGGTGAGTTGAAGAGGTTCCCCTTGTTCTGAGTTCTCTACCCTCAGGGTTTGTTGTATAATGTAGACCCCCCCCCCTCCTCTCTTCTATAAACCAATTAAAACAGTAGTGAATCAGCACTGCTGTTGGACTTACTGGTAGTCTGTCAGGCACTCAAGCAGAGAGGAGCCTTGACCAGTCAGTCAGACACCCTTCAAAGTCTGGCTCTTCCTCAACCCAAACAGGAATTCAGGGTCTAGAAGGACCTGCTGTAGACAGGCAGCACTCAGGCCTCGTCCTGTAGCTTAGGTCCCTTTGGTCCTCCAGCAGCACTCAGAGGGCTTATCCTCCCTGACAAGAGCTCTCTGAAGACTCCAGACTGGTCATCAGTCATGTCAAGGACACACATCTGTCATGTCAAGATTCTGGAGAAATAACAGCCGCACTGCACATAAAAGCTCAGACAGGGACACGTTTAAGTGCATTAACCCTGTTCTGGTCCGGCTACAGAGAAAAGGGATGGCACTATGGGAAATAAGGATGTTAGTGTGGGTGTATAAACCAATTGTATAATGTGATTTCCTTTTGCCTCTGCAGAGGGTTGATAGTGCTGCAGTTGGACAAATGTGTAGCTGAACTCACAGAGAAACAGTGCAACTTGGCCGAGTTAAAAGAGTTTGCACAGAGCTTCTTTTTTAGTACACACAGCTGTTTTACACAACACTTTTATAGTGGTCTGCCAGTTTGTATTTCGGTCAAATTACTAGTTTAGTCCAGACTGCGATATCTTGAAACTTATTGCACCTTGCACCTTGACCTACTGCAGAAACATGGAAATTTGTGTCAAGCATCTAGTTGCAATGCATTCCTTTTCACTCTACTTGCTACACAGGATCTCTGAGAACATGATCTTGCATACCAATTATCTGTTTTCTGCCTAATCTGCGTATAAAAAACATCTGGTGTGGATAAATAATTGAGTAATAACTTTAAGCATGCTGTCAATACATTCATATCATCACAAATCCCCTCCAGTGAATTTTTTAAGTTAAAAAAAAAGATCTATTCACCCAAAAAATCCCTTTCATCTCTTTTCTTATTATGCTGCTGTCTATGCTGTCATCTGAGTTATTTCAGCAGTGAGCATCTGTCCTATTTTGTTGTATCATTTCCCTGAAGAGTACAAGGTGTCTTGTCACAACTGCAGCAATGTTAGTTTTGCTTATCATGAATGAGGCAGAGGGAAACACAGACCACAGAGACAAAACACATACAGTGGCAGCAGTGTGAAATCTGGCTTGAATAACTAAGTGTGTAGCACAGATACCAGCGAACATCATATGACTGAGAAAACTCAATCCCAAATGTCTGCAAATGACAAGACTGTTGTCTCCTGTAAATCAAGTGAAGGCTTTTTCTTGCAGCATCTTCTTATCCTCGGAGCCACTTTCTCTGACACTGTGCATTCAGGCAGAGCTTGTCTGTCAGCCTCGTTTTGTAGCTAATTTATTCATTTAAGCAGTGGCAGCCACATTCAAAGACAATGGTGCACAAGCTCTGAGTTGAATTAACCTCAATAATTATGCAGATTTGGGGAAAGAAAAGCCCAATTGTTACACACTCCTCAAAATTCCTGCCCCCTCCTGTGCTTGACATCCAAGTGAATAAATTACTACAACCAAGAAATGTCCCTCTTCAGGTTCCACTTGGAACAACAGTGCACTACTTTGAGTAGGAATATTAAGATTGGGCCATCCAAGGTGAAGCATTCTAGTTTATGTTTTCTTCAAATAGTCTTCACCCTAATGGAAGCATGTATTCATTGTGAGTGCATTAACCCATGCCTGTAGTACTGCGGATCCATTTTCACTAAACATTTCCAAGGAATCCATTCTAAGTGTTTCCAATAAAGGCCTGGGTTCAAAGTGCTAATGGTTCATTTGATCAATACATGAGCTTTTCCACTGCAAATATCAAAAGTGATAAAACATTTCCAGGAGAGCACTGAAATCCATTAAGTGTTGACTTGAATCGAGGGACCATTTGAACTGTAGTAAGATGTTTATGGATGTTGCACTCTGGGTTTATATCATATTATGCAGATGTATTCTTTACCGTAGAGTCTCATTCAGTCAGAGCACATGCTAACATGCTTGAATGCTAACAGATTTGTAAAGTGCTATTTTGGGCACCGCTGGTTCCCCAAGTAAGAATCCCATTCATTTTTCTCACAGAAAAGTGTTAACATTAGGTCAAACTCACAGTTTGAGCACTTCTGTGGTTTGGATCAGCATGAAGATAAGTTAACTGCTCTTAGTATTGGACATGGTCAAGGCACAAAAGTGATTTCATTTCATCCTGACAGGAAAATGAATGTGTGTACTCCAGTTCATGGTAATCCATAGTTGTAATAGTTGTTGAGACCAACCCAGTCTCACAACAAAACGTATCACAGCTACATTGGTCCACAGTGCAAAACGTAACCATCTCACAATTTGGGCTCATAAATTGTGAGACGGCTACGTTTTTTCTGACCTATTCTTTTCTGTAGGACTGCATTCACAATTATGTGGGGCACTTGAAAAAATACTTGGTAATAAGTGATAAACTAGACATCATATGCATTCACTGAACAGAGACTGTGAAAACAAAAAGCATATTTCTCACTAGAAATGTCATCAACACATTTTAATGCAGAAACTATCTTAAAATGTTACATTTTACACTGAGAATTAAATGAATGGCAGCCATTATTTGTTTTCGCAGACAAAAACTTGAATGTCACGTGATGTGAATGCAGTCCTATAGAAAAGAATAGGGCAAAAAAACGTAGCCATCTCACAATTTATGAGCCCAAGTTGTGAGATGGCTACGTCTTGCACTGTGGACCAATGTAGCCAACGTTTTGCTGTGAGACTGGGTTGGTTGAGACATGTCACTCAAAACCACAAATGTCGATTTCATGGTGATGCCGCATGAAAAGTCACTGGATCATCAAAGTCTTGTGTGCACTTTTCACCACCTGAATTGAGATATAATAAGGAAGTGGCATAATGTGGGTAGCAACAGACAAAAACAACAATAACAGAATCAAATTTGCATCCTGTACTCAGCTGCTGGAAACAAGGGCAACTGAAACTCTGCCTAATGCACAACACACTGGAGGAGATGAAAGCTGCATGTGTGAGAGTGAGGCTGGTACTCACCCTGTCTCAGATGAAGTGTAATGGTGGATCTTGAGAATAGGAAGCCCAGGTATGCTTTTATTCAGGTGTTTCTAAGAAAAGTATGGCTTGAGTCAGTGTTTACGGTGTTTACAGAGCTCATAATTAGTTTAATAACAGAGGTCATTTGTGCTGTAATTTGGCAGGATCAATCAATGGGACACATGTGGCACATGCCTCTAACCGCAGTTATTCTTGTTATTGCTGTGTGTGACCACTTCCTCCTCCTCTTCATAGGATGGGTTACTGAAAGGCAACCTGTGATGAGTGTGTGTTCTTGTGTGTATCTGTGTGTGCTTTGGGATGTATGTGTGAGGGTGAATTATTGATGCAGTGTAAATCCAATCTGCCTCATGGCAGGTGCGCCATGTGCTGTTTGCTGTGTGTGTGTGTGTGTGTGTGTGTGTGTGTGTGTGTGTGTGTGTGTGTGTGTGTGTGTTTGTATGTGTGTTAGATATTGTCAGAGAGGAGGAAGGAGCAGTGCTATAATTAAAAGGCAGTAGTTTGCAGTACAGCCCACACAGATTCAGCTATAGGCATACAGGCTATAGCTTTAGTGTACTTTGTATACACATGGTCATCAGCGTCCACTTTCACTTACAGTACGCTACACAGGAAAATTATTATTTCCTCATCCCTCTTTCTATCTCTGTTGAGAAGTACATTTTGTTTTTCTTTCTTTCTCTCCATCTTTTTCACAGCCTCTTTTTTACTCTTTGTCTTCTTTTTTTCTCTCTCTTGCTCTCACGAACTTCACAATATGCCACACTCGAGCTGCAGCAGCCTGCTATTGTGCAGCATGCTGACAAGCTGCTAGGAGCCGACCAATGATATCATCCCATTGTTCCTGTGCTGTCACCTGCACCAGGGAGCCTGGAGTCCGGGAAGAGAGGTGGAAGGAAAAAAGGGAGGAGGAAAAAAGAGGCAGAGGGTGAGGGAGAGATGGAGAAGTTGTGAGGGACGCAGCACTGTGTGGTCTCTCTCCACTGGGTCAGGAGAAAGGACCAGCCTCTGCACTGATGCCACTAGGTTGAAGCAAACAGGCTTGCATTCATTATTTCATCAGTTCAATGAGCATATTTGATCACAATTCAGTAAGAAGCTTTGCTGCATTCTTATCTAAAAACATTTGCTTCTGGTGCTCTTTGCTCGTATGACAAAATCAACACTTCCTCCATATTTACTGTAGCTGTGGGCAAATTCTATTCAGGAATGTTTACCGAACACAAATTCATAGTTATGTCATACTCACCAGTCTGCTGTTCCAAGTTTTTTTCTTTTTACAACAGAAATACTATTTTCAATCAACATCATTTCAGTATTATCCAGCACCATGCTACCTCACAGTTTCAGCTGCTGTTTAGGCTACTGTCAATTAACCTTGACCCTGACTGCACAAACATCTCACATCTAGTTTGATTGACAGTAGTTAAAAAAAAGGATTCATATTTCAGTCTCCTTTCTTTGTGTGTTAAGTGTGCAGCTATGAAAAGGATGAAATTAGCGTAGCTCAGCATACAGATTGGAAAGCAAGGGGAATACAGCTAGCATAAAAGCAGTTCACTGTTTTAGTTTTTGTACAGATAAAGTGAGATTTAGTGTGTTCATTTGTGAATTTAAGAGTTGCTGGTACTGGTAAGTTTTGAATGTTGGAGACAGAAATGTCAGTTCACTGACAAGCTAGGCTAATGACCTCTTGGCTCTGTAACTCCATACTTGGATGAACCTGATGAAGGCCACAAGCCGAAGCACAGCCTAAAAATAAAGTTGTTCTATAAACTCTAAATGTTGAACAGTTTCTTTAATTTATTTTAATTTGTGAGTGAAACTGCAGTTCTATGACAAAGTGATACTGGCGGTGAGTATGGCAGGACTGTTATTGTGATGAAGGGGCTAACACTGTGGAAAAGTACATGATGCTGAATTTACCACATGAGCCAGTACACAGGTGTTTCATCATCCCTTTAATGTTTTTTTTTTTTTTTTTTTTTTAAACCTTGGCCTTAATTGATTCGTGCCATTCAGTACACACAAGCTCAATCACACACAGCAGATTAGTGTTTCAGTGACATACTCTTATGCCAAACAGACATGTAACCTCACACTCGGACACATACAAACACAAACATTTGTGGATTCCTGTTGCAGGAATGTACCCACTCTCCTCTTCCTACAAAGGCACACATATACTGCATTGTTCAGGAGACACACACAGCAGCTAACTGGCCAACACCTCCGCACCTTCACTGGCCTTTTCATGTCTGCTCCTCTCATTTGCTCCTGCCTTTGGCCTACCTTCTTCCTCTCTTATATTTCACATCTCTCCCCCCCCCCACTGCATTTTTATCTCAGCACCTGCAGCAACATGATGTGTGCGTGTGTGTGCGAGTGAAGGCATCAGTCGGCTCTAGACAGGCTGATTAAACCCTTCAGCGCTGTCTGGTTCACCACTGGCACAGCACACCTCAACATAACGTCACAACACTGACACTCGCACCCCGCCAGCTATCTGTGGCTTGCTTCACTTCTATGAAAGTTATTTATTTTATAGGAATATCTGTCTCCAGTGTGTGCTTTGATTGAGGGAGTAGAAGTCATTCTTTTTACTCACCCTTTGTGTTTTTTTGCTGTCGAGTCATTGAGCTTTATATGGATTTCACATCAGAGCTGGAGGAGGAGACGAAAGATCAGATTGTCAGTTTTTGGACTCACCGAAAAAAGCTCATAATTATGTCTCTGTGCTTGTGAAAAAAGAAAAGTACTTTATGTGATGTGTTTCTGTGATGCAGGTGGTTTAAGGTGTTTGTCTTGGCTTTCGCTTTGCCATCTGTTTCATCCCAGAAAAGACATCTGTTGTGTGTTTAAAAAGGACACATGCACATTTACAGGCCTATATTTTAATCTGGGGCTCTACTGGAATATTTTTGCATGATTTACAGTTGAAATAAAGCCTCCTTATTTAACTCATAATGACCCTTTATGCAGGCCTGTTTCTGTCTGAAACAGGTTGTTTTACAGTAGGTCATCTCTGTCTAAGGCTCCCTGCCAATGAGCCCACTCTGTTCTGATTGGCCAGCTCCTGGAAGATGTCACTCAGGAGATTTCCACAAACCATGCTATGAACTATAGTCATAGGATTACACTACTTTTTCTTTACTCAAAATGTAAACTTCTCTAATATATGGAAAATGGAAAAACAAACAACAAAAACAAAGGCTGCCACCAGCTGTTTATGGGCAGTCACAGCAAGCTGACGTCAGCTCGTTGGCAAGGTAGAAAAAATCCTTGCAAACAAAGTGTTCAGAGCAGGTTTAAGCCTGGGCTGTTGACTTGCCCACAGATGCTCAAGACATTAGTATGGGTCTAATATTCAGGCTGGAATAATAATATCTACAGGTTGTAATAAACTTGGTTAGGGTTAAGGAAAGATTATGATTTAGGTTCAAATGATCACTTGAAACGTGATTTATACTTCCTTAAAGTTGAAGTATGTAACTCTGACACCAAGCGTTTAGAAATGGTACTATGGCCCACGTTCAAAACACTGGAGAGAGCTGTTACTCGCGCGGGTTGCCAGTTGTTGGACGTGATCCTGCAGGCACACGAGTCGAGTGCAACATACACAATGCGAAGTGACCCACAGTCAGACATCCCAACTTGTTTCAAAGGCATCCCCTGTACATACCCTTGTTTTGTTTCTCAGATTGTCATGAGGTATTTGAGAGTCATAACGATGCTTTTTGGTTTTGTAACATCAGACATTATTTGCAGTGTTCCTAGCTGCAGCTCAGTGGCAACTGGCAACCTGGCTGCTGAAACACTATTGACTTGGTGATTGGTAGATTGGTGGTGGGTGGCGTATCAGGCCAAAACACAGAATGACAACATAAACATTACTTGAGGGCTGCAACTGAGCTTTTCAAATGTGAATATTCTGGCTGGACTACTACTGTCAGTGATATCAGTGTTTGAAATGAACATGATTCCTTAATGTCTGGTGACATTTAGGGCCATTTTATGATTACTTGGAATATATTTGTTACATACAGCTACTTTAAAGTTATGCAACTTTTATTGCCATGGCAACAGTAAACATACAGTAGCAACATTGTTTTTAAACAAGGTCTTGATTCATGGCAAATGCTGGTCCCCTGCAGAAAGGTCCACATTTTGTCATGTTACTATCTAGCCATCCACCCAACCAGCTTCCTCTTAATAAAACTAAATCATCTCAGTAATAACCTTATATTGACATCATGTGAACTGCGGCTAATTTCCTCAGGTCAATTACTATAGATGCTCGATGGAGCAAACTTAATTATATTGTTGTTTTTGCTGTCTTGAATTTTAGACATATACTGTCGTTTTTCTCGTAAGGAAAGGCTGGACTTGCATGGAACATTTCTACATACATTTAGCCTACTGTAAGTGTTGGATCTTTGACCATGCATAGCATAGATATCTGACATAATAAAGTTATATAAATGATAAAACATCACAGAAAGCAAAATATCTCTCCTTCAAGGTCACACTTTTATTCAGCATCTGGAAAGCAACTCATATATTACCTTTCTCTGCTCATTCAGTAAACTGCAGGTTGGTGCACTGATGTAATCTCAAGGCCAGAAAGGCTGCATATTTCGAAATAATGTTGGTTTACACACCTATTATATAGTAATATAGATAGTTTTTTTTCATGTTTACCATTGCTTAAAAGCTTAGTTTCCAGAATATTATACCCTTTTTCCATACATAGCAGTACTGTATGTTACTTTTGTTTTTGTGCTTTACTATACGTACGCGTGTGTAGACTGCTTGGAGGCTCGGGTTGTATTGAGGAGACAGGTGGTGTGAGAGCTGGACACACAGCATGGGTGAGGATGAAGAAGAGCTGGAGAAGGAGGGAAGAAGAGAAATCTCATTCCCCTCCTGCTGCCACAAACATGCACTTCAAAGATGGCTTCTAGAGACATGAAGCTCCCTCAGCTGTTGTTGTGGTTAGCTAATGAAACTAATGAAAAGTAATCAAATGTTAATCAGGAGTGACAGCTGAGCAGCAAACTCAAAGTCCTGCTTTTTTCTGATTCTGAAAATGAAACTATCGTCTATTCATCTGGCGTGGCTGGAGTTTAATGCGTCAGTGGGGCAGGTTGTTTGTGCTTATGGCCGCGGTGTTGCCAACAGTAATGAACAGGCTGGATGACGCGCCCCGTGCAGCATCGATCGCACACTCTCACACAGACGGCGGATGGAAATTGGTCCTGGTGGGGAAGCAAAGGAGGTGCACACATGCCTACACCTTCTGTAGACACATATGGATGCACGGATCAGCTCACGTACATACTGGGAGAGAGTGTGTGTCTGAGTGTGTGTGTGGCGCTGTATGTTTGTTGACATGCTCACTGGACCAAGGATGATCTTCTTACTGGTGACAGTATGGAGCATATAGAGGAGGAGACCTGCTCCGTGGGCCCCTCTCCCTCCTCGCAGCGGCAAACACTTGGATCTCTTCCACCACCCCTCATGTCCTCAGCTGGTGCTCTCTACAGTTGGAGGCAGGCCCCACACACACTCTGTATCAAACCAGGCTATAGAGCTTCCTCTCCTGCTTCATTTCCACATGAATGGTTGCCATATTGTCATATACTGTATCGCTATTGTTGGCAAGTCACTCAAAGTTATTGGCTCGTTCTTGGTGAGCTAACAATAGCAGAGGGAGGAAGGATGCCTGTTAATGTTGGTTGCAAAGCATTGATGGTGCATATCCTTAAAGGGAAATTTATTATAACATGGGACTTATTTTCTTGCAGTTTTGGCCATTATATCTAAAGTTATGTTAACATGAATTGCTGAAATATGGGAGCAAAGTGTAATGGGGCAAGAAACATGATTAGACAAGATATAAACAATTCACAAGTTTAATCAAAACCACTTTATTTGGAGGTAACTGAATGTGTGTGCACCTAAAATATCATTAATAATTCCCTAATACACAAAAAGATTTGTAAGATAAACAAATAAGAAGGCAACAGACAATACCAACAACCTAAAGAGAGTGATAATAACACACACGCAACATTCGAGAACAGTACAGTCAAGCTAAAATAATGTAGATTGTGAGCTCATCATTGTCTTTGACAAGCATATATCTAAAGTTTATGATGTCTACCGTTAAAAGAAAACTATGGTTTATTACATTACATTAAATTATTATGGATATTCTTTTGGTCATGTTAACATAGTATTCACACCAAAAAGTCATTACTGAGATCTGTAATCACAATGTCATTGCAAAAAATACATCCAGTGGGTCAACAGGTTGTAATTATTACCTGTATCTGTCTGTTTGTTCACTGTGAACATCCACAACAGTTTACCAGCTTGTGAAGTGACTCACCGGTTTGACTTCGACCTACCTTACTTGCCTTAGCAGTGAGCACTCCTGGCTACATATATGAAAAATAGCATTTGTCCATTTATTTATCAAATATGATTGCACACAGATATCAGGATCTAGGATTTTAAGATTTTATTAGCTAATGAAGTCTGCATACTAATTTTACCATTTGCCTTTGGCGCTGGAGCTGTTTAAAACTTATCTGGCTATTCTTAGCGATGTCTGCTTTCCTTGATCTCAGTGATTCAGTTGATGAGGACAATCCAATATAAAGCCCCAAATTTTAATAAAATGTAGTGCAGATTGTGGATAGAATAAAAGGAACTAGTGTTGCGCTTGTTTCTCTTAGGTTGGACTATTGTATGTATTGAATTGTGTCAGTAAGGGTCTTTCAGTTAAAAAGAAATACGATACACAACCACAGGTCCTTAACCTCAGGGATGGTCTGCTGCCTGTGTGTGGTAAATCTCTCCTATTCTACAAGTTCTTTGTTGTTTTACTGCGCTCCCTCTGCCTCTCTCTCTCTCCTTCTGTCTTTTTCTTTTTCTCTCCATCATCCTCTCTGTTGTCTGTGAGCGTGTTAACACTCCAGTCCTGTCAGTGAGCCTCATGGAACCATGGAAACCAGTCACACCATTCTTCACCAGTGTGTGCATGTGTGTGTGTGTGTGTGTGTGTGTGTGTGGCAGTGTGTAATTGTGCCAGCTTTGTGTTTGCATGTATGTGTGTATGTGTGTGTGTGCTTGTATGTTGATGGGCGGGATCAGGGTCTTGTTTAGTTTCAAAAAAGCTGAGGAGAGGTCGTGGTCGTTCCTTCGGGCCTCTTGCTGTAATTCATGTAAATTCCCTTAAGACCCCGGCCCCTTTTGTTTTCCTCATTGTCCACCGACTTGAATCCAACGCCTGCATCATCAATAAAACTTGACACTAAATGTTTTTTTTTTAAATGTGATATTCATTTACCTGGTTCTTCTGATAGCTAACAAAGTTATCACAGTAGTCTTGCTATATGACACCTCTGACACAAGACTCCTCGCTTTTATTGTGTTGTAACGAGTTCAGCCAGAGTTAACAAGGATAAAATTAAAACACACTTGGAATGAAGACAGAGTGAAATTACTGCCAGAGGACAGCACTGCTCTGTCTTATCTTATAGCTCATTGTCATGGTTTATTACTTGATAGAGAAGCAAATCTAAACAGTTTATTGATCCAACATGACCTGAAAACAATATTGTTGGGAGTATTCAAATAAACAAGTGTTGAAAATCCCATGTAGGAATATGTTAGGAGCAAATTTTAGAAGCCTAAATCATCCACACTTGTCCTTTCAGCAGTGAAGTGCCCCCCCACCCTGCCTCGATAGCCTTGTGAACCCAGCCCCTTATTCTCTCCCCAAGCCAATCATATTTCACTCCCATTCACATTTCTGAATAGAAAACTCCAAAGGAGTCCTTGCCACACACACCCACTGATAGGACACACACAAGCACACACACACAAGCACACACACAAACACACACACACACACACACACACAGAAACATACACACATACGGCAGCATGTAGTTCTGGTTATGAAGGCTCGGTCTAGACCGCAGCATGAACTTTGTTCAGTTAAAAGTTGCTATTGAAATATGCAGTTGCCATTGAAATATTGTTCTTCTATTGGTGTCGTGACAAAGAGCAGGGAGGGCGCCGGCCCTGTCTCAGTGTGAGTCTGAAGGAGCAATGGGCTGGCGGAGATCACCCAGTGTCTGTCGTCAACAGAGTCAGTGTGCAGAAATAATGCCCATTAGACTTGGTCGATCACGCCCCACGCCCCATGAAATATGGCCCTTTGACTCATTTCATAGCATAATCCATACACCTCACCACTATCCATCATCTCTCTGAAAGATGTCTGCCACTATGAATACATTTATTTATGACACATTTTTTAAATTAATGGCTCCTCATGTGGTGACACTTGATGCTGAGAAAGCTCAACGTGCTGAATTATGTTTACACAGAAGACGACTAGAGATTTTCATTAGTGAATTAAGGTAAAATTCCAGCACAGAACTTTCAAGTCTCTTTGACCACCAATGAAGCTCTGACAGTGTGTAGGCTGATGATTTCATCATGGTAAGTGGGTGGAAATGATATACTTGCAGTAGCATGCAACAATGATCATGTTGTGAAGCCATTGAGCATGTCCCACTGGTGCAGACAGAATTCATATGCCTTTGTAGGAATATTAAGTGGCTATTGCCCAAACCCACAAGGAACACTAAACCAGTGGAGAGAATTGAAAGAAAAGAAAATGAAGTGTAAAAAAATGTTTTCCTTGTTGGATGCTGGAGGCTAAATCATTGTTCTGTTTGATAGACAATGTGCTTTGAGGGAGATTATGTTACATTTTCTGTGCTTTTGTAGTGAGAGGAGCATTATTTAGGGCTGGGCCTAGAGAATAGCAACTCTTTCAAAGGGGTAGCTCCTACCATTGTTACCCTCTGCAACCATAGCTAACGAACGTCAAAAGGCCTTTCTCAAATCTATTCTTTTAAAACAGATCGCAATAATACCGGTGAGGAGTCGGCCATAAATAAGCTTCCCCACACTGAGTCAACTAGATTAGATTGCATGGGGACATCTGTTGAGTGTAGGTAGGCACTTTCCTCTGCCTTCTCACTTTATGGGAAAGGAAGTCCTTAGTATATGCCTTGAGGCCTTTTCCTTTTATTCCTGTAGCTTTGCTGATGTTGCTCCACCTCCACCCTCTACTGAACATCCAGACAGCTGCATTGACTCAGGGACAATCAGTGCAGCTGACAGTTATTTTAGTGTACACTCTGTGGCGTTTGATGTAGCATGCAATTATAGTGTCGATTTTGCTTTTATGCTCTGCCAAATTCATATTGCAGGATGTTACGCTCTGTCATCTCGTCATGCTGCTGACAGTTGTGTGTGATACAAAACAAATAACTTTTTAAATATTTAATGCCCTTGTACAAAATGTTTCTAAAAACCCACCCGGTAACTTTGTGGATTCTAGTAGCTGTTCATGTGATACCAGGAAATGTTTAACCCCTATTGTAGAGAGACAAAAGGTTGTTTTAATCCCACTGTGAGAGGCAGGGAGCGAGGAGGGAGGGTCAGGGGAGGGACATGGGAGGAGGGGTGTGGGTGTGTTGGAGGGGGTGGGGGGCGGGGAGGGGGTGATTTTGTGAGAGAATCAGCTCTTCCCTCTTTACTGTCACTCAGTGACAGCACACTGACTGAGGAATACACAGCCACTGGGATTATGACAACTGAACCATGCTCTCAGGCAACGGATGCGCACACTGAGTGGACTTATTTTTATTGAGACACACAGGAATAAAGGTGATGTATATTTATTAATCACATCTTACATTAGTAACCTGTTGTTTAGAAGCTATAGCCTGTGATGCATCCAAATGATAAGATATCCAAAACTATAGAGTCAAACTCAACTGAACTTGCTGTTTTTACCAAACTAATGGTTTCTTTAACAAGACTACTTTTGTGAGCTTTGACTTGTAGCTTGAGCCTTTGATGCATTGACAGGTTCCTTTTTTAGAGTTAGGTCATTCTTGCAGTGTGTGGTAAAATCTCCTCTGCAGTGGAATGTCTATGAAAGCTGGTTTTCCCTGTGTCATTAACATTTTCTTAGATTTCTTGCTCTTTTCTCTGTATTATCATAGCAACATATCATTTTAATTCTGTTGTTTACTCTGCTGAATCTCAGCTCGTCTTCAGTGTAACGGCATAAAAGTGCATCTCCGTCTCTGCGAACCATATCCCCTAATGTAAACTCATCACGGGGGAGGAGTGAGTTCCGGGTCTAATTATTTCTCCCCTCTTTGGTGATAATGATGCTTCATCGCGAGAGCGGTATCATCTACAGCCACATTCTGCCTCTCATTAGGCAGAATTAAACCCACAGGCCGCTATGCTGATGCTGAGACCCCTTTCCCCTGTTAAAAAACACACATCAAAACATCACAGCCTGGAGCCGAACGAACAAACTCATTACTGAATTGTGTAACACCTCGATACTTGGCATTATCTGCAGTGAGCCATGCAGCGAGCCATGCTGATTCAACCTGTGGACATCTCACTTTTTGTGTCATATTATGGCATAAACCTTTGTAAAACAGCATGATGTGACAAATGGAGATGTAAAGTATCTTGGAGGCAGGTTTTACTCATGCACAACGCTCACGCACAAAGGAGAAGCAAAAATATCCCATGACTGGATTTTGTTGGGCATGATGGTTAAATTTGTGTTTTTTTAGTAATAAAAGCTGAATTACAGTTAAGTGACATACTTTCCTGAGCTGAATATACTATTGCAGCTAAATGAAATGAACAGAGCGTTAATTTATCAGTGTATTTAGGCAGCATATATTTGTATTGATATTGATATGTATGGTCACAAATATTGTAATAATTCCATCACCCAAGATTATGTATTCTCTGGTTGAAGCTTCCCAAATGTGAATATGTTCTGGCTTTTTTAGTCCTCTATGATAGTAAACTGAATACTGTTAGGTTGCGGAGTGTTGACAAGGACAAAAAGACATTGGGCTTTGAGAAATAGTGACATTTTTCCGCATTTCTCAACATTTTATAGACCAAACAACTAATCGTTTAATTGAGAAAATAATCAGGAGATTAGTCGATGATGAAAATAATCATTAGTTGCAGCCCTACTTTAGTTTTTTAATCCACCAAATCCTGAGGGAAAATATTTGACCCTTCAGCTTTTAAATGCTCAACTCTGTTCACGCACTGAGTCATTAAATATGTCTGTTTCTGCTGTTTGTTGCTGGGGAGGTTGTGTACAGTGAGTTTATAAATATAAATATAGATATTAAAAAAACATATTATTTGCTAAAAACGTCTGCCTATTGTAGCTGGAAACAACTCCAGCTCTCCACTGGTGAGAGCAGTGAGACTGAACCCAAACAGTGAAGTTGTAGGCCTGAAAACCTGAAAGACACGAAAATGATGATTATCCGTGGTTTCTTCACTATGAGCAGTATAGTTTTTTGTCACATTGTTAATATAAAAATATTGATGATTATGACACACATATCTTATGTTTTAATTTCTATTTACCGCTAATCCTTTCTGCTTGTTGTAAAATGTTATTGTGCTATCTCCATCTATTAAACATTCAGCTGTCTGTAGGTGTTTTGTTTGTCAGCACTCATGGCACGAGAGCACTCCCTGAGGTATTGAGGACATTGTGTTTCCCTTGCTGTGAGGTGTTTTGTAGTGCTGCTTGCTGCCCACTGTCAACATCCTATCTCAGGCTATTTTCAGTCTCGGTCCTCCATCCCTCTGTGTATCACCATGGCAGCCGAGCTGGCCTGAGCTCGGCTCAACTCTGTGGTGTCTAAGGGCAGAGGTGGGGTAGAAGGATGGCTGGCTTGATGTCATGGGGGGAGGCCGCTTTTGATGGGATCAGCCTTCAGCTCATTCAAACAGGATGTGGAAAGGTCACTTTGTTGTTGTATTTTATTCATGGATCTCAGCTGAAATCAGCTGTTTCTCTGCTATCTTACAAATGCACAATGAGGCAGAAATTATGGTGCTGTAAGGTTGTCCTGAAAGAGCTAAATGAGATGATGGTTCTGTGCGTAGGTATGGTGTCAGCAATAATACAGTGTGATGCTGTGGAAGAATAGCAGGTATGTCAGTGTTTTTCAGAATCTGGGTCAGGATCTTTTCAAATTCAGGGCTGTGGGAAGATCAGATTTTCTGCTGTTATAATCCGTACAAAATGATATGTTATTGACTACTCTATGGTGCCAAAGTTTTTGAAATCCTTGAATTGTACAAAAGGCTGAGGTGAAGACTGTAGGTTTTGGGAAAATAGCATGACAAACATCTGAAATGTTTTTAGACAAGCGTGCAGTGCAAAAAGGCTGCAGAGTCAAACCTCAGGTGGTGAAACAATACAGTGATCTTGAGTGAAACAACTGACAAAAACCACATGTGTGGTTGTGTGAAACTGAGTTCATGTAAACCTATACTTCAATTGTATCTGCGTGGTGGTGCGGAGAGCAGTGTTCGTATTTAACCAAGTGGAAACAGCAGCGTCTCTCTGTGGGGTTTCCACACTCTTATTTAGAGCAGCAGACTGAAGTCGATAAGCCTTTGCTAGAAGTAAATTGGATTGGCTTCTTCAATCATTTTCCCCATCGATTCAAATAGGTGTGTCACTGTGACACTGTTTGAGGAGAGGAGAGGACAAAACAAAAAGGGAAAGCACAGAATAGGAAGAATAAATGTAATGTGAGGAGATGATTAATGAGGAGGAAAGAGGATTAAGGGAGAGCGTCTCAGCCTTTTCTGGCCTGTGACCCCATGTTAAGATCTCAAACTCTCATCTGAAACATACTTGGTTTTAGAGCCTGAGTTATATCATGCTGGTCCAAGAAAAAAAGACAGCCTTACATCATCCTTACAGGCTGCCTGCATATTGTGCAACTCGACATGAGGTCCTGATCTTAAGGTTGAGAAATCCAGTATACTATAGAGTAAAGCAGGAGATGAAACAAGAGTAGAAGATAAGACAGAAGAGGAGACAAAGTAAGAGGAAAGAGGACATGGGTAGAGGACAGGACATGAGGAAAGGAGAAGAATAGAGAAGAAGGACAGACAAGAAGATTATGACAGAAGAAGGAGATGAGACAAGACAAGAGGGGAGGAGATGCGTCTCTGCTCCTGCTGTCAGCCACAGGCATTTGTGTCTATCACTTTGGATTACACACTGTTGACTCTGAAAATCCACGTCCACATTTTGGTTTACACAGCTTGGATGTTTGCTTTCTTTTTACCACCAAAACTTTTCACAGTTCATGTCTAAAGAGTCAGCACACACACACGGATGATTATGCGTTAATAAATCCAAATGTTTGATGAGATGGAGAGATTTTGTGTGGGAACATCCTGGTGTGTAAGCGGTGGTGTGACTGTGACAGAGCAGGAGACTCCCAATATGAAAAGGATTTTAGCAGATTATAGTAAAACCAAACCTTGAGTAGGAGGCCTATTGTGAAGTCAAAATGATGTACTGGATGTCAGAAAATAGCTGTGCAAAACCTCCTCCCCAGAAACCTTGTTAAGAAAGACTGGATTTTCTTATCTGGTTGGTTTAAAGTCCCTGTTGTTTCCGTGAAGGGAGAGGGTGGAAAAATCCAAATTATGAATAATGAATTGTTATTCTCTTCCATTTCTTTTTTACACCAGATTGAAGAAAAACCCAGAAGAAGAAGAAGAGGCACACAACTACTGTTGCCAGGGTGGAGGAGGAGAGAGGGGATTTGGGTTTATCTGGTAAGTTGGAACTTTAAATCAATTTTTCAACTTTTTTCCCCCTCGTCACCAACATCTTCATTTTCCAAAACAGTCTGAACTTCCGACTTTTCTGAATCAAGTGTTCTTGTTCGTTTCAAAGGCATTTCTCCTCCCACAGGATGTGAGCACACACAAATGTCATCCTGTTTGCCATGCTTGGCAAGTGTCTCCAGTCTAAATACCATCTATGATACTGCCAGAATGTGAATGTATTAAAGGGATTTTTACAAGTGGAGTTGTATAAGGTAGTTATCCGTTGTCAGTATATTACCTGCTTTAGATTTGGGCCAACATCCCCCCTCTCCCAAGCAGACACTGGCATGTAAGCTAAACAATGTACTACTGTGGATGTGGCCAGCAGGAAGTGTACTGTAAGTTGACATTATATTTAGAATATTTTCACCACTTTATCCTGCCATCAGACAACCCTTTCCTTTTTGGCACTACATTTTCTTAACCATTTGAAATTCTTTTACACATGCACACAATGTATTACGCCACAGATCAGCTTTTTGGGTTCAGTCAGAAAGTGCTGCTGCGGCGTAATACAGTAATACATTATTGCTGCTGGCCTCATCCACAGCACTACATTGCTCAGCTTTTATACCAATACTTCACCTAACTGTAAACATGCTAATAATAACCCTGCTTCAAAAAAGTCCAAACTATCCCTTTAAGTATGAACACTCTGTAGAGTTTATAGGTCCCCCAACGACTAGTCAGCCTTTCCATTGCTACAGTCTCAGTTGTGATGCCTGCTCTTTTGTTCTGGCTGTAAAGCAAAGGTCACCACTTGCTTGACTGGCACTTGTCCACTAGCAAAGTGTGTTTTTGTGTCAGCACCCATTTTGGCAGCAAAGTTTGGCAGGGAATTAAAAACACAGGGTTTCTAATGTCCAACTGTCTGTTTGAAGCATATGGTTGTCAAGGTAACACACACTCTCACACTCTCCCGCTGCTGTGACAGTGGGCGTCAATACTTACAAATCACAAAATAGCACTTAGAGCCTAAATTGTGCCTAGTGCCTCTCTCTTTATTGACACATAATGTGTCATAATGGAGCATGCAGAGGTAGAAAAGTTCCCTAATGGCAGTTGTACAATTAAGCTCCCGTAAGCACAAGGTATCAGGATGCATTAGAGGCCAGAGAATTGACTCTCAGCTCATACCGGGTTTTGAAAATGACCCTCAACAACCTTTGGCTCATCTCCCCATTTCGCTGTGCTCAAAGTGTGTCTGTGATTCAGCGCAGAGTTTATCTAATGCTCCGTGAGTGGAGGTGACATGATGTGATGTGTGCCCACCGCCCAGTGGAGTGTGAAGAAAGTAGCCCACCTCGGCCTCGTAGCAGGCCGAGCCGGGCGGGGAGGCTGCACGCACAGCTGAGTGGCGAGTTAAGGGACTCTGACGGCTCTGAGCTCATCTGCCTCTGTTGTTGGTTCCTATGGTTGTTTTATTTTTACCTACGGGGGGTTGGGGGGGTCTCTCTCTCTCCAGTTTATCCATTTATGTGCCTATTTCAATCTTTCTCTTTCTCTCTGCCTATCTGTCAGTCTGTTTGTGTCTGAATCTCTCATTCTTTCCGTTTCTCTCTTGTCATCGCACTGTGGCGGTCAGTTGTTGCTGTGAATACAGTGGTCAATACCGCTGTGCTCTAGGCCAGAGAGGCTGAGTCCACATTTTTCAATGGCCGAGTCATAGAAGGCCACACTTAGGAGCTGCAGACTGAATTTGCGGTTTTAAGCACAGTGAGGCGTGAAGCATCCATTGTGAGCAGCAGCATTCAGGTCCCGGGCCCTTCAATAGGAGGCCGCAGAGGTTTCTGTTTACCTCCATAGGGCTGTCTTTCACTAGCTTCCCTCACGTGGCTGTCAGGGACACGGAGTGTGGTATTATTGTTTGTGTTTGTGTGTTTTGATGCCAAGCAGGGAGGGTGGGAAAAAGATCAGGATTACCCAACCAGAGGTTTGCCTCTTCAGAAACAGCTATGCTATGGTTAACAGTACACAAGGCTTTTCATTGTAAATCTGTGTGATGAAATTACTTAATACAGACTTTTCCTACACAGTTCAGTGCAGTCAGAACGTATTTGTTCAGGCACTTCATAATTTCTTTTTTTTTCTTTACTGACTGTAAGGTGCTGACTCTCAGTTTCAAGTGTGTTTGATTGTGTTTACACCCCTCTTGGTTGCAGACTATTTGAACAGTGGAGGACTCCAGTTTTAGCCCTCCTTAGATCAATAATCTTAGCTTTGTGCAGCAGGACAACGATCCAAACATACAGAAAAGAGATTTTTTATGACCAAACACTGGAATATACTTGATTCAGTCCAACTAATCACTTGCTTAAAATATCAGCATGAAGACAAAAGCAGGAACTACAGATGGCTGCAGGCCTGACAGCGTCAGCGCTCTGGCAAGAATATTGGCCTGTGTCTTTGGTTGTAGATTTGAGCTGGTCAACATCTGCTAAGGATTTGTCACCAAATATTAAAAATGAAGGAATATTATTGAAAAAAACTGGTTCATTACAATTTGGGTTTTATTTTTCAGTATTTTCATTATTCTTATCTGTAAATCACATCTTTCGTATTGTATCTCACCAAAGTCATTGCTGAGATCTGGAAGATGTCTCTGCAATGTGAAGTGAATGTTAGTAACAGTTATCACTACTCGTGGTGAAATGTACCAGCAGTTAGATAAGCAGTCCTATGTATTCATGTTAAATGATGTTTTGAGCTATCATTAGGCCCTGCAGTTGGTGCATCTATTGAACTTTCTGACAGGTGACACCATGTTCTAACCCTGACCTGACATACTTTTTAACTGCCTTTTGAATTCTACGTCATCAAAGCAAAGAGCAGATACATGGCGACTCATCTTTCCATCTACTTTGTATCTGTTTAGACTAACCTACATTGTTTGGAACCATTAGCTTGATTGGCAGCTTCATCTGAATGCCATGGTCCTCTTTGTAGTCCTGCCAACTTCCCTGCTTATCTAGCTCCACTAATTTTACAAAGACCAAAAGACAGGAATTTGACTCTCACCTTTGTTTTCTTCCAAAATAGTGTGGAAAAATCTGAGTTTAAAACCTGTATCATCATGTTTCAAACCCAGTGTGACTTCTTTCTAGCAATGTCTTCTTATTTCCTGATGCTAACATGGTGAATACAGTGTTATTATTACCAATAAAAATGATGGCCAAGGCTACAAAACAAGTCACATCCAGATTTGAACTTTAATTTTCCCAATTATGTTGTGCCTAAAATTTCCCTTAAATTGAGCAACTGCATGTGTAGGATTATAATTCTTGCTCAGATCATTTGACCTGAGTGAAAACAACTTAAAATTAAAGTTGAGTGTCAGCATTTTAATCTTATAATCAGAGCTAAAAAATGTTCCCCTGTCGTATTTTCTGACTATGCTGTACTAGAAAGTGGCTGGATACATTTGTATATTCACTGAATTCTCCATATTAAGATACTAAAAACCAGAATATAAATTGCTGACTTTCTCAAAGAGATCCTCCATAAATGCTAGTACGCATGAACACAGTCGGCTACTAGGAGTGGAAGCATCAGCTCTGTGGCATGTGGTTAGAAAGCAGTGATATAACGCAGCAGCAGTTGTGAGATCTGACGGGCTGCAGATGAGAAGAGGGATTC
This sequence comes from Scomber japonicus, assembly GCF_027409825.1. NCBI lineage: Eukaryota > Metazoa > Chordata > Actinopteri > Scombriformes > Scombridae > Scomber > Scomber japonicus. Next base: position 13,808,725 of record NC_070582.1, read on the forward strand.
ATACGTTCACAGAGGGCCCCTGGGCTGCTCCCAGCACACGTTGTTTCAGATGAGCGCGCCCAAATATTTCTTAGGTGTCTCTTTGATACGAGTTTGACAATCCTCTGTCGGTTCTGTGTCAACACTCCTGTCTGCGCATGTTATGTTTAAGTGGGACTATATGTGAGAAAGAGGCCGTGTATAGATGTGAGTGGCTGGATAGATGTGTGTGTTTTGCAGTGTCTCTTTGGTTGTATGAGAGGCTGAAGCAGGGAGGTACGGAGACATGCAGCTAAAGTGTCAGTAAGAAGCACATGAATAAACAAATAGATGAATAGATGGATACAAAGACATTGAGGGAGAGAAAGTAGCTGAGTGATGTGAAAGAGGTTGGTGAGGCCCCTCCTGAGGGGCTTTAGCTTCTCTTCCTCCATCTTCCAGAGTTGTGGAGTAAGTTGGCTTCATGCACAACTGACTCATAAACTGCTCAGTAGACAGCCTGGAGAGTGTGGGGAGATGCTGTTCTATATCTGGTGCTCCATTTCCATCTTTTTTTCACCTTCACAACCTTCCTCCAGGCCTTGTATTACCATCACTGCCTGTCCTCTCTGTGCAATTATCTGGTGCAGCCGTTTAGATGTTCCTTATTTGGACTGCTTGAATGCATATTTGTTCATTCCTCTTTATTCATCTCTCTATTATCCATCATCTCGAGGCAATTATTTTAGTATTGAGTCTCAAAATCGTATTAAATGCTGAAAAGATTATTTGATCAATTCAAAAAAAGTCAGTAATGAAGGAAAATGTGCTCTTCTCAAATCAGAGAATTTGCATTTTTTCCCTGTTTTATCTCATTGTAAATTAGACATCTTCCAGTTTGTCCAAACAAGCAACTTGAAAATGTCACCATGGGCTTGAGACGACCCATTTTCTCCCATTTTATAGACTAAATTAACAATTGATTAAAAACAATCAATAGATTCATTGAGGAATAAAATATCATTCCTTCCAGCCCTTCTTTTCATCTAATTGTTTACAGTGCAGTGGATTTATTTAAATATACAATAATCACTAAATGTATTGGTCGTAATGGACTGATTGCCTTCTTGTTTCAAAGATGTCCCTCACTTGAAAAACAAGATGTTGGTGTTCTTGTTCTTTATTTAGACATTTGGAAAACAATCGATTAAATATATTACAGGTTATAGTAGCCAAACATGGTTCCAGCTGCTCTCAGTATATCATAGATGTCTATACTCTCATCTATTTCAACAGCACTGCGTGATTTAAAGACCTCTTTGTTTCATCCCAGTTGCTTTAGACGCCTCTGAGTCCTTTTGCACACCGTGGGTGAATTCCAAAGGTGTGTTTTTTCAGATTCCAAGTATCGACGTGGCTTCAGGAGAGAGAAGATTGTCCTCACACAGTCACAAGCTGGTGGGATCTAGCTGTTTGGATGTGCCTCTAAGAAACCAAATGATTTATGTGGCTGTTAGGCATGGGTCCTGGTCCAAGGCCAAGTCTATCTGCTCATCAATATAAACAGCCTGCTTCCCGGGTGTTTCGGTGGAATACAAATGGTTGAATTTAGACGTCACCCCCTGCTCACCTGCATCTCAGGCACTTCTAATGAGAAATCTCTCTGTATGTTCAGAGACAGAGAGCAAGAGTAACGGAATGAGTAAATACGAAATGTGAGAGCACACTGAGGAAGACTGTTTGTAGATTTCTAGCTCTGCTAGCTGAATTACATTAAGTCCTGCAATTCCTAATTCTTTTGAATTATTTTTCTCATTCCCAGATATAATTTGATGTATCTTAAATTGACACCTAGCAGCATTTGCTCAACTGTTGACTATAGCCTTTACATTTTTTGTCTGTACATTTAGGTTTCTGTTATAACCCTGAATACACCTATGTGCCTTTTACATGAACCAAAACAATATATTTACTGTCTTTAGTGCCAGAAAAACTTGGATAACTCAACAAAATGTGGAAATAAAAGTGTTCTGCCCCTCACTATCTCTAGCTGTCAAGTCTCAAACACAAAACATCTGGTGTGCATCTCTGCAGCCAGGAAACTCCAGAGCTCCTTCCTTACATGCAACAACTATTATGTGTACAGTTTATTGTTATTAGAAAAATAAGTCATTTTCATTTCGAGATATATTGGAGCACAGATTGGGCAATTTAAGTCCAAAACCATCTTGATTTCCCTGAGGAATCGCAGATATAATTTGATGTGTCTTGAATTGACATGACAAACATTATGCGACTGTGTGCATATGTATGATTTGAGTAGGTGCATACAATTGAATCTGAATCCTGCCACAATTCTCGTGTTGAATCTGAATACCTTTTGAATTCTTCAGTGAATATCTTTAGGTTTAGCGTTCAGTAGGTTTTAAATAAAATTATGAATTGCTAAAATCCCCAACACTACCTTGGTATCACCTTCACACGTGATTTCAATCATAAGACCTCTCCTTGTTGTGTGGGCCTGTACAAAAGAGAAAAGAAACACATATGTTGGCACTTGTATATAGAATGGGTCTGACACATATCATGTTACTGACATGTGACCAGAGCCTTGATCTAATTATGATGGTCAGGTCTGAGGGAGAACATGTAGCTTGAAACGTCAGTCACTTGTGGATGTCCCATTAAAACTGCATCTGAAGGAAAAAAGGAGTGTCACTGTGTGGATCTTCTTCTCTTTTAGACATTGTTTCTTTAGTCCAGCACCTGTTTTAAAGTTGTTTTTTTTCTGGGAAGTGCACATCTACAACAAACTTTTTCCTGTACAAACTGTGCAGCTTCATCATTATTTTAAGTTCTTTTTCACTGCAAACATTTTAATATATCATAGCAGGAAAAGCAGAGGTGTAGCGTAGCAACTAGATGTTCCTGTTCAGAGCTATGATATTGTGCATGCAGCTAGCACACTGGGATGCCTTAATGGGATGCTTAAATAGAAGGGAGCCATCCTTCGTGTTAGTAGTTACACATGTGCTTTTCCAGTTAAGACGATTAAAAAGCTGTGTCCCAGTTCCAGACTACATACTAATTCAGGTTTTGAACATTCAGTGTGCTGACACTGAAATGATGACAAATTAAGCATAAGAGTTAGTATGTGTACTGCAAAATACCAGATTTTTGAGGTTGCTGCTGTATGTCCTCTATTATATCACAATGCACTGCATAAAGGAAGCCACAGGACATCATATAGCTATCAGTATAGCCATGCCCCCTCCATCTTCAACCATGAGCATGTCTAATCAGCAGTGATAAGTGGAAACATCTGGGCAGGTATGCAGAGTCTTTAATATTAATATTGATGTTCAAGTAAGGGAAAGACTTTTGTCACGCTTTTACCAGAAAATCCACATTTTAATCAACTTCAAGCAAGATTGAAAATAGAAGTAGGCAAAGGGATTCATCACTCTTTCATAATTGACAGTAAAACATGCATATAGCTACTTTTGGAACATGTAGGTGACCATGAAAAGCATTTATTCATTCATTGCGTGTAGACGGGTGGGGTGAAGGTGAGGTGGTCCAGCATAGATACTGTACTATCATCTGTTATGGCAGTAATTCATTCCTCTGTCATGTCATGTTTAACCCCCGGGAGCATAAACACGCTGAAACCCCCCCGGTTTCCTTCCCCGCTGATGAGTTACACACACCTTTTCCAGCTACTTTGCTCGACCTCCCAGTGTCGACCTTTCCTGTACCTGCACTGAGCAATACCGGCAGTCAGAAAAAAAACCACAAGCTCCACTAAAGCCTCTCCCAGCCATTATCCAACACTCAGCAGACACTTTTCCTGCATTAGCAACCAGGCCTGCGCCAGTCTCTTTCCGTCAAACTCAGACACAGGACAGGGGCTGTTAGCGGAAACCGGGCGGACTGTTAGTGTTAAATGGGACCAATGTTTCCTCCGGAATCAGTTTGACAAATGAGGGCTGATGGAGCAGTTCTTGTCAGGGTCGTTATTTCTGATGGATCCAGACGATCTGTAAGGATGAAACACTGTTTGCCTGAGCTGTGATGCCCTCTGGGCTAAACACCAAACCCACTCGAAACACACTCAAACTATCCAAATGATGAATGTTATAGGAAAAATCTCTGAGCTACAACACCAGGAAAGCTTTTTTTTTAAGTTTGTCTCTCTTATGTGTTTCACACTGTAAACTTGCAAAGAGAGTTATGCAGCACATAAAGGGATTTTCTCTATGATAAGGCTAAGTCCTTCATTAGGACTCATTAGCTAACATTTCAGTCAGCCAGACCCACGAGACCGATAGAAACATGTTCACACTAAGTCTTGGTGTGGCGCCAACAGTCACCATCAGTCAGTCACCACCAGGGGCTTAACGTTGTATTCATTAATCTCCAAATTTCTCTCTTTCATTTCACAGAATCCAGTGCTTCATATGAAATCAGGCCACCCAATTACATGCTGACAAAAAATACTTCCATCCACATATGGGAGATGTTATTTATTTAGTTTTATTTGTAAAATATCACACATTTCTCATAATTTAATTAGATCAAATCCCATCAAAAGTCACTGCCTCTGTCCATTTGATCGAGAAGATTTAAAAAGAAAATTCCCAGTGTCGCTTTAGAGTTCAAATACAGTCAGAGGAGATTACTTTTAGCTATCTTTGTTGAATTGTTTGCCTCCTCTGATTTGTTTGTTGAGTTTAGCATATGAAAACCTGACGTGAAATAGAGTGGCCATAGATCGAGTCAGTGTAATCAAAGCTTATTCAGACTTGGCTGAAAAGAGAGTGTTTGGATCCGTGCAGCTGGTACACACATTATTTTCACATTAAGCAACATTTCTGCATGTGGTATGCTGAAATTTGGTGAACTGTGTGCCTTATGTGAAACATATAGATTCTGTTTTTATACACTGACAGATTGAGCCATTGCATGTATCGTTGTTTTACTGGGTCACTGCTTTTGTCTGTTTGAGTGAATATACAAGAGATAAAATACTGAAATATTCCAGTACTTAACTTCAAAGCAACCCTGAAATGACTGTTCATTAATCCGCACATCGATGGGGCATTAAATGCCAACAATTCTGATAACAGATAAATCAAAATGCCAGTTGTTTGATGGTTATAGCTTTTTACAAATACAGATTTTTTTTATTGTCCAAGAGGATAGAGGATGCCACAAGAGGATAAAAACACAACACCATCAAAACATGACAATAAGATATCACAGGTGCTGGAATTACACACACAATTCAGACAACAAAGATGCACTGTATTTTAAATGAAAGAAAAACAGCAACAAGGCATTAAAGATAAGAAAAATAAATTGCTAAACTGTGTGAGGAATAAATAGCTGGTTTACAATGGATTATAAGTAAGATTACTTATTATAATTCATTTAGTCCGTGAAAACTATTTGTTGAAAACTTAAACCAAATAAGAAGTAATATATGAACATAATATTATGATGTATGTAAAATAAAAGCTCAATGATAATGTGAAAATTGCTTAAATATTCTGTAGAACAGCACATGTATGCTCTTATCAGCATCCTCCATTGTCCAATAATAATAAACCTTCCTCAGAATTTTGAAGTAATACAGGATATTACACTTCTGGCAGATTTTTTTTCACTTAATCAATAATGACAATAATCATTAATTACAGTTCTATTTTAAAACGTTCTAATAGCTTCACTCATTGATTCTTTGATACAGCCTTTTTGGTGGGGGAAAGAAAAATACTTTTTTTTTGGGAAGGGTTAACTCCTGATTCTCTGTCATTTTAAAAAGGGGCATGATTTGATTTTCTCACACTTTGAAAGGACTATTGTTTGTGTCCTCTGTGTCTGAAATTGGATGGTGAGTCCTTTTGGAAAGCAGCGGAGGGGAAATGATTTGTATTCACCTGCCGTATCTGAATAGAGCTGAGGAGGGGCTGAGTGAGAGAGAGAGAGAGTGAGAGAGAGAGAGAGAGAAGGGCTACTACATAGTGCTTCCTTTATGTGATAATGGATTGCAGTGACATTCAAACATATTGTGTCGTGGTGTGTCTATCAGTCAATACACTCTCACTTGAGGGATGAATGGCAGATTTTAAATAGATGCCATTAAAGAATTGTCTTGCGGTGACACAACAGGTTACATTGTTATATTTTGTTCACGTCAAACCGCCTAGATGAAAACACCACGAACACACACGTAACGTATGTGTCCTGTCATCATCCATTCCTGCAAAAATGAATCCCCTTTCTCATTTTCTTTCTTTTGCTTTTTACGTAACAGCACTCTCTTTTATTGGCACGGCTGGGCAACTGGATTCTTCTATCAGCTGCACAAAAGAGACAAAGTGGAACCGGGGACAGGCAGTAATGAGCAACTCCTCTTACAGTGTTACATATAGACCCGGCCGCGGTGTGGGGAAGCCTTCTGGAGACAATGGAGGGTTTTGAGAGGTCTGGAGTCCTCTGAAGCCCCTCTTTGATTGAGTTTCCTGGCACTGTGCTCCACTGTTGGGACTGATTGTAAAGTGGGAGTTGTGGGTTCAGGGAGGGGGTGAGGACCCTCCTCTGCGCTGACCTTTCACAAACACAGGTGGGGTGAAGTGGAAGGAGCTGGAGGAGGAGGAGGAGGAGGAGGAGGAGGAGGAGGGGAGCGGCAGGAGAGGTCTATTGTGGTCAATGTAGAGGTGGCACTCAATAACACTAGACCTCACTGCCTCTGTCCACCTGCTGGGGATTTTCTCACCGCTACTTTCTCACTGGCAAATTACATGTTGTGGTAACACGCAGTGGTAACAGATTGTTCCAGTGCACAGACAGTGTTCATGCTTTGTTATCTGATGTTGTCGGCAGATTTTGCTGGACTGAATGGTACCACACAAAGCACGGACAGCTCTAAATGACCCATCGCTGCCTGACTGCCTGTACTGTATCAGCAAAATTCCACCACAAGAGTGTTTATTGAAATACGGTAGTGCTTTTCTAGAAAGGCCTGGTTGCATTAACTGTTGAGCAATCATTTATCGACACTGTTTCTCTGTGTTCCCCTGGCTGACATGGCCCATAGGAATTTATTTGCTACAAAACATCACAACTGTGTCTTTTCCTCCACTGTTCTCATGCAGACTCTTTTTGTTGCAACCCTAAGCTTAAAGTAAACTCCACATATTGGCCCCATCTTGTGAAACCCTTCACATGAGTAAGCCATCCGGTGCAGACATGGAGGCAAACTGAGATTCTAATCAAACCTCTTTTGTGGAACTCAGAGGAAGTGTTTTTTAGCAGAGCAGATGTCAAGCATACAGTTTCTCTCCAAGGTTACTTATAAGATGTCAAATGGATCTGGGCCTCTTTTTTCCCCATATATCTGTGTTTGACATGGGGGCTGACGTCTTTTTGTCAGCATGGAGATCTGACAACACTAGGGGATTGCCATGGATACAGAGTGCCCTTCTGGAGCACAGTTTTGAGTGGCTCTGCCGAAAAGTATATGGAGTGTCCCTATATTTAGCTTTAAAACATTTCCCTGCATTTATCAAAAACTATGCCTGTGCTGAACTATGAGGCATATGGATTATACTGTATAACAGTTATAACTGCATTTGTCTCTGATTCTACATATGTATGGATGGATGTGTCTTTTTTTTCAAAGCTGTTATGTTTCTGCTGCTAAAGTGCGTCTTGTGATGTTGTGTGCCAAGGGTTTTGAGAGCTACTGAGGAAGCCAGTCAGAAAGCATTCCTCTCATTCTCATGTTTTGAACCTCTGCTGCATATGAATGGCCTCATCCATTACACACTCATGTGGCAGGGCAAGCACACTCAAAAGTGCCATTCTTAATGCCCAACGCCCCACACTGACCCATGGACTCATAAACAAGGAGAATGCATATGCAAATAGATTGTAGGCAAGTATGAATACACACACACATGAGCTGGACTGGTTGAAGATATCAGAATGTCCTCTTTTAAGTAATAATTACAGTGTGAGCTATCAAATAAAGGTCAAGTTCAGATCCATAGTTGCTCATTCAGCCTTGTGCAGCCTCCTGATCTCATTTTAATGGTTGCATTTTAAAAGTGCCTCAGCTTGCTTAATTCTCTGTTAATGAGCTACTGTACTAGTCAGGTGTCAGTGTATAAATGCACTTTGGGGACTTAACTTTTGCAACCTTGCTGCCATTGCTACATTATTGACTAATGCCATGAGGAGATGGCGAGACCTGCAATTAGCCACAGGCAATTCTCCTAAGGAAAAATAGAGGGCTTCATTCACCATCCCAATCACAGGAAGCCTCTCAGAAGCAGCACCTGTTTAATGTGAGGATGTGACTCACAGATTATATGTTATATTTAGCTGGTATGCAACGATAAGAGTAAAGCGAAACTGGTTTCCGCTCCATTCAGGTTGGACAGGCAGGGATTTCCTCTTTAACACCGCTGTCCCATCTAGCGGTGTTGCTTCCATCTGCATGCTAAAGAGGAGCCCCCTCTCAGAAGTGCCGGCGCCGGCAGTGATTAGCATTTGGGCAGAGGGGACAGAGAGCGAATCCCGGAGTGCTTTGGCGTGTACGGGGGAGGAAGCTTAGTGAATGCCAATGTGCGGTGCTCTGTGAAAGGAGGAGGACCAAACAAATTGTCGGACACGTTGCATTAGTAGCAGATGCCTATTAGCATTAAGAGTTGTGGAAGATAGATAGCTGGTGGAGAAGTATGAACACATCTTTGAAGGGCTCCTCCAGTAATTTAATATTGCACTTTCATAAAACATAGGACTGGATTGTGACAGTTAAGGTTAAAACAGATGCAGCATGTAGGCTAAGATGTACTGGCTTTTATTTCCTATTATAGGACAAGCTCCAAAAACACTTGAACCTACGTTTCCCATGATAGAACCTGATGCATTTCTTCATTACACCTTCCTTGCTTGGTAAAACCATTTCTCAAATTGACAGTTTGTAACACAGGCTTTCTGTTAAAAATGTATGTTAATGAGCTTGATGTGAAAATTGTTGCAGTGCCCCTTTAACATGTCATAGATCAAGTTTTTGTATTAGTGTATGCAGATAAACAACATATTTACATTGGAGCAGATGAATTAAAGATCCCACTTTATTGTCAAGCATTGTACAGTGCAGATGAAAGGCTGCGCCGTGTTTTTGAGCCGTGGGGACTCCCTGAGCAACAGGACCCCAATTCATATGTTAACCACACCAATTATTTGCATACCGTCCCCCAATTATAAAAGCTAATGAGAAGATTATGGGAAACGCACGCTGAAGCCAGCCCGCAGAATTTCCATTGTGATCCTGCAGTAGCAGATAAAAGCCCTGCGAGAGGTATTAGTCAAAGTCGCTGAACAATCAACCTCACATCATGGCTATAACTCATATCACTGCTAATGCCTGCCTTCTACAGTAACTTTGAATCCATACTATAGTTTATAGAAGCAAAGAAATTAAAGAACATTTGTTATATTCTTTTCAGCTTTTGTTTGAAAATGACCTGCTGAGGACTATTTATAGCAGCAGGGTGATAACTTTGAAATCCTACATGCTTGTGACTTTCCAAACTTGTGTTACTAAATGACGGACTGTCTCGCATTCTTCTGCCATTCCAGCAAGGCCTTTCAAGCAACCTCCCACTCCCCCATAGATATTTAATGGCACAGAGAAATGGGCACGCCGCCTTGGGCATGAATACCATCCAGTGACATCCTGAGCTGCGGTGGGAGCACCCGGCAGCCTCGGAAAAATAAACTCTTCCAACCGTATCCGTTTTCTCATCACCACCTTCCTGAGTGCACAGCTATTCTCATCATTATACACCCGCATTCAGCCGTCTGTAGGGGATCCCTGCTGCTCCATTAAGGCCATACTGAGGCTCACAAACCCCTGATTGCATGAGCCATCAATAGCACTGATTATGGGAGTTAATTAGGGTGCTGTGCATGAGAGAAAGGCTCGTCTTTCATCATAGAAGTTATAACTGTACAGTACTGATGCAACAGCAGTGATTCTGTCATTGTTGCAATATTGCATCACTATTGTTTGGCACAGACAATAGCAGTATCTCTGCTAGTAGTTGGCATAAAGCATATGGTGTAGCATTATCTGGTGCTGTAAGGAAAATTCAATTTGGGCTTTTTCCCTACTGACTGCTATTCATTTACACCGTGGTGTGCTTCGATTCTCAGTGCCCGTGCCCCTGTCAGCTCCATCTGTGAGCTCAGACATGTCCTGACCCTCACGTTCTCCGGACTGCGTGCATGAATGTGTGTCTTTGGCGTGTGTGTGTGTGTGTGTGTGTGTGTGCGTGCATAGCCGTATATGCTACATCTCTGACATGTGCACAAAACCAATTAGTTTTGGGATGGTGAAGTAGCTGGCCATGGGAAAATGACAATGGAGTAATTGAAGAGGCTGGCTGAATGAGAGGCCAGACAGCTCAATGCAGCCTTTACACAAGAGCTGAGTGTTTTCTCCACAGACAAAATGAACAGAAAGAGAAAAGCAAGTCCAGAATGAAGGTGTTCTTATGTAGTTGTAGACAGTAATTAACATTTCAGCCTCTCACGTTGCTAGATAATTTTTTTACTGAAGAAACTTGACTAGTGAGGCTGAGCAATAAAATGGTAAAGGACTTTATCTGTGGTTTTGGACATTTCAGACAATTAAATACTAATCAAATACACTAATCAATCACAGCTAACCATTTTGCAAATCATGCAGCTGTGTTTCAAGTTTGCATGTGTTTTTCTTAACAACTAGACTTCAATTCATTTTCGAACCATACAAATATCCATTAGAAGACGCTAAAAACTTGCTCAATTTGAATAATGCATCACAGTAAGCATTGGTATGGTTTACATTACATTGTTGTTGCATAGTAATGCTCTTTTTAATGGCAGATTCATTTTAAAGAAAAGCATCATATAATGATAATGTTTGTAGTTTACATGTCATTAATTAAGTTAGAACTGTATGACAGCTTTGACAAAAAAACATCTTTTTGGTTTCATTTGGAAAAAGAAGACAGAATGGGCTTTAACACCACTTAACTTCTCATAAGTCCTTATTTAGCCTATTTAGCTTATCCTTAATTAGGATTATTTAGGCACACGTGGAAATGAAAGGAAACCAATGGCAGCCTGAAATGATCTTTGCAGAAATATAAAAACTCTACATACTCTATATGAAAAATATACATACATGAAACTTGCCAAAACAATGGTATAGCTGTTAGTGTACTCTGGAAGTTGTGATTGTGAACTAGTGCTTTTACTAATTATTGTTTTATCATTCTTTCTGCTTCATCTCATTTGAAAAATAGCTAGAAATCCTCACTGCAAGTGTCCTTACCAACCTTTTGTGTTTTTTCAAAGAGACCACTTCCTGTTTGATTTTTATCAGCTGTCTGACATCTTTTGGAACAGCACTTCCATCAGTATTGTGCTTTTATCTCATGCTCAGCAGTCTGCGCTCAAGTGAGCTTTATTGACTTTGGCTTTTCTTGTTCTGTCAGCACAAGAAGCATAGAAAGGCTGCACAATAGTGATGGATATTTTTCGATTAAATGTTCCCTCAAAGAATTGCATATTCAAATACAAAATTGATTTTAAACTGCAGTTTCTCCTTTAAAGGGGAAGGCTTATGCTACCTTAGGCTCAAAATATTATTCTGCAAGCTTTGGCCAGATGCCACACATTTGGGAACATGAATACTCCATAACTTTATTTAAAGATGTAAAGTAGAGTAGATTAAAGCTGGTATATGATTAGTATTTCTTCTACTTACTGTTCAGTAAGGCAGGAGTTATGTAGTTTCAGGCTCTGGTGGTTTGAGCCTCATCTTAAGAGCCCCACTTGAGTTTCTACTGTGGTCCTACTGTGAGAGGGATGTGAGGGGTTGGCCCCGTATCACTGCAGCTCACAGGGATAATTATAGCACACAAATGCACACAGGCACACACATACAGTTTGTACACACTGATACACACATGCTGACCGGCTGAAGCTGAGCTGCTACACCTCATTAAATTGGGAAATAAATCCAGGATAAAGCCCTGGCGCCTTTCCAGATAAGAATCTCCAGGCTTTCTGGGATTCACCATAAAATGTATAATTAACACATTTATTGTCTCACTGTCATAGCCTGTCCTTCTGTTTCTGTCACTTCACCTGAAACTGCCAATTTCAGTCTGTATTTTTAACTTCTGGTGATCTTGGCATCAATGGCTTTTTTTCATTAACAAAATTGGATTGGCAATGAGACATTATAGCTATATAACACTTAACTAATTACAGTGAATGGATTTGGATTAAATTATGTATGAACATAAATTTCTAAATAACAGAACACTGAAAATAAACATTGACGCCAAGTTGTAGGTTTTTCTGCTCGGCACCAGTTCAGCATCCCTTCTTGCAGCCCGCAAATAAGCTTGATGAAATTGCCTCCATAGTTCTTTTTATGTCAAATCCCAAGCCAAACTGTCTGATGGTGCACACAGTGGTGTGATTGGCTGCTGTAGGTGAATAATACAGACCTTCCCAAGAGAGGTGTAGTGGAAGCCGAGGGCAGCAGACGTTAGCCTTGGCCTCCTCCCATGCTACCAGACTAATGCTCTGGGGCCACTAGTGAAACATGACTGTAGGGCAGCACTAACAAATACATCAGTTCCCCAAGGAAGACCAGACCAGACCAGGAATTGACTGCCTGGCTGTCTAGCCTCTGGTCCCAGACACAGCTTCCTCCACCTGACCCACTCCACACCCAAAGGCAGGAGAGCACACAGATAGAGCAGTAACCATAGCTCCACTTTTAATGGGCTCAATTTGATTCTTTCACACAGTAACCAGAATTAACATCACAAAATTGATACTGTGCTTTTGAGATAACACAGCAAATTAGTCTGCCTGAGCTCTAAATTAATCTGTGACATTTTAATACTGTGCCAGTGGATGCCTTGGGTAAGACAGGCACGAAAGCAAGATAAAAGCAGGTCATGCTGCAGTTGTTACAAGACTCCTCCTAAGTTCTGTTTCCTCATGATTTTTTGAGTTGTGTTCATATTCATACAAAAAAAAATTATTATACCGATCATGTTTTAGTGATGGCGCTGAATTATGCACCTGAATGTGAATAAAAACAGAATTAAATTGAGAAAAGTCATTTTGACTTGTTACTCATTATTATTCTCTGGAGATTAGGTCACACTCTGGTCTTCATGTCCCTGACAGTGATTACTTCAACATTTGCATTTTGCTATTCCTTTTTAGCTTTGTCTTAAATAATAATTACTTGGAGTTGGATGAAGGATTGATACAGCAACAGAGTTGCCTGGAAATAATGGAAATATTTCAAACCTGTTATGTTTAATACATAGATTCCAATCTTTACCCAGCACTGCCACCATCTAACACAAAATAAAATCCGTATTTAACAGTTAATCAACGCTCAGTTAGCCTTTCACCAGTTTGCTAAAACCTGTGAACATGTCACATCAGTTGAACCTGAACATGCTGCTGAACTACCATCTGTTGTCATTGAGCAGTTTCTACTAAGATGTCAGCGATGTAAGTTTCATCCAATCACACACGTTCCCCACTGAAACAATCTCATGAAAGAATGATGGTTCAGTGTCGGAAATCTGACCTCATCACAGATCAGTTTGCTGCTGGCTCAGTCAGACAATCAGTCAATCAAACAGATAAAGCTGAGAGTGAAATGGAAAGTAAAGTGAGTGTCCCCTTGTCTTGTCCCTTGGCATGTCATCTGCCAACTGATGTGATCGATATGGCAGAGGCCTAATGGCATCATAGCCACAGCAGTGATTAGCTGAGCAAAATGAGCCCATGAGGGCTGCATTGGTCTCTATTGGAGAGCTCTAGATCAAGAAGATAGCTTCCAGCAAAATGCAGTGCATGGCAACTAACATCGATCTGTGGCCAGAGCTGTATGTGTATGTCTCTCTCATTCTCTCATTCTCTCTCTCTCCCCAGCTGATGAACACAAAATAGAACAAACTCAGTATTATGATTGATAGCCGCAGTAACTGGACGTGCTATTCAACCCAGTAATCTATGTTCCCCTTTCTATCCTCTTATCTCTGACGCTTTCTTTTTCTTTCTTTCCCATCCTCCCTGTAGTTGTGAATGTGCACGTGTCCTCAGACAGTGTGACTGAGCAGAGAGGCGGCGCTTCGCTGTATTTGGGGGCAGACCTTTGCGTCACACACCGATGATGGAGAGGAGGAGGATGGATGCAGCACTGCTGGTCCTGTTCTTGGGTCACCTCGCCGGCGCACTGGAGGTGCCACTAGACCGTAAGGCAACAGATCACACTCCAAACAACACATTCAAATATTCAAATCAGCTGATGTCAAGTCTCAGTTTTATCTATAGTTGAAACACAAATCGATTAATGTATTAGTCAATTGTAGATAATTCATTCATTCAGTCAGTATTTTTTTTCATTTCAACATTTTCTGGTTGTAATGTGAGGATTTGCAGTTTTTCTTTGTTAAAAAAGGAAAGCAAGCTGAATATGTATGATTTTTGGACTGTTGATTTTAATATGTAAACTCAGGGTCCAGGAAATGTTAATGGATATTTTCACTATTTTCTATAGAAACAGCCATTAATAAATTAATTAAGAAAATAATTGACAGTTTATAATGATAATAACCATTTGTTGCAGCCCTAGTTTTCTCGCAGTGAGAAAAGTTGACTTTAACTCCTCCTTTTCCCCTTGTATTGCTCCTGAAGTAGCTTTAAAGTCAGAAAATAATCTTATTCAACACTGCTCAACAGTATCACATTCATTCTTTCTCTCCATAGATATATAATCTATCTATGTATCTACCTTTAGTAGGGTTAGATTCTCGTTTCTAAACCCTTAATATGGGAGACTGTTTATATTTTGTTGCCTTGGATTTGTAAAGCAAACACTGTTCAACAACGTCTTCCTCAATGTGACTGATGTGGAAAATAAAGACTGTTTTGACTTCCAGCTCCACAGCATGATGTCATTGTGGCGCCTCTGTAGATCTTCTACATATTGTTTGGTTGGAGCCATTCAACACAGGAGACTGGCATTCCTCAACTGGGAACTAGCCTTGTCCAAACCATGTTTTGAAGCAGAAATTATGCAGGACGATTTATTTTTAACCACTAATGTCTGGTTCTCTTTACTGTCACATTGTTTTTTTCTTGTTTGCTGATTCTTGCTGGAAACACTATCAGTTCTGGAAGGATGTAAGTCTGAAAGTAGTGTGAATTTACCCGAGAGGTTGTGCTACAGTAGCTCTTTTGTTGTGCTTTAAGGGTTATATTTTATCATATTTTTGCATTATATTTTGGCAAAATGCTGAGTGTGACTTGCAGTGGATGTGTTGCATGCAGTGATCTTTTTTTTCTTGTTTTTTTCTGCGTGTTTCTGCAGTGGTATAGCATTTTCCATAGAGCCTTATTGTAAACAGCATGAGTTCACCTTTCATTTGTTTTGTCATAGTCCATTAGTTATCTCCCCAGCGCTGATGGGAATGCATTAAGCATTGGCTCATTACAATAAAGTGAAATGTACCTGAGTGTTCTGCATGCCTTTTTGCTGTTGCACATGTGGTAAGAGCTTTTTTTGTGTCTGTCAGCAAACAGCCATCTGGTTTGATTCAGCGTGATAAGTCCACATGTGATTGGTAATGACTGCTTGCATGGTCAATACAGCAACAGAAAAAAGCTTAGATATGCAGTAAAGGTCATGATTGAATAGCACCCTCTCTCTGATCGCTTTTAGTGCCGCAGCCACCGACTATAACTCACCAATCCCACAAGGATTACATCATCGACCCACGGGAGAACATTATAATCCACTGTGATGCGAAGGGGAAACCTCATCCCAGGTAGGAATCTGTGAACCATTATTTTGCATTCTTGATGCTGGTACTGCATACTGTACTATGTGTACTATATGTGAGAAAACTATTCAAAAGGATAGAAGTACAAATACATATATATATCTATATGCCACAGACATTTTGGGAAACAAGCTCTCTTGATTCATATTAAGCTCATGTCTGTACTGTAAATACAAAGTTAAGCCAAGAGCAGGTTAACTTAGCTTAGCAAGGGCTGGAAACAGATGGATACAGCTAGCTTGGCACTGTCCAAAACCTACCACCAACTCCGAAGCTCCTTAATTAACATATTACATGAAATCTTTTTTGTTGAATCTGTTTAAAGACCAAAGTGTAATAAACATCCAGTTGTTATTGCACTGGTAGGGGGATTTTGTTAACTTTGAACAGAACCAGGTAGGCTGAAGCTAATTATCTGCTTCCACTCCTTAAACTGAGCTAAACTAAGCTAACCATGGCCATAGCTTCATATTAACTGACAGACATGTGATTGGTATTGATCGTGTAACTGCCTGCCGAAAAGCCAACATTTCCCAAAGGTTAAACTAGTCTTGTAACATATTTCATTACCTTCTTAAGCCTAGCCCTATATTACAGCACACTGCGAATGGTGGTTGTGCACATCAGCAGATTATCATAACACAATATGGTATCAGTGAATATTAGCTACAATGTTGTGACACTGCTTTGGCTGCTCTCATAGTTTCTCCTGGACGAGAAATGGGACCCACTATGACATAGAGCAGGACCCTAATGTGACCGTGAAGCCCCACTCTGGGACTCTGGTGATAGACATCAGCAGAGTTAAGGCTGAAGATTATGAAGGGGTGTACCAGTGCACAGCAAGGAACAAGCATGGAGCCGCTGTTTCAAACAACATTGTTGTACGGCAATCCAGTAAGTTAATTTTCTACATGTCATTTTGCTTTTCTTCCATTTTTTTATGCCATTCATATCTTTCATAATATGGACATCAATTTATTTTCATTTTTCAACAATTAAGTTGCGTTTTCCATCTTTGGAGCACTGCTGAAAGGTAAAGGTTGCATGGAGAAAGCAGCACGAAACTAGAGCTAGAGCTGAATATCCCTTTTGTATTTTTCCTCTTGCACATTGTAATTCAGTAAGGCATCATCCCTCTCATCTCGCCTGGTCACCTGTCATCATGCCAACGACAGTCCATTAGCAACCCATATTTCATGTCTAATTATGAGACTACTACATCCATTGATGTGTGTGTTCTTTCCAGGGTCCCCTTTATGGTCAAAGGAGAAGATTAAGCCAATCGTTGTTCAGGAGGGTGTGTCCTTGGTGCTGCTGTGTCAACCCCCAGCCGGACTTCCTCCTCCGATTATTTTCTGGATGGACAACAGTGAGTGCTTCAGTCATGGAAAATGATGTTTTAGCTGCATACATGTACACATTATAACACAGTGTGTGACAAACGTTATGTCTGCTGTCAAATGAGTTAAAGCCCTGTGTGTGGTATTTTAATATGCACATTATATTAACATTAATTTTTAGACTTTGATATTAATTTAATAAGTGTAAATAATTGTAACCATTTGTGACATGGGGATTATGGATAATGTGGTCTTAATGTTGAGAAACACAACTGTGCCACTGCCAATGTCAATGTCATTTGTTTATTGATTTTCTTAGGCAATAGTGTTGAATTTTAAAGGGTCATTTCACCCGAATAGGAGCTTTAATACCTCTACTAGTGTATTGTATAGTCATTTGGACAATTTTGATAAGAATTTTCATTTTCCCTAAGCAGATTCCCTATTTTGATGGGGTTCTTGGAAGCACTTTAAGGACTTGTTGTCAATTGTGCCTTAAAAGTTGAGACTGAATGTTCATTCTTGACTTTGGAAACAACAGATGACAAAACAATCTCACCACAAGATCCACTTGGTTGCTCTTATACATTTCTGAGGAAGATATGATCATGATCAAGAATGAACTTTCAGTCTCAGTCTTCTGATAGCTTCTGAAGTTCATGCTTTCACCTCAGTGCAGTAGAGGCGACTGGATAATTATCTGAGGCCCTCAATTACAGCAAATCTTTCCAGAAACTATATCCCTGTTGTTTTGGATAATCAACAAAACACACTGCGGTTAGAGACTATGTCTTCAATAGAAAGTTGTTTCAATGAAAACTTAAGGACATTACTCTGTGTTATCTTTATTCTGATGACTTCACCTTTCAAAGAAGGCAGCCTATAGCACATTTAACATGCATTTTTTGAAATTGCTGTACACCTCAGACTTCCAGAGGCTTCCTCAGAGCAGCAGAGTGTCCCAGTCCCTGAGTGGAGACCTCTACTTCTCTAATGTACTCCGAGAGGATTCCAGGAATGACTACATCTGCTACGCCCGCTTCCCACACACACAAACCATCCAGCAGAAACAACCCATCACCGTCAAGGTCCTCAACCGTAAGTCTGACTCTGTGTGTCAGCAGAAGAAAATTAGATAATGGAAGGCAAATGCAGCTAGCATAACTGAGACAAATAGAATGATGTGATTGAGTCCGTGTGTGTATGTGTGTGTGTGTATGTGTGTGGTGTGCACAAGAGACGGTTCATTTACAGTAGTATGTGCTAGTATGACTGTGTAGGAGGAAAATGGCATTTCCTATATCTGATTCAATCCTCAGAGACGCCAGTGGTTGTCATCTAGCTGAAAAGACATATTGTCAGAGCTCTCAAGGCTCTTTCTACTATCTGCCAAGCATGCGTTCATTTTATTACTTCTATGGGACGTTCTGTATACGCGCTCTCTACCAACAACAAAGACGGCTCTCATTCAGTCTAGCCTTTGCAGTAAACATGACAGCGGACTGCTCCCACTACAGTTTTGTGACGATCGTTACACATTTGTGACTTTTTAGTCATCTGAAATTTTTTTGCTGTTGTTTTATTTGTTATTATTTGTTTGTTTTTTGTTGTTGTTGTGTTTTTTTTCTGGCAGTTTTAATTTTGAACATTCTCATGTTAAGTTGTCAAAGCATGTGCCTGATTAATTTAAACTTGTGCCGTGTTTGATTTTCTGTTGTGTTACAGTGGATGCAATCAATGACACAATGGCAGCTTTTTACAATGACACTGATTTATTTAGTGGTGAGTTTTGGCATCCCCTAGTGTTAACCCCTCCAACCTAGCGCTCCAAACCCTAGCTTCTATCCACTAACACCAACCCTTCAACCCAGAAATCCAAGGCTTTTCACAATTTCACTGATTTCTTTAGCGGTGAGATCTGGCACCCCCTAGTGTTTACCCCAACCTAAAGCTCCAAACTGTAGCCTTTACCCACTAGCACTAACCCTCAAACCCAAGAGTCCACGTTAATTCTCTATCCCTCTCTCACTCCTGCTCTTTCCAATCAAAAACCTTTTCTTAACTATTAATTTCCTCCTATTAATGACTTAAATGAGCTCTGCATGATTATTACATTACTGACTAAACTGATTGTGTAAAATAAACATGTAAAAACATCTGTACAATCCTGAAAATGACAACAGAGCTTTGAAATAATGAATCACAAATTGGTTAAATTATGAAGAAAATGAATGACTTTGTAATTGAAAGGAATTATTACATTCTCATTGGCGATTAACAATTAATTTGATCAAAACGTGACTTTTTACTTCTAAAATGTTTAATTAATACTTTTTCATTTCCATTGCCTCTCTCAAACATTCAGCTGAAGTCTTAATTTTCAAAATCACTCTTTCCCTGCCACCCCGCCTAGTTTTAGAGCGCACATACTTGTTAGTCACCTGTCACCAATGATTTTCATCTCATTTCATTTCTTGTTGTTTAAAAGAGCTTAATTTTTTTTTCTTTGTCTTAATGGCATACCCACAAAATGCCACACCTGAAACAGCAAGCAGTCTGATTCCCATCAAACTGTTTGCACGCAGGGATGTTTATCCTCATCACCATCATCATAAAATCTACTCGAGTAGATAGTTTAGCAGATTACTCATTTGCCAATTTAGTGGCAGAAAGCTAATTTTCATTCCTCTGATTCCCAAATCTTTGTACATTATATTCATTTGAGTCTCTATTATAATCCCAGAGGGCAGTTAATTGGCAATAAACACCCACAGAAAACAGGGCAATAAAATACAACACAGCTATAAAATTTACATCTAACTATAAAATATGAGAATAGTATCTGCAACGATGTGGCTTAATGCCTGTGTGCTGCAAACCCATTGCAGGATGCAGTTAAGGCAGGTGTGTGAATGTGAAAGGACCGGTTCAGGCCTGGATCTTCACTGCGTTGTGGGCTGTAGCAGAGGAGATGTAATAACTTTACTTGCGTGTAATTGCAGAAGACCCAGTTGATGAGAGGAGGCCAACCTTCCTCATCCCAAATGGCCCCTCCAGCTCCAAGATGGTGTTGAGAGGACAGGTGCTGGAGATGGAGTGTATTGCCGAAGGACTGTAAGTAAAAGAATCCGCCACTTCTTCAGTCCCAAATCCCTCAAGTGCCCATCTGCTTGACTGTCATCATCACTCTTTGTATTTGTCTCTTCCCTCTCTTCCTCTTTTAATCCAGGCCCACCCCTAATATATCCTGGACCAAAGTGAGC
Source organism: Scomber japonicus (assembly GCF_027409825.1). Taxonomy (NCBI): domain Eukaryota; kingdom Metazoa; phylum Chordata; class Actinopteri; order Scombriformes; family Scombridae; genus Scomber; species Scomber japonicus. The sequence continues at coordinate 13,829,239 of NC_070582.1, forward strand.
GGCGATTTCCCTGCCAAGCGCACATCCTTCCTGTACTACCAGAAGACTCTGCGTATTGTGGATGTGTCTGAATCGGATGCAGGAGAGTACCGCTGCATGGCCAAGAATCGTCTTGGCTCAGTTCACCACATCATCCGTGTCACAGTCAAAGGTGTGTTTGTGATGAAACGCAGAGTAGTCTATCCCATCAGGCCACAGTCACTCTTTCTTTCTGTCTTATCGCTCTCCCTCTTCCTGCATCTCATAATTGATTTATGCACAGATGCCAACAGGGCAGTGTGCTCAGTGATTAATTCTCCAGCCTTCTGCTGTGCTCTGCTCTATTCTCAGCCTCTCCATATTGGATCAGTGGTTCTCCCAGAAACCTTGTCCTAGCTCCAGGAGAGAACGGTGTGCTGACCTGCAGGGCCAGTGGCACGCCCAAGCCCTCCATCACCTGGGCGATGAATGGCATCCCCATAGAGAGTAAGTGCACCATGTCCCTCTAACTGAAACTCATTTTCCAGTCTAAAGGGCTTAATTCATTTTCATATAAGCTGAGCATTGTTTAATTTCATTAGTTGAAACAGTTTTTTTTCCATATACAGATTTGCATATACATTGGTACTGTAAAGCATTTTCTTCTCTGTGGGGTTGGATATTTTTTTTATAATTACGACAATACTTTTTTCAATACTTTAAACTGAAGAATATTGAGATGTTTTTCTCCAAACTTTTTTTCCCTCCAAAAAACAAGAAAAAATTCTACATCAGTAGTCAGTCAATTATCTCTCAAAGCACTGATAATTGAAATATTTATTCACTTTCTTCACAAAAGCTTGTCATCACACATCATGAGATGGCCAGGCAACCAACAGAGAGACTCCTGCAAGTCACTGCACCCATGGTTCATTGTTAAACCACAACTTGTCATTTTTACACTTCAGTTCTTGTACAGATTGAACAAAGAAGATATAACATGTTGGTCAGTAATTTTGTTACCTGTGGTAAAACAAGGCTACCTGTCTCCCCCTGTTGCCAATCTTTATGCAAAGCTTAAGCTAATCAGCTGTTGGCTGTGGCTTCATATTTGGCCTATGAGAATGATATCAATCTCCCTCTCTAAATCTTGGCAAGAAAGCAAATTGGTGTCTTTTCCCAAAATTATATGCTTTATGCTTCAATAAAAAGCAACCATTAAAGAATGTACAATGCAATACAAGAGTTTAAAAAACGTTAAAATAACTTAAAATACAATGTAATATGACCAAAACTATGATTGAAATGAAGAAGTAAACAGAAAAATCTGACCCAGCATTCAGTGCCAGCTTTCGGTACTTGACCGTTTTCAACAGCCCATTCTGTGAGCAAATTGTGATCAATACTGAAAAAGTAGTAAAGTTGTGATACCCTGTCAGCATGTTTAATCCTACAGAAGCTTCTCTATAAGATGTACAGAGCGATAGTTACATCTATACCCTCTACTGTCCATGAACAGATTCCCCTAAGGACCTCAGCAGAAAGGTGGAGGATGACACCATCATATTCACAGATGTACAGACTGGATCTAGTGCTGTCTACCAGTGTAATGTCTCCAATGAGTACGGCTACCTCCTGTCCAACGCCTTTGTCAATGTCCTCTGTAAGTTTCTCATATATGAGCAGGGATCCATTTATATTTGAATGTTGTTTTCCATTTACATTGATTTCTGGGTAGTAATAACATTGAAATTATTGCTGTTGCCTCACTGCAGCGGAGCCGCCCAGAGTGCTGACACCACCTAACATAGTCTACAAAGTCATCAAAAATCACCGAGTCCTGATGGACTGCGCTTCCTTCGGGTCGCCCATCCCTAAAATTACATGGTGAGTTAATGAACTTTTAACAGGGCTTTAAGTGTTGCTTTATGATTCTTCAAAAGATTAAAGCTGCTGCTTCTCTGTCTCAGGTTCAAAGACAGTCGGTCTGGCACCCTGGATGGAGACATGTACAAAATGCACGACAACGGGACTGTAGAGATTAGTGTAGCACAGGCCCGAAACAGTGGCAAATACACCTGCGTGGCCAGAAACATCCTTGGCATCTTTGAGAATCACGTCTACCTGGAGGTCAAAGGTGAGTGTGCACACACCTGGCTATTTACACACAGTGATGTTACAGTGTGATGTCTGACAAGTTCAGTCCTTTCAATCATTTGATTGAAAGGAAATTACCAGTAATTAATGTCAATTCTGCTATTCAAATTAAAAATATCAAATATTTCTGTTTATTTTATGTCTATTTTATCACCAAAAAAAAGTCACAATGTTATGATATCATGATATGTTATAAGTTTTAATATTAAATATTTTTATATTCATTCTATAAAGTTATACAGTTTAAACTTCACCTGACCTTTTTTTCCATCCCTTCCCATCAGAGCCAACCCGCATCCTGAAGCAGCCAGAGTACAAAGTGATTCAGAGGGGCAGGTCTGTGGTGTTTGAGTGTAAGGTGAAACACGACTCCTCGCTCGTCCCCACCATGAACTGGCTCAAAGACGACGGAGAGCTGCCTGATGATGAGAGGTCAGAGATGGTGCTCACTTCTTCGTCGTCGACGTCTGATTTTGTATAGCGTTAACCCTGCTTTTGCTCTTTTTTGCATTCTCTGCATGAAATATAACAAGGTCTTACTGTTATTGTGTATGATGTTTGGGTTTCATCAGTAATGCCTCTTTTTTTGTGCTGACAGGGATTAAATAACGGCATAGAATCTCATGTTCCTGAACTGTATACATGCTTTGTTTCTACAGATTGGTTTTAGACTCTGACAGCCTCACCATCACTGATGTGACAGAGAATGATGCAGGAGTGTACACATGCATCGTGAACACCACTCTGGACCATGATTCAGCCAGTGCTGAGCTCACTGTTATCGGTATGTACCACTTTACTGGAGCTCATTTTCACTGATGCATTAAACAAACTCACAAATTATTAAAGTGGAACCTCTCTCTACCTCAGGTCTTCCCAGAAAAGTGAATCTATCCAATACTTACTCAACAGATTTCCTTTCAGCCCTTCAAGGTTAATTGCGCAAGAGTTTACTTAAGAGCGTCGGAGAGGATTTAGTCAACAATCATGTCAGCAGCATGAATATTTGATTGTTGCCTTCTTAGCAAGCCAGATAATCTTCTTTGTTTTCTTCTGGATGACTGACCACTAAACTCCCTCTTTTGCTCCTGTGCTCTCACCTGGCAGAGGCCACACCAACACCAGCTGTTGTCTACGGTAAACCTGCAGCACATGAGCATCCAGATGTGCTCTGCTGACATGGGCTTCTGTTGTTTGTTGAATGTTTCCGTTAAGTTAAGCATGTTATGGCCTGAAGATACTGTTTGTTTTTGACAATCACTGAGCGTCTTTACATTTGTATTTTCAACTTTGATTTCAACATTAATTTCTTTTGTGTTTCAGGTGTTTTTATGTAAGCTTTTGCAATAAATTGTGGTGTTTATTCATTTTAGTAAAAATGCATAGTTTGGATGCATTAAAGCACTGATGTAAATAGGCAAATTCCACTCTCATTTGAATGCAGAGATTTTTTTTAAAGCAGACATCTCCCCATTGAATCACTTGGGAACTTTTTTAAATGCACCATTTCCTAATCACTCATATATTCCAAGCATGCATTCCGCTTTATCATAACAATTCCAAAATGTGAGCATCAATTTAGCCTCTCCAGTGAGCTTGAGACTCTATTTCATGCAGAGTGATTACGGAAGATGCTCAAGTAGGGTGTTACAGTCATTTCGTATGCATGATGCAGGGTCTGCATGTGTATCATAGGGTAAATAACATCCTCAAACAGAACATGTTAAGAAACTGAAACGTGTACTTGGCTGAACCAACATACTTTGCATTTATTGTTATTCTAGTATCACAGACGCAAATAAATGTAACCACATATCCTCTCGTGCTTGTGCTACATGTTCTTGTGGCATGAACCTTACTCATTTTATAAATGCTTATACAAAACGGCATGAATGTCATCCCAAACTGGTGTGTTGATCATGTTGCTTTCTGTGCTGTATCTCCCCCAGAGCGACCCGACCCCCCAACTGACCTAGAGCTGACAGACCAGAAAAAGAGGAGCGTTCAGCTCACTTGGACCCCTGGGGATGAACATAACAGTCCTATTCAGAGTATGTCTTTAGTGTGTGTGTGTGTGTGGGGGGGGTGCCTCTCCTTCTGCTTGGGAAGGCAGTGTGAATAAATCAGAATAATCTTTAAATCTTGAACCTCCATTTTGATCAATCCATAATATAGTCTGCAAAATGTATGGTAGTTTTTTATGGTAAGTTTTAACAGGAGGAGCACCGAAACATCAACAGAATTGTATCAAACCACTTCTTCAGCATAAGCCATTTCTCCACTGTCTATTACTATGGTCAGCATGTTGTAAATACTCACTGTTTTACAAAACATTTAGATACTATAGACTTAATTCATGATTTCTTTGAAGCATCAAAGCACTGCTGGAAATAGCTTTTTTTTTGGGAGACATTTTTGAGTTGTCCTAAAGAAAAAAACCTGAGAGCATTCATTCCAGTCATGCAAATACACTGTTAGATCATCTTTACACATATTTTTCCACACAGAATTTCTGATCCAGTATGAAGACTCACTCCACCATCGAGGTCACTGGCATAATCTTACTGAGGTCCCTGGAACCAAGACTACAGCTCACCTCAAACTGTCCCCCTACGTCCACTACATCTTCAGAGTCTTGGCTCTCAATGCTGTGGGTTTCAGCCGTCCCAGCCTCTCCTCCAGGATGTTTAAGACGGACCCTGCAGGTAGTCGCTCAGCTGATATAAATATATATATATATATTATAATTATAGTCTGCCTATATCCTTTAAAGAAAAATACTGGGGCGCGCAGGTGGTCGAGTGGTTAGAGCACATGCCATATACGCAGCCGACCCCGGTTTAAATCCCGGCTGGAGGTCCTGCATGTCACACACCCCCCTCTCTCCCATGTTTCCTGTTTATCTACTGCTAAATAAAGGTGTCTATGCCAACAAAATCTTAAAAAAACTATACTACTAATAATATAAATCTGTTGATATTTTCTAAGAGCAAATTGTCTTATGTGTTGTAAATAAACATTTTAAAGGGAGATGGTTGGTTGTTGGATGTCCCATATCAGAGGGAAATCACTGTTGATCTGATCCACAGGGAAAGGTGTTCCTTGGCATAACTTTTCATTTTGTCTTTCTCAATATATTTTTAGCTCCAGACGAGAATCCGACAGGTGTACAGGGACATGGAACCGTAAATAACAATCTTGTAATCTCATGGAAGGTAATAAAGCAATACAAGACCTGAGATCTGTTTTAATCCTGAGGCATTTACTGTTGTCCAGGGAGAACCATGAAACATGAAAGGATGCTTTTGTTGTGAAGCAGGATTTTGTTATTCACTGTTCTTTTGTTCTTGCTTTCCTCTCTGATTTTATTAATCACTAAAAAACATATACAACACAATTTGCAAGCAGTCATCTTCTGCAGCTATTGAACAACTAGTTAAATATAACACTTTGTCTTCTGCAGCCACTGTCAGGCCTCCAATCTAATGGTCCAGGACTTCACTATAGAGTGATGTGGAGGCAGAAGTCGATAGACAGTGAGTGGACGACAGTGACCGTAGCCAACAACTCCAAGTTTGTGGTGTCTGAAACGCCCACGTTTGTGCCGTATGAGCTAAAAGTTCAGGCTGTGAATGACCATGGTTCTGGACCTGAGCCTGCTATTTCCCACGGCTACTCAGGAGAGGATTGTAAGTTATTTTGACTCTTTAGACTTTTGCAAAATGTAGAGCCTTGGGCTGCAAATGCACTGTGTATCCTTTAACATTTACTCAGTATGTTTCCTGTTGTACTCAGCTGTTGTGTTGTGCTCCTTGTCTATTGTACAGTACCAAGCGCAGCTCCGAAAAATGTGCACGCCGTTGTACTGAACAGCACTCTAGCAGAGGTGCACTGGGATGCTGTACCCCATGAATTGATTCGGGGATATCTCAAAGGATATAAGGTACCTTCTTACAAATGAGGTGTGACAGGTAGAGCAATCCCACCAATGTCAAAACATGCTCAGCATTTACTGTAAACTAACTCTGTTTTGTAGGTGTACTACTGGAGAGAGCGCAGCCTGCACAAACATAACCCCCATCATGTAGAGAAGCAGATCCTGACATTCAGTGGAAACCACACCCACGGCATGCTGCCTGGTTTACATCCTTTCAGTCTCTACTCATTCAACGTCAAGGTTTTTAACGGCAAGGGAGAAGGCCCTGCTAGCCCCACCCAGCAGTTTGAGACACATGAAGGAGGTAAGAGAAGGAACTGTCTGTCTTACTCTTTCTTTCATATCAGCAGACTTTAAGACACATAAACATTTTCTGCTTGGAATAATTAATTGTGTCTGACATATTTTTTCCACAAAAACTTTCAATTATCTTGTCAAACATTCTTAAAATAACATCTACTACTTATGAATATTCAAATATTTTTTATTCCAAAAATGTAACTACTGGAAACTCACTGCTTAAACTCACATTTAAGGTGAGCACAGAGAAACCTTCCACTTCCAGCAGAAAAAAAGCAAAAATAATACTTATATTATACTTGTATTAAACTCTGCTCATTAATCCAGTCTGTACAGTGAGGCTCAAACATCAAAGAAGTGCATTAAGAAAAAGCAAAACATGTTTTTGACTAGAGCGGGGCTGTAAGATTTTATTTGTATGCTTGTCACCCAGCAACCATGACCACATCATCAAGTATCAAATCCACAATCTGTGACAAAAAACAAAAAATTAAAACTTCTCCAAAACAATTATGCACAAGTATGTATTGTAACTGTATTGTAAATGTAAATTTTAGATTATGAATGGTTGAACATGATATATTCATTTTCCACCTGTAACTCAAACACTTGACACATAATGCATGTCCATATTGGGTACCTTAAAACCAAATGGTCAGGAAACTGGATAATACTAAGCTGAGTTACCAAAGTAAATATTAAAATTTAACAATTCACTAATAAAACACTGGCGTTGATGTTATCCATCATGACTGGTATTCAGTACATTATAAAATCTCTTTTAAACCTCAAATTATAGTCAATTAATACTACATTAACTGTTAAAATTGGACATAAACTTACATGCTGTTCTCTTTAATCATTTGTTTACAGTGACTTTGTAATTAATTTTCTTTTGCTGAGAACTTCATGTATTATTTGTGTTTTGTGCAGTGCCAGCAGCCCCTTCTTCCTTGGTCATCACCAACCCCAAACTGGACTCTCTAACCCTCGAATGGAATCCTCCTCGTGACCGCAATGGGCTCATCACTGGCTATACCCTCAAATATCAGCCAGGTGAGTGTTTGTTGTTTTTTTCCCTTGAAGACAGTAAATGAACCATAGTGCTGAGTTTAACTAAACTTTTATGCCTTTGCCTAGTGTTGAATGTCACCTTCGTTCATGTAGTTTGTAGTTTTGTCATGTTATGTCATTCTTTTTCATGTGTTGTACTGTCATCCTGTTCAAACTCAGATTATAAGAGATAAATTAATAAAAAATAAAAGGTTAGAGCAGTCTAAGAACATTTTAGTGAACTTATATTGCCTAGATTAAAACAACATAAATTAACAAATCAACTTTTGTCATTCCTGCCTTCTATTCCTGAACCCTCCACCTCTGTACAATTACTATCACTTCCACCTCTGTCATTATTGACACTCAAACCCCATCTACAACCCAACCCCTCTCCCTCATCCTCCTCATACCTCTATTCAACTTACCTCACTACTTCCCAACTTCCACCCCATCCCATTATTCTGTCACCCATCCTCCACCCCTGTAGTCAATAACTCCAATGAGCTGGGCCCAGTGGAGGAGCTGGCCCTGCCCGCCAATGAGACCTCAGTCACTTTGTTCAACCTCAAGTACAGCACACGCTACAAGTTTTATTTGAATGCGAAAACAGACAAGGGAGCAGGCCCAGCCATTTCACAGGAAGCTGTCACCATCATGGACGAAGGTAAGTCATCAAATGCAGACGTCTAGAAGAAAATGACCAAAATAACATGCATTTTTCCTCCTATTTGAAAGCTAGACGAGCATAAATCATATATACTGTATCATTATATCAATTACTTCTGTAGAACGCAGGTAAGAGTGCCCAAACATGCCATTAATCTACTGATCATATGATCGGTTTACATTGACAAGCTTTCCTCCAAACAATGAAATGCTGCTTAACTGTGAAGCTTGGTGTTGTGTTTATTGTATAATACTGCTGTCGATTAATCATTTAGTCAAACAATATCAAATTAATCCACAACAATTTGTAAGCCAAATTCTAACACTTGTTGATTTCAGCTCTGTTTTATATCATTGTAAATTTGGTAGCACAAAACAATTTGAAGATGTCACAGCATTTTTCACTTTTCACTTTTCAGACTAAAAGGTTAATCGAAGAAAAAAAAAAAGCTTAATGAAAATAATAGCTTGTTGTAGCCCCATTGTTCAGTCAGGAGGATGTTGTCATGTGTTCTGTGTGTGTAAAATGTTCCTCTTCAGTCTTTCATTGCACAGTGTTATGTGCATTTTTCTATAAAATCTTTTTTTTTTAGCATTTTACAAAGCATGATATACTGTACATAAGTTCCTCATCTGTGTGTAGTGGAACATGAGTGTGATCCAGTTGCATTGTTACAATAGGTGACTCATGCTGTCATGAAGCCCTCCCTCAGACCGATCATATATTTAATTCACTGCTATATTACACAGCATGACCACATGAATGTCTCACTGATACATAGTGACACAGATAACGGGGGGGTCATCTTATAATGACCCCTGTCCTGTTGTTTTTCTGTGTCCTGTTTCCCTCTACAAGCTCTAATATCACAGCTTGACGGAGATGAGGGCACACGTACCAATGGTATCAAGAGTGATGCACTGATGCATGTTTTACAGATACATCTGTAGCTTCAAAAAAAAAGAAGAAAAAAAAAAACACCTCAGGCATGCACGACTCTTCTTTTGAGCACTTTCCCCTTCGCCTCTGTCAAATTCTGCGGCTTGCCAAAAATGCTCCACTGCTAAGTTCAAAGCTGAGAAAAGTTCAAAGCTACACAGATAAAGATGCTATGTGACATGTGCCTTTTTAATGTCATACGATAAAACTAGACTTTTCAAAGCACTACGCCTTTTTTTTTTACTGTGCCTTTGGCGACATTTACCCCTTCTTCCTTCTTTCATGGTGGCTACTGGTGATGCTTTTTCCCATGCATGGCAAGGCTTTGCTTGGCATGCCAATGAATTGTGTGCATTGACTTCAGTGTCTATGGTGTCTTTGCCTGTGTGGACAGTGTTTGAGTCTTGTGTGTTTGTCTCTCGTTTTTGTGCGGTCTTTACCCTTATCCATATTGTTTACAGGGAGCATCCAAACCTCTCATCCCATTGCACCGTCTCCTCCACACCGTCCGTCCCACAAGGGTACAGATACTGCTGTGATCTTAGCGCACTACATGTCTGATTTGTACCTGATGTGATTATATGATCAGCTTTGTGTATTCTTATGTTTTCTGGCTTAGTGTCCTGACTGAAACTGCTATTGTGTAAGGCTAGAAGTCTAGATTCAGTGATCCTAAGAACATTTAATGGGACCACAATTAAATCATTTGGCAGTTATTGGATTGTCCTTTGACCAACAAACAAATCTTGATGGTTGTCTTTTCTTTTGTGTGCTCAGCGCCGGCTGTGAGTCCTTTTGGGAACGTTAACTCCTCGATGGGAGAGGAAGGGGCCCTGATCAGTTGGGAGTACTGGGGCCCGGAGAAAAACGTTTATGTAGAATACATAGTAAAAAACAGTAAGCAAAGCAACACAACTGTATTTCTGACAGTTCCGCAGAGGTGGCAAGAGACTCCTACTTTATTATTGGCTTGCGCAGGTGAGCAGAAATATTGGCAGTCACGTTGATGCTGGCTCCTGCCAAACGTGGACCCAGATGTGATAAACGAGGCTGTCTGCGATTGGATTGCTAATTATCCAGACCTGTTACTGACTAGATTTCCCATGACAATCTCTCAGGAGCTTGTGTAGAAAAAACATCATAAAGAGCAGACAAACATTCTTGTTATGCCAATTGATTTTGACTGAAGTGCTCTCCATTTATATCCACCTTCAGCGAGGATGAAAAACACTATGTTGATGTAGTATGGCTCTCTCACACCTACTGTTTAATAAATTCAATTAGAAGATATCATCATCATAGAATACAGTAATTTAGAAAATGTAGTTATCAAAAACATAATCATATTATCATCAAACACTTTCCATATTTAGCTCATCACCACATGTATAATTGATTCAAAGATCGAATTGTTTTTGTAGAACTGCATAGTTCCATACATTACATTAATTAAATCTAATATAGATAGCTTTACCTGCAGTATAACACCATGCCAGTAGATGTTTCCGTTGTTGACTTGACCTCCGTGGCCCATTTGAAGTTGTGTTCACTCCCTCAAACGTACCTCTCTTCATCAACGTCCCTCCTGCAGGTGAAGGTCAAGAGGAGTGGCAGAAAGAGCTCGTGAACGGCTCTCAGAACTATATGCTCAAGGGCTTAAAGGAGGGCCTCTCCTATAGGGTGCGTTTGGTGGCCAAAGGTCACTCCGACCAGGCACCCCACCGCTCCAAGGAGGTAGTGGTGGAGGTCCCAGGTGAGGCAGTTCCCGAGCGGCCGCCTCTGCCTTGGCCTTGGCCTGGCCTGGCTTTGCATTGTTTCTTGTGTAGACTGTGTAGTTGTTTGTGTCGTTTTGCAATTATAACTCAGTCAAGCATGGGTTTAACAGATGTGTCATGGTCGCTTTATATGCGAGGCATGCGCTGTAGTTGTGTAGAGACAGTGTATAGCAGTATGCATGACTGTGTGGTTCAAATTCAACATAGTTAAAGTCAGTCTCGTACGCTTGGTTATTAAAGAAATCGGATATCATTCTCATATAGATATGATGTTTGATATATGTTTAGCGTTATAATATTTAACCTTATATCACTCTCAGTAAACTTCTGTGTATGTTTGTGTGTAACTGTTATTGTCTGTGTCTATCTGTGACTCTCTGTGTATGTATTTGTGAGAGAATGAGTGATTTCCTACAGTACATTGTTTATACTGTATACTATTAGTTCAGTCTAACTCTTCTAACATGAAAGTTGTAATTTTCAGTAACAATGTGCAATCATGATCTACTCATGAGCTGAAATGTCTAACAAGTAAATACTAGATGAATGCTTAAGATATTTAATGCTGACATACATTCATAATTATGTTACATAATTATTCATAATTGTTTCTATTTCCCCCATCCCACTGGGAAAAGATAGTCCAGTCCTGAATGTTAAACCTTTGTCTCCTCCTTTGGCCAGCTGTGGCGAGCAGACAAGTAGACATCGCCACTCAGGGATGGTTCATTGGCCTCATGTGTGCCATCGCTCTCCTCATCCTGATCCTCCTCATTATCTGCTTCATCCAGAGGAATAAGGGAGGGAAATACCCTGGTGAGTATTGCACAAGCACTGGCATGAACACACCTAACCCACACTTTAATGCTTTATTCACTGACATTCAGTTGTGTTTAATAGGATTTTAAGATTAGGTTTTAACATAGTGTCAGAATATAGGTTTGTTTTTGCACTGAGAGCATATGAAAGCATTAATACAGCTTTCCTATTATATGGCTGCTACCTTGACAAATGCTCAGGTTCTTCTTTTTCTCATTTTAACCAGCTCCTTGTCACATTATAAGTGATCATTTTAATCTCATGACATACTTTGAAACTTTTTGAAACTTATCGCAAGAACAAGAAGTAACACCGACAGTTGATGTAATC